>NW_022884569.1:0-600000 GCF_011952205.1 Bombus bifarius | reverse complement strand
AATAGTACAGAAATATTAAGAAATCGATTAACCGAGATATTGCGAGCAAATGTCGTCGAACCGTTTATAATGGAACAGCGGAACTTAATATCAGTTTCGAAAGATACTCTTAAAAAATCACCGACGACGATGGTTAACGAACGTAAGAATTACAGACGCGAGTTTATTTTTCTTTTTTTTTCAGGAATAATTAACCCACAACGCCCGCGTAGGTCTCATTAAAAACGACAGGCAAGACTTGGCAGCCAGGTATCTGTTTAATATGAAAAAGCAGTCGTTCGCTTTCTTTCTCTTTCCTTCTTTGTTCTTTCTTACTTTTACGCGTGGCAAGTGGTTGAGGAAAGTTCGTTTAAAATATCTTTTCATGAATAGGTGAAGCGTCAGTCCAATTGTAAAGAACCTAGATCTTTTGTCTTCGACAACTACTACACCTTTAATAATAATAATAGAAGTCGTAGTTTCGTAATCGATCGTATCAGTTGATCTACCCTTCAAGGAATTTTCTTGAGCAACACATAACTTTTCCTCCTACGATTACGAATAAATTGGATCTCTTCGTTTCGTTTAATTGCCTGGTGGAATCGTTGCAAGTCGATGAAATCGTAACGATCGTTTTTGTATGATGTTTTCCGCAGTGCGGCCAAAAGAAGCGCGAAAACGGTAACGATCATCAAAAGCTATTGCAATTAATTCGCAATTATTCGAACTTCTATTCAATGGAAATACGTTGAAGAGGGAAAGAAAAAAAGATTCGAAAATGCTTTAATAGTAAGAAGAAAGAAGGGAGGAGGAGTGTGAAGAGATGAGAAGGACAGACTTAGCGGCGCCTTTGGGGCGAAGGATCTGCGTAATTCGGCATTTATCACCGCAACCATTACGTAGTATAGAGCAGCTATATCGACGTACGTCACGAAGAAAGATCTTGCTTTATTCTGTGATGTCACTACCCCTTATGCTTAAATTTTTCATCTGTTTGAACCCAGGCCAAATACGTCGCATCTCATTTCTTTCAGATTTTTGGCGACCATTAAAAAGAACGGTAATATTTTAAGTAGTTTGAACAAAGTTAAATAATTTTAATAATCGATGACAAATTCGAAGAAGAGATCCAGAATCGTATCGATGCTTTCATGAAAGTTGACTTCATTCGACGAGAATTTTAATAAGGTTTCACGCTCGAGAGATGGAGTGAAGTCGTAGCTTTTACAAAAGGTTCTCGAAGGATGTAAAAGACACCGCGAGCTATTTAGAAGTAATCTCGTTAATATCCACTACGGTTATGATCGCTCTTAATAGTTGCGTAAGATTTATAATCTTTGTCTTTACCAGTCTCGTTTCCTTTTCACTCTTATTCTTTGAGTTACATATAAAATTTGTCCTGGAGCTTTTTAAGCTTCTTTAATTATTAGCGATCACGTTCCCCAACATTTCTTCGACGTTCACTGTGTTCAAAAAACCATTTCGTAAAATCAGGTGAAATACTTATGCAATTGCACGTTTAATTAAATTATTGACATGCTTCATGTAAAATTTGAACTTTCAACGAGTCACGAAACTTGTGAGTCCTCTTTCGTCTTTTCTTTCAGTTCAATTAACCGTTTCCGATGTTTTTTGCAATAGATGTATTGTTTTATCTTTTTGCTCTATCATGGTTAACATGTAAGTATACCAAGCAACCTGTAAATGTTTGTGCAAATTTATATCTTTATAAACATAATTGTGGAAATGATATTTCTTTTACCTACTAGATATTATAACTAATATTATGTTTATGGATGTGTGCGAGAACCCGAAAATGTCGGCAACCCGATAGTCGGAATAAGATACCAAATCAGGACGGGTTGGGTTTCCCAAAATTTCGAAATTCTCCAGTATGTCGAAATTCTCTCGTCTCGACCAGATATTATTAGGTTTTCTCATACTTCTAATACTGTACTTCAGATATTTCATATATTTTTGCAATGTTCAGTTATGTACGATATGTGTACTTTTAAATTTATGCACAAATGTATGAGCCTTTACAGTGTGACACTGAGAACTATCAAATATATGCACTGTCAATCATATGTATTGGAATACTACCGAATAGGAGGATGTTTAGTACAAATTGAATACTTTTCACAGTTTTTATTTGCTGGTTATTTAATTTGCATCGTATGTGACTTAGAATCTAAAATAGAAAATAAAAAAGAACTAAATTTTTTCAACCAATATAACGAGTATGTGTTCTAATATTTATGATTGACAGTGCATATACATATAGGATACGTGTTTCTAGAAAACATCGTTTTCATCGTAAACGTATGGTATCTTTCAATAACTTTTCCATTTCATTCAATTGGACGATTGATTGAAACGTTACGACTCATTCGTTTATCTTGCTTCGAGTAAACTAACTCGCATTAATGCATCTTTCGACGCATCGATAGTAAAACTACCCTAGCGAACGAGTCCTCTCGTTCCATTCGAAGGATCGATCAGCGGGGAAATCAAACGAACTTTTTGATACGGCTATCGAATCAACGTGACGTAGCTCTCGTACTCTGCTTGTAATAATTGTACTTTTGCGAGAAATTGTTCACAGCTTTCCAACCGATATGTATAAAGGATAAAAGAGGAACGATGAACAAAGTAAAAAAAGAATAAAGTGAAATCTAATCTTTTTCATCATTCGTTTCTGCAATGGAGAAAATATTGTAATAATTGTAAGACTAAAAAGAAGAAACAATGAACGAAAGAAAGGGAAAGAAGATGAAGAAGACGACTTACGGTAAAAGAGGGTAAGTGAACATGCTTAGGCTATTTGGTTGGCGCCTAGACAAGTATCCCTCTCATATGAATCCACTGCTCGTTTATGCATTCCTACTTTCATAGATTCTCTTTCGGCCGAATCATTTGAGCAATAGTAAGGCATAATTTTATGGTTTCAAGTGATGGGGTCAGATGCTCTTGTTTTTATCATGGTTATACCGAAAATCATATGGCTCATTATGGTAGAAAATTACTGTGCAATTTTTTTCTATCAACTCATATTCTATTAACTTAACACGATACCTCGTAATTTTTTAGTATCCAGTGATGTACTCTTAGGCGCCACGCGGCTCGAATAATAATTCGATATCTCTGTAAATATAGTATCAAGTTTCTTCATTGCAAATGATTTTTATGCAAATAAAATTCGTGCAATAATTATTTATTTCTGTGCATCGTTCTTAAAACGACATATCTCTTTTTATAATGTAATTATAATTAGTACTTTGTAGCTGATTAAAGATTTTGTATTTCTTCTGATATTGTTAATGTCTTCCTTCCGTGAACTTATCTATGCAGTTTAATAAAACGCTTTTCAAACGCTGATTGGTTCTTGAGAATACCTATTGAATATATACAAAAATCAACTGATTTATTAAATACTTAATATAAAGAAGAAGATTTATAATTAAATACAAATTACATTTAATCTAGTATTTTATTGTTATGACTTTAAAATTAAAATAAAATTTAATTCTATGATAAATCGAATTTTCTTATGTGATTATTGCGCAGTACCGTGGCGCCATCTTACACCAAATTCAGTGTATCGCATAAATTCATGTTCCCTCCATAGCAAAACTACAAAGAGAAAAAGAAATAGTAGAGTAAGGACGTAAATAGGTTCTCGACGCATTGAAAAGGACAGCAAACGAATATTGAGTGAGAAGGAGAGAATAGAAGTTATAACGGGAGCAACAAAGAGCAGGAGAACAAGTGCCTTCTGCTGATCAACGGTGTAGCAAATTATTCAATATTCCTGTACATTGACTACGAGAAGCATTTTACGGTGATTACTCTGATATTTTGTCGAATTTACATAAGAGAAATTCAATTTTCTAACTCAGTGTTTAGTCTTTCAAAATAGTTAATACTCTTGAGCAGATAACTTATTACAAGAAAATGTCGTTTGCACTAAATGTTTTGCTGTATGGACGAAGTGTTTGTGTATCTCAAAATTTTTTTATAACCTAATAGTGCATGAAAAAGTATCTTGGCAATTATTTCTTGAATAATGGATATACTTTTTAACGTATTGAAATGAAAGAAACAACGATGCTTGTATTTAAATAAGAAAACACTTCGTTTATGCACAGAAAATATTTTTTTCGAAACTATGTAGTTGATGAGCATATTATAAGTAGTGGTTGAAAATTTATTCTAGATGCCTAACATCAAGCTACAAAGCTCCGATGGTGAAGTTTTTGAAGTAGATGTTGATATTGCAAAGTGTTCGGTCACTATAAAGACCATGCTGGAAGACCTTGGAATGGACGAAGATGAGGAAGAAGTGGTACCTCTTCCAAACGTTAATTCGGCTATTCTTAGGAAAGTAATACAATGGGCTACTTATCATAAGGACGATCCACCTCCACCTGAAGATGATGAAAACAAGGAAAAGCGTACTGACGATATAAGTTCTTGGGACGCAGATTTCTTGAAGGTAAATATCTCATTTCTGTTAACATTATTTATTTTGTAATATTAATGTTAGTTTAATATTAATTCTTTTATTAATTATTAGTATTATTAATAGGTGATGTTTGAATATATATAATACATACATACAATAGTACATAAAAACATATAATTTTAAATTTAATTAAACTTTATAAATTTATAGGTTGATCAAGGAACTCTGTTTGAACTAATTTTGGCTGCTAATTACCTTGATATTAAAGGATTATTAGATGTAACGTGTAAAACTGTTGCTAATATGATAAAGGGCAAAACACCCGAAGAAATTCGAAAGACATTCAATATTAAAAATGATTTTTCTGCATCCGAAGAGGAACAAGTTCGCAAAGAAAATGAATGGTGTGAAGAAAAATAAAATTGTTTGTGGATACCTGTTTTCTTGGTTATTAAAAAATTCAGTTCCAATGTTTGAAACTTTAAAAGTTAGTACGTGACTTCTATTGTTTTGAAGAAGTCATTAAAATCGTCTCAGCACTTTCCATTCAATGCAGCAAATAGTGTATACATTTTAAATTTAAGAATGAGTCACCTTAATGTGTTTGTGGTTTATTTATTTCAGATTCCTTATATAACATTTAATAATACCATTTAGTGTGCATAATGGAAATTAAACAAGTTTGTAATATTGTAATGATTGTTATCTCTACTTTAGGAGTATAGTAGATCTGCATAACTATTGTGTTTCATTTACATAGAATATAAATTTAATTTCTACCTTTGACAATTTTTTTACATTATCCTTATATCCTATGATAGAAAACTATATAAATGTGAAGTAAAAAATTGTTTGTAAATTTATGAAAAGAGAATTTATGTTAGCATAAATTGTTAATAATAGTTGATAATTGAAATATACCCTTGAAAGTGAAATAAAAATACATATGTCAACGCGCACGCATGCGCGTAAATGTGTGTATGTTACGTTTTCTAATGCAAATGTGTAAATACAAAATGTATACTATTTTTTCTAACAAAGAAGCAACTATTACATTTTACAACAACAAATACAAATGAAGAAATTATGTATTGTAATATATAACGAAAAAATTATAGTAAGTATTTATTTACTATGTTAGAAAAACATGCGACGTAACCTATAATCAAAGCTTTTAAAATATTAAAGAATTAATATCGAATGGCATTTAATACATAATGGGTGAGTGTAGAGTTTAAACATTCAGTATCCTAGTTTTAATTAATACGTATTAAAATATGTAATTATCTTAGATAATGAGAAAGAGAATTTCCTATTTTATCCCAATGGTTCAAAAAATCTTGCAAAAAAGTTACATGATATTTGTAATTGGGATCAACTTGATAATATAGCTATAGAATATCATGATTTGCAAGAAATCGTCTATATAAATTACAGAGAACTTCTTGTTACACAAAGTTTGATTTCTGATTATTTAAAATGCATAAAAAACATTGAATTTATTGGTATAAATTTTGATATACCTGAATATTGTGTAATTTCTGTGATACTTGGGTAAGATTTTAAATTGTTTGAAATATCTGAGATATTGACATAATAATTATATTTATGATCTTTCTTTTTATAGAATCCTAAGTAGTGAGCATAGTTTTGTAAATATACCTGTTGATTCAACAGAATTCATGAATCTAAAAAACCATTTAAGTTTACATTATTTCTTTTCAAAACAAATGGATGTTGAGGGGAATATTGTATACAAATTTAAAATACACAGAGAATGTATTTACCTTATTAAAATCAAAGACGTACAGAAACAAATTACCCAAAAAGTAAAACAAAATTATTACGCTTATGCAATTTCTACATCTGGTTCAACAGGAGCACCAAAAGTAGTCAGAGTACCCCACTCATGTATAGTCCCTAATGTTTTAGACTTGAATAAAATACTGGGAATAACAAACTGTGATAAAATTTCTCAATTTACAAATTTTACATTTGATCCTAGTATTATTGAAATTTTTCTTGCTCTTTCAAATGCTGCAACACTATTCATGGTATCAAAGTTATTGAAAAGTGATCCAAATAGGTAAATAGTAATTATGTAGGGAAATACAATTTTTATATGGAAACCTGTTTTTATATAAATCTTCTTTATTTTCAGGCTTTTGAAAGAAAGTTATTCTAATCAAATTACTGTACTACAAATAACTCCATCAGTTTTTATGTATAGCTGGACAGCCGAATCTTTAAAATCTAGTATTTTAAGTAATAATACTTTATTAAGAGCTATTCTCTTTGGCGGAGAACCTTTTCCTAAACTAGAATTAATTTCTGAAGCCAAGCATCCTTATAATAATACCAAAATCTATAACATCTATGGTATTACTGAAGTATCCTGTTGGGCTAGTATTAATGAAATTATGATAACAAATACACAATTTAATGTACATTGTTTGGGTCAAGTGTTATCACATACTATATTTCAAGTTAGGAATGAAAGAGATGAAGTAATTACAAATGGTACAGGGTTCCTTTATATAGGTAATTTTACTATTATAGAGATTTTATTTTAATTTCGTAATACCATAAGAAAAATTGTTATATGTTGTATGTTTTTACGCAGGAAGCAATCAAAGAGTGTGTCTGATCAATGATGAAAATATTGAAGATTTAGAATTACCAGTATTTCGTGATTCTGGTGATATAGTTAATGTGAGTTAATGTGAACATAGACAATACTTAGTAACAACTATAATGCTAATAATACATATATTTCTATTTCAGATTGATGAAGAAGGAAGGATATTTTACAAGGGAAGAAGGGATAGCTTTATTAAAAGATTTGGGAATAAAGTAGATTTATCAAAGCTTAAAGAATTTGTATTACAAATAGATTTTGTGAAAAGTTGTTACGTAATATGGGATGATAGTTGCCATCATTTACATTTATATTTTTCTACTAAGGAGAATGTCACAAATAATCATAATATAAATACTGATATAATGGAACATCTCCACAAATTAGATTCTTTATATAGACCAGATAAAATTCATTTCATGGAGCATATTGAATTTACGTCTAGTGGAAAAATTTCTTTAGAATTTTTAAAAAAGTATCACATACAAAGAATGGTAATACATCAGGCAATAGAAAACATTGACTTCCAACAAATTAAAATTGCTTTTAAATCAATTTGGAAAAATAATTTACAATGTGAAAATGATGGATTTGTAAAATTAGGAGGAACATCTGTAATAGCACTTCAATTATCAAGTACTATATCTGAAACACTAAACATAGAATTTCCTGAATTAATTGGCATGCTTTTAATGGATGCTACTATCGACGAATGTCTTAGTTATATAAAAAGTGTTATATTGAATAATGATCAAAAGAAAATGATCAATCTCAAATCTCATTTTAATAGTACTAAAGAATTCCCTTTAACTAATATTGGTAAAGAAGACATGAAGTCTTTAGAAGATTCTCATGAAAAAAGAAAAACTTGTGACTTGATGATTCAAACAAATGAGATATACACCTGTCAGTGGTATAAGTGTAGAGGACAAACATGTAAAAATGTGTCAGATATAAATGAAGAACACAAGTTACAATATAACGCAATTTCAAATGTTAAAATATTAGAAACTTATGATTTGAAAAAATGTGTAGATGCATCACCGACTGTATTCCATTATTCAGAGTAAGTATATTTTTAATGAACTATTTTGAATATAGTCTGTGACTCGATGAAGAATTATTTTATTTAGTGGAAAAACATATGCAACTGTTGGTTCTCACTCTGGTTTTATTTTTACTTTTGGATTACAAGAGAACTGTCGTAATTCTACATTTAAAATCAAACTACCTGATAGGGTTGAAGCCTCAGTTTTGGTTTTGGATGATTTCAGAGGTATAGTGGGTAAGTTTCTTAATCAAAAGTAGGTTTCTTAAAAGACAAAAAAATCTATTTGTGTTTCCTTAACTTCTTTTTCTTACAGGATGTTATGATGGTAATATATATTGTTTTCACTTAAAAACAGGGGATATTATTTGGAATCATCAAACAGGAAATGTTGTAAAAAGTTCTGCAATATTGTGTAAAATAAAGGGAATAATATTTGTTGGTTCTTATGACTGTTATATATACTGTCTATCTGTGAAGGTATCTGTTCAAAGTGACATTAAATGATACAAAAAAAAAAAGATAATGATAATAATAAATATACATTATAGGATGGATCTGAAGTTTGGAAATCTAAATTCGGTGATGGAAGTGTTAGCGCATCTGGTTGTTTACATGTTTCATCAGACACTGTATTGTTTGGAACTTTAGATGGATTGTGTCTAGCACTTCAACAATCATCAGGAAAACTTGTATGGAAGCATAAATTGTCAGATCCAATTTTTGTTGCTCCTTTGTCACTGAATAATGGGCTTGTCTTATTTTGTTCTGTAACAGGACTGCTATGTTGCTTTGATGTTGAAGTAAATGTTAAGGTAACATATATAAAAGAATTGGATATATATATACTCATTATTTCGTAAAACTAATCGTTCTTACTTGATTTTACTTTTCAACTTTACAGATGTGGTCTTACAAAATCAATGGCAATGTATTTTCATATATTGTGAAGCAGAGTGATACCTCCACAAAGCATGAAACTATTATTCTAGCTAGTCAAAATAAGAATGTGTATTGTTTAGAATCAAAAGATACAAACTTTAAAACTAAACCAACATTAAAATATATATTAAATTTACATTCACCAATCTTCGCCACTCCCTGGTGTGAAAATGATTTTCTGTTCATAGCATGTACAGATGGCACTTTAAATATTTATAACTCTATAGAAAATAGTTTGATAAAAGTTGAAAAACTTCCTGGCGAGGTTTTTTCATCGCCAGTTATTGATAATAATATTATAATCATTGGATGCAGAGATAATAACGTCTATATTCTAGAACTTGTTTAAATTATAGTTGGTAAGTAAATATATTAAGTATTCGTTGTGTCATGAAATGGATAGGAATACAAATTAATGAAATTAATATAGTATGATTTATTTTTTTTATGACTGTCATTACAGTTACGTGAATAACGTTTTAGATAAAGTAATAGGGGATCACGTATCTTTGTTCAATAAATTTCATATGTAATACGAATTCGCGATACGCTTACAGTTTGAAGCAAAATGCAAGCGAAATAAAAAATTCTGAGAAATAGCCAATCACTCATCAACAAAACATTCACGCATACGAAAGTGCACACGTATAGTATTCAAAAACAATGTACGTCTGTGTATACTTGTCTCTTTTAGATGTTTCTCTATCAATAATGATGACCTTATAAATATTGGTCAAAAAAATATTCCAATTCTTAAGCTCACATAAAATAACAATATCTCAACGATTCCACATTTTTTCTATATTCTCACTCTTACGTATTTGAGATTTATATATATCTATGTAATTTATGTAAATGGTTGGCCGCTTTTTTCTGCTTTCAATATTTTGACATAAATTTTCTACAATCTTTTCTGTTACAGGCAATTAGTTTTTGAAAGTGCTTCAATTTATATGTATGAACTTCGTATCTTTTAATTTATATGTTTGAAATTTGAATTAATATCATAACTAAATGTGCAGAATTATGACATATTTTCTAATGCTATACAGCGACATGCTATTTATATAATTGCGTGTAGGATTCATTTTTTTAAATTACTTCTATATTGTACCTCATGACTTTTTGACTACTGTAATTAGCAATATAACTATAGGATTCTGTAACATTTACAATCTCAATAAACAGTTATCCTTATGTTTTAATTTGATAGTTAAAATATGATACAATTATAAAGTCACGATAATCGGCACTGTCATATTTAATTCAAATCTCATGTCAGTGACGAATACATGGGTACACAAACCGTATAATAAATTGCATTTTGTAATTGTTCAAAATTTATCGACGAATATGCAGACGACAAATATTCTAGTATTAATCTTTTTTTGTGTGTGTGTGAAAATGGTCGTACACGTATACTTTAGACATAATGTAAAAAGGGCAGTTTATAGAATTAGATTGGGATAAATTTGAAAAATAAATTTTGAATAACGTTTGCGTTTGTCATTAAAGTTCTCTATTAAAGAGAATCTAGGATTAGGCATAAGTCTATTAGCAGATTGTATCTGCTCTGAGACTTCGGTAAACACCGATGTTATCGGTATACACACATTACATTATGTTGCTTGCTCGCTTTTTTCAATTCAGCATGAACTAGTATTAAAACTGACCAGTAACCGTAATTATCTTATGGTTACTGATCTTCATCGCCTAGGTCTTGCTTTACTTTGTTAAAATCGAACTCCTCGCCAGTGGCTCGTTTAAATATATCAAGAACATCTAAACAAGTAGTTTCAAAATGCGTTGTGGCATCATAACTGGTTGATATAAAAATCTGACTGTCCAAACCGTTGTCTGTTGGTTCCATATAATCAGAAACTGATATGAACTTTTGTTTGATTGGTCCTAGTAAATCCAAGCCAGGTTTGATTTCGGCCTCCGGATTTTTCGTTTCAACTGTAGTAGATACCATAGCTATGAACCATCCTTTCGCCGCTACTTGATGGGTATGTGATACTAGAGATACGTAGATATCGGAATTACGATTAACCTAGGAGATGGAAACAAATGAATACAATGACAATATATTGGAACACGGAAACAAAATGTAAATTTCTATTTACTTGTTTCTGAGGAATAATAATTTGCGTTGACAGGGCATCTGCTGTATTCGGTATAGGATGGTCTAAAAGACAAATGCATCTTATCACCTGACCCACTTTTTTCACACGATCAGGTACATATGTGGGATCACAAAATACTTGTTTGCATTGGGCTACTTCATCGCCAGAACGTACACCAACAACCTGCGATAAAAATCAATAATTAATCATGGATTTAATTCAGTAGTTTCCTTTTAATTAAAAAAAAAATTCAAATTTGTACCTTTCCATCCTTTATAACGATTTCGTCGATCGGTTTGTCCAACATATACGTTCCACCATAAATCGCGCTAAGTCGTGCGAAACCTTGAGGAAGTTCACCCAAGCCGTACATAGGATACAGATATGGTGATTTTCCGTAACGTGCTAAACTATCGCTATACAATTTAATTCTTCTTATAGTAGTAATTGCGCTTTGGCTTATATATTCGTCGTCTCTGAAACAGCAAAATATTAGCGCATATATCAATCATCAAGTTATTAATATATTTTCAAAATAATATTTATGTTTATATAAATATATATATATATATATTTTTACCTATAAAGGGCTAATGCATGCCCTGTGAAATCCTGAGTGTTTTTATCGAGATTAAACTTATTGTACAAAGCGCTCATGCTATTATTAAATGGATCGAAGCCGTCCCAAGTTCTGGGGTCGTCTTCTTGCATGTTCTGCACCCATATAAGGAAACTACGAAAACGTCTTTTCTCGAAAAGGCCCATTAAATCGCTGGACAGTGCTTCTTGCTGATCTATCGGCACCTTCGAAATCTTGCCGGATTTATAGACATACGATCCTTCAACGCACTTGAATTCCAAATAACGCGTCACGCCTGTGTGAATTAGCAGTTTTACCAACAACCCATTTGCCATCAGGAACTTTGGAATCAAATCAACGTTCCAGTCGCGACCACGACCATAAGCTTCATCCGGCGGTGGGGCTTTGAATTTCCTAGATAACGTATGAGAAACTAAAATTAATTATCATAATATTTCACTAATGCGACATATTTCTTTCTGAAAATACAGTTTGAATTTTTGCAAAACTTTCGATAACGCTAGCAGTATGAAAGTACCTCCTATGATTATTATCAGTTTAAGAAATAGTATCTAATTATTAATAATTTCTAATTATTAATAATTTCTAATTATTAATATTTACCAATAAAACGTTACAATGGTTTTCATTTATTTTTTCGATATATTCAAAGTGAACGATCAAATAAAAAGTATTTTATCAGCCAATAATCGTAAATTTTATGCGAATATGAGAAAGAAATTATATAGTTTCTTATTAATATTACGACAATCCGTTCTGGAAAGCAGTTTCGTTCCGTTTACTTTCACATCGTTTTTTAAGCATTCTTTCGATCGGATTATACGCGAGTGCAGTCGAATAACAGTTACTGTTACAACAGATGGGTAGTTTAGATGCGTGTTATAATTTATTGAGTGCAACCGGACACATGATAACCGTCTCCCCGATGAACCAGAAGCACAATCATGCGGTTGTGTTATCGTTCTTCGTGTCATAAACAGTAGAAGAAAACACGTTATGCCATCAGATTTTTTTATTTTTTAAAGAAAAATCTTCGAAAGAATTTAATAAAAATTAATTTCGATGTATATAAAAAACACTCCTTTTCATATAAAAAAATTAATGGAAAAGAAACGATATTGAGTAAAAGAATCAGAGTAACTTTTATTTGAAATTTCGAATTGGCACAGGGAGGCAAACATATGTTCAATTTCACAGGAAGTGTACTGAGCTAACGGTACCACTTCGATTATCCAACATATTTCTCCTGCTAAGTTCTTAAACACACGACAGATTAATCTCGTATCTTGTCATGTATTCTTTTTGTATTCGAAGCGATTAAATAGATATACATAATTTTTTTCGAATGATAAATGAAGGTATGTGGAAGGAGGTGAGAGGTGGGAGGTGGGAGATTGAGATGGACGAGCGAGTGGCAAGGAAAAATGTATCTTAAAAGGGAAATAGCGTGTCGCGGTAATTGCAAAATACTACACAGCTAATTCATTAAGTTCGATGGAGCATGTATTTCTCTGGGGCGGGACCTTCCCCCCTCCCTCTTATCGAATGACGTTTTAGTCAATCTCCCGACAGAATTGTTTAGAAACGAATGAAAATTTGGAAGCAGTTGAAGAGTAACGACGCATCACGGCAGGTGAATACGTACGTCACGCTTCGCTTCGGGATGTGCTTAACGGAAGAATTTAACCAAACGATAATCAACGGCTATCGCGAAATAAAACGGGGAAAAAATCAATATTAAAGACGAATCATTGCATCGTACGAGTAGTTGATCACACAGTTCCAAATACGATACTAATGCCGGCAATAGTATGACATTAAAATGGACCATGGGAATATTTGATTGATCGAAATAACTTACGCGAATAGATCATCCAGAGGCGTAATCGAGGCAGATTCACCTCCGTAATATTTATTCCGATCTACATGGAGCACTTTCTTCCCACTGACCGATAGCATACCCGAAAGTATGCATTCCTTGAGTCCGGTGCCCAGCACGATCGCGTCGTATTCTTCATTCATGTTGCTCGAAATGCAGAGAAATTGATCACAGCACTGAACGCGAGGTTCTCGTGAATCTTTCTTAGGAATGCTACAAAAGTCGGAAAAACGATAGCACACTGCCGCGCGTCTGCCAACCTGCACGACTATTATGCCGGAACGGAAGACCTCGTTCTTTCGCTCGTAACTGATGACGGAGTTGCTGGTAGAACGTCGGTAGAGGTGGTGTTACTGATGATGGAGCTACTGCAATGTTACATTCTCCCTAGGTTCTCGCAATTCCCCATTCTACAAATTATTCGAGCGTATCTTTTATAAAGTAACAAAATTGCAAATTTCTGAGCTTTAGAGATTTTATTATTACATTTGAAATACTCCATTAACGTTTTGCGATTTTAAAACCTTAGTAAATCGATGAAATAGTTATCTAATTATGGAAAAATTCGAATCATGCTTTATAAAAGTACTAGTATCCATGTTCTGTACATATATATACTTATGTATCCGTTTGATTTACAGAGTGAAAGCTATAATTATAAATGTATCAACTTTTGTTACAAATGCAGGATGACTTTCAAAAACCGCGGAAGCGCGATACTAGGGACTTTGTATTCTGTGCGTTAAAAACTTTGATGTCGAAGTACGACGACAGATGGCATTAGTACGAGATTGTAAGTAGTCGGCTGATACGAATTGTCAGTGCGTGTACGATAGTAAGGTCATTCGGTTTGTTGCCGCGGAACGTGAACGAGGTATTTGGAACCTGAGAGCGTATGCAGGATATCGCGTGTATTTCTCGAAACGATCGTGAACAGGACAATGTAATCGAGGGGAGGATCGTTTCGCCGAGCATTTACATAGAGCGTTGTAACGTGTCAAGATGTGCGAGTAGTAAATTTGATATTTCGACAGGAAGATGCTTCGAGAGAAACGCGGTGTGCTGTAACCCGTTAGTTTTCTTGTCAAGAAAAGACACGCGAAAGTACCGGTTGGTTTTCCTGGTTCGATTTAGTTGTGCTGTTGACGTGATGAGAGGTCGAAGACGTGGAGGACAATAGTGTGTCTCCCCTTTTGCTTGCACAAAAGCGTTAAACAAGGCCACGTGGACCACGTTGGGAGCCTGGAAAAATGTAATTTTTTTACTTGTCATGGCTATTTTTCTAATTATATTTAAATTTTTAACAATATTTCTATCTATCTAATTTTGGTACACAAGCTGTTAAAATCAGAAATAAACACGAAGTGGAGGGAAAGTGAAAGAGATGTTTGCCAGGAAATGATACGTTTCGAGTTGATTATGTTCTTTTTAGTCGATGTCACTGTTAACAAATACGTGTCGTGTTCATGGAAATTAGATTCAGAATGATCTTCATAAGAGAGTGTGTTACGCGAATAAACGTTGAACCAAAAAGATGTATGGTCCCTAACTGATGTGCAGTTGTCAGGAATGCGCGGCTGACATAATTCATATCGTACAGAGTATATAGATCGAAAACTCAGAGTACAGGGAATATCATCCGAATCGCAACTCTTGAATCGACCTCGCTGTCGCGTTCCATAATTTCCAATGCTTATTTTACGTCGCTGTTTTGAACGTTTACTTAATTATTACGAGAAAGTTTCATCTAAATGCGGAAGTACTAGGCGTTCTAGCGAAACGGTAACGAGAGAGTCTGGAAAAGCGAGAACGTTTAAACCAAACGTTTATGACAAGAGATAATCAGAATCCGATATAGCAACATTTATTGAAATCGAAAAGAAAGAATCGAAAGAAAAAATCGAAAAGAATACTATTCAACGATCGTTTAACTGTCATTCTTTAAAACTCATAACCATACATGATGATTATGCAAATTTATACCATCCCATATTCTCTAAAACTATATAAAATAATCATCTTTTTTTTTAAATTAACTAATTCCACTAGAAAAATATAATTGATATATTTAATTTAAGGAAATAAGGGAAAAATTTCTTCATTTTAAAAAACATCGCGAGACACTGTTTATTAGTCGTTTACATATTTGAATTAACCTATCAAAGATGAACAGTGCATTTAACGCAAGGTTTCAGTTGCAATTTATTTTCGAGCAATTTATATTATCGAATACTGTATTTTTAGTTCTTTATATAAAAGGGAATTCCAAGATGTCATTCTCGTCGCTATCTTTTCTACTTCATAGATTTATAGATTTTTTGAAGTACGTACATGTAATATTAGACTAATTACGTTTATGTGAATTCGATATTCTTATAAACATAAAATTAAAACATGAGATGTGAATAGAAATATGTTTCAACTATTATTCTTATTATTATTTTATTTTCTTCGTCCATACGCTGCATGTATTTGTAGACATATATAGATCGTGTTTCGATTATAAGATATTATAACAAATATTTCACTTTCTATGTTTCATATATTTTTGCATATTATATGTATTCCGTAGATTTCTATACTCTCAAAATATCTTATAAAAGCCAAAATATCTGTATAAAATAAACTATCGTTTGTGTTTTAACATTCGCAAACAGTAGGGTACGCTGGCTGAGTTAAGAGTGACCGGTATTGACCATAGATGCAAACCTCCCCAACTTACCCTCACGAATGCTGCTGTTATGTACACAATGAAGAATGAGATAATGACTAAGCAATATATTTTTAAAAATAAGTCCTTCCGATGAGTAATATTTCGTTATTATGATTTAGGATACATAGCGTACGCTTTTGGTATATTCTTTTCTATTCTTTTTCCGTGTGTTTGTTGCAACACGCATATATGGAAAGTTACTTTATTATTTTTAAATTCATAAATGATCAACCAACCGTTTATTCGAAAAATATCCGTGTCGAAAATGATCCAATCGTTGGATCGCGAGAGACAATCGGTTAAGCGATTAAAAAGAAAGTGGAATGATATTTCGCAAAATTCAGTACGTTTCTTGGGTATCGTCGAATGGGTCGAAGGTCAGTGCGGAGAATCAGTTGCCGTCTTCTTTTTTTTTCTTTTTCTTTTCCCTTTTTCCAAAGCGACCGTCGGTCGTGGTTGTCCGACCGCGAAACCGGTTGTGCTCGGTCTGAGTATCGTTGAGTAGTCTCCTAGAATCGGAACGAAAAAAGAAGCAAGTTTCCGAGCGAGGTCATCCCCGGTTCGTTATCCGCAGGACCGTTCGAGAGCGTCTACTCGTTAAATTGCATAAACTCCGTCGTAGTGCGTCGAACGGTTCGCTTGGGTGGAATGAGTACCGGTGCGCGTGAAAGAACGCATAGAACGTTGCTGACGTTGACTTTGCGTTGACAAAATAGAAGAGGGCCGCGACAGAATCAAAATAAATCCGTTCGATGTTCGCCAGTTAAAAAGAGGAGCGGCTTCGTTAGAATTTGATTCGAGATTGGTAAAGTCGGTAAGCCTGTTCGCAACGTATAACGAGCTACTCTTAGGACGAGCTAATTGGGATTCTAGATCCTCGTTCGTTGTACATTTCGTGGGCTTAAATACCTAGTACAAGCGAAGTCAGCGAGATTGTATGATTCAAGCTAGCAGGACTATTATTAATAACAAAATTGCGTTAGAGAAAATCATGATTTATATTTGAGAATATCAAGGTTGCAAGCGTTTCGAGAATACGTGGTTAATGTTCAATGAAACGGGCAAGCTATTCTACACACAGAAATAAATCGAAAAGACAAGATAAATATAAAATAAAATGTAGAATAAAACTTGTTCGTTTAAGGTGTCGCGTTTGACGGAAAGTTTGAATATGTTTAGTTGAAATGAAATACTCGATGAATTTTCAAACTTTTATTTACTCGAAAACAGAATATCACGCGACCACATTTTATTCCACGGTATCGACTTATTTTCGCATGTCGAGCAACCTGTTCGCTCTTGCTCATTCGAGAATTACTCCAATATTCAAACTTAGTAAAGAGAAACTATAATTTCATCTTTTTACATTGTGTCCGCATTTATACAAGTTAGTCAAATTTCTAACTATATTTTACCGACTTAAGGCCAGAACATTACAGCAAAGTAATTACGAAAAACTTGTTTAGGCTAGATAGGGAGATTGTTAAAGAATGAGTAAGCACGTAATTGGCCTAAACTACTAAACAAATTTACGCGAAGGATACAGCTGAAAAACGCGATAAGTCACGTTTTCTGTCTTCCCTACGCCTATTCTCTTTACCCTCTTTTTCTTATCTTCTCAAACGTTTAAATTTCGGATTCGAGTTTCGCATATTTGAACATCGTCTTAGACCGCTGTAGGATCGTTCGTTGCAACATGGTCCGCCATATAAGGAAACAAAGAAATGCATGGAAATTATATTCGGTCGTATTGCAGTTGGCGAGCCGCGGTTTCAAACTAATCGACGAATAGATAGCAAAGCGTATTATTAACGTTTTACCTTGGACGATGTACGCGTTGTTTATCCTTTGTATATCACTTATATTTACACGTGAATGTTTTTCTCTCATGGATCGTTACTAATGTGCTGTATCTTCGCTTGCTTTCGAAAAGCTTGTTAGACGAGTGAGTGGCGAAACAGCTACGAACCCATTCAAAGCGTAAACGTTGAGCTACGATTGTCCACCGGTTTGCCTCAATTTCGTTGCAGCAGTTACATTTTATGGAGCCGTTTTGAAGTAATTCGACTCGGTATCAGGTTCGTACGATAAAAGAGTCGCTGTCGTGTTAACAAACTATCGAAGTAACAATTTCGAATTATTATCCGTCATGCGATGATAATTAGAAAGGATAATAGCTGGTTGTCGGTGCGAGGTTGAAACGCGTAGCAACCCTGCTGTTTAGGGGCGTGTAGAGCGTTAGATGTTCGTCTGACCCAATTCCATCGTTCAACTTTTCTGTCCTTGATATTGTCCGTGTATAGTAGAAGTCGGGATTTACGTCGGAACGACCACTGTTATCGATCACCAGCGGAATCCTTTGCTCGGTTCACGTGCACGATGAGCGTGTTCGCTTTCCGCGACCATCGATGAGCGAAAGCTCGTCCATCTTCGTTTCGATCGTAGCAACCTGCCGATTCGAAGGTACGGCGAAGCTTGGATCAGTCTTCTAACCCGAGATCTTTCAACGCGAAAATCTCCCTAATTAGGAGTGCAATCTTATTTATTCCTTTCTGTTTCGCTACGAAAATTTCTACCGGGTTCGGCTGTAGCAAATTTTCCAATTTAATAAAATTTAATCTTCCGATAAAAGTGACGAGACCTGGCTACGACCTTGAAACGTTAGCTTGCAACACGACCGAGATACACAGCATCGTCGAAACAATTAATCGATTATTTAAGTTTACTCGCCTCTCGACTAAATTAGTGTCAACGCTTTGCCAGTTAATTATTTCCCTGAAAATCGAAGGTTATTTTCGGGACAGGTTTTCATTCATCGTGGCGCCGAAGTAGGTCCGTTCTGTCTTGGATGATTTCCCGACAACGTAATTTTGCACGGTCGCGGCTGTCGTCGTTCCTAAAGCAAATACTATTAACGTAATTCACGTTGGTATCCGTCCCTTCTCGCTCAATGATATTTTTTATCTATCTACATTTCCGTCGCTGCTTGTTTGCTCGCGGAACAGCGTTTCGATAGAGCCACCGTATCGAATTTTATAGCTTCACGCAGTTTACCCTAATTAGCTTGATAACTTCGTTAATAGATATTCGTACGAAAAACGTACGGTTCACTGGTTACTCGTTAATTCTCCGGATCTATTGTATATACAACACATAGAGTGGCTACAAAAGGTATTTGCACACCATCGTATTCGTTATGGCATCGACGTACCGATCAATTAGGTTCAAGTATATGGAATTGCCTATCACTTGGTGGTACTTGGATATGGCTACAAAAATTTGATACGACGAAAGTAAGGCATCGAACGTGACGATAAAACGGCTCGTTGAAAACCGAGAGTGTGTGCAAATGCTTTTCGTAGTCGCTATACTTTGAGATGTATTGGACAAAGAGCAAGAGAGATAAAGAGAGTGAGTGGTCGCGAATTGGAGATCGGGAGACCAACTTTATCGTCTCGCAAACCGACGGGTACGCAACGAACGACCGATAAGTTCGCATATGCTCGAGTATGCTCAAACGCGAGAGTCGCAAGGGTGCGTGCCAAGAGAAAGGAACACGAGCTCGTTTGCTTTCGCGTAGAACCAGCGAACGAAACATCGACCGATCGTCCAACAATCATCGACCTGTTTGCCGATTTTTAAATAAATAAGCCGCGGTTGTTCGCGCAAATTCGTATTTCTATCAATTAAAATTTCGAAAGCTACAGCGACTACGACAAAAAGCATTGGCACGCTATTGTACTTGTTATAACGTTTACGTATTAGGTAATCCGAACCAACACGCATGCCATTAACCGAACGTTAATATCGAGCAGTTGACGCGTCTTTGTAAAATTAGAATCGAATCTTCTCGCGAGCCTCGAGTTCAAGTTTTGCGACGGACGTTGGTTTCTTGTCGCGTTTCCGGTATTCGGTTTCCACGATCTCGACGTTCGTGTATCATGGACATTGATGTATCTAGACACTGATGTTGAAGGGCACGACAACGTTATGTTGTGAAATCAATCTTCTCAACGATGCTATTGGATTATTCGGCATAAGGTGATTAGCGTTTCGCAACATTTTGCAAAATTTCCAGAGACACTGTCGAGCACTTTCATCGATCGATTCGCCCGGTGTTTGCTCGAAAAACTTTCCCCCCACCGTCTTTCTCTGTCTGTGCAATCTTATTAATAGCATATCTATGTCGGGTAAGTGCAAGTGCACCTACGATCGCGAGAGAGTACGCTTCGAAACGCATTACGTTGTACTTCCTGCATACCATTTGACGCGTCGTTACAGGATTGCTTCCCTCTGCCACCGTTTTAGAGATACGTGGTTCGCGATTCATCCATCTTTTCGATAATATCGGCGACGATCCGATCTTTCGAGCGATTTCGAGCGATTAGCACCGTTGCAACGGACGATACCACTTCGTCTTGTGATTATTTACTCGATTGCTCGATATGCAGAGTGGCTAGCAAGATACCGATTGATTCGAATTATTCGTAATTTCACACTGGAAGATGAGAAAGCGATCAACTTTCGACTTTGTTGGCGGAAGGTTTAAGGACTTTTGGCATCGCTCGTTGTCGATTCTCTTTTATTTTATACTTTAATCTCTGACATCGACGTCAAAACGTGAGATATTTCACGCTGTCGGATTGATAATACAAGGATAAGATGCTTACTCGGCATCTTCATATCCGACAGTGTGTCTTTTCTATTCGAGTCCTTGTGGTTCGCGATCTACGGGTCAGGTCACGATCCCTTGTGGGGATCTACGCTGAAGCGTTTTCTAGGGTGCGCCAGGGTTATCTTTAATTAAAAATATTTACCACTAATTAAATACTACCGCGTTAACACCCAACCGTTTAATTTTATCTTTTCTTTTACCCAACCCGAACCTTAACCTCTGTCCCTGAAATTATCATACGTAGGAGTTGTTTTGATTAATTTTATATGCATATTGACTTTCTAAGATATAAAGTCGATAGGTTGTTTTCACACTGCTCAAATGGGTACCATTAGAATTAGAGTTATATTCTGAAATATCCATTTATGACACATTTCCCTTGGCTTATAAGAAATGCAAATTGCAAGGATCTCTCTTCCATTCTATAGATGACACGGACTCTTCCGTTATCCTTTGTCCATTGTTGTATGCAAACGCAAATAGTCGGTCAGAGGCAGAGCTAGTCGTTGACTCGGAAAAATATCTCTTACGGTAGGCCAGGTAATTTGGCTATTATAAAACAGGGTCGCTACTCAAAATCCGTTGAGAAATGCTGGTACGAGCCAACCTTAATCGACTCAGTACTTACCTGTGTTTAGATGTGCCAGCATGTCCGAGGTCGGTGTGCCAGAAGCAGCGAGCGACGAGATCGACAGACAAGGGTCGCTTTACGTTTTCCCGGGGCCGGGTCGTCAGCATTATCCCGGCTCGGCGTCGTTACAGTCGACGACCGCCACTGTTCCCGATGCCTCGACCTCCGTTCCCACGAGCACCCCTTCGTCGAGTGCGTTCGCGAAGAGCAAGACCGAGAACGAGAACGTAGACGAGGAGATCGCCGCACGAGGCAGACGAAGACCGTGCTCGAGGACTCATGCCAGGTCGGCCAGCCACGGCGGAGTGTTGGCGGAATGTCTGACGAACACGGGGCTGCAGCCACACGCGGGCTCCTACCTGGGCCCTCTGTCCGCGATCGGTGGTTCGAGGCCCTCGGCTTTGAAGAAACCTGGCCATCAGAGAGCGTTCAGTCAGGGTCAGGTGATCGATGTGCAGGGACACTCGGGACACATGGGACACAGCCGTGTTGGATCCAGGACAGATTTTATACTTCCGCCCGGTCACAGGGAGGATTCGAGGCCACCGACCGCTGGGAAAGTGCCCTCATTTCGAGGTCACTCACGCCAAGCATCCAGGTATTTGCTTTTGCTTTCCTCGCTTTTTCCTGTTTGTTATTGCAGCGGCTATGTTGTTCTTTTCTCCGAAGGCAGACGGACCTAGAACGCGAGAGATACGTTCCGCGTTGTAGGAACTTTGTATTACGTGGAACGCAAAATGGACTGGTTTCTGTAAATACAGCGCGTCATCGCGGCACGACCGCCAACAAGGAGGATCGTTGTACGCGAAGAAACGGATTGAAATTATAGAATAACGTCTTCTTCAACGGCGCTTTGTTTTCCACGAAATAGAGTTTGAAAATTTGCACGGTGCACGCGAACTTGGCCGATGACCGATCGCGTACGAATAGACACCAGGTTATTCCGCGTGCGAATATAAGCGAGAAACGTAGAATAATATTCGAGTAAATGGAGTTTGAACGCGTTTAGTTGGTAGAATTGGCCAGGCACAGGCATTCTAAAAAAGATTGTACTCTACGCTTTCGTGTTATTTTCGTACGTAGAATAACGCAGAATTTTGATGTTTGGTAGTAGTGCGGATGCATGCAAATCGATTGTAATTCTACTGCTGATTCGGTGTTGTCGACGGAACTTGTATCGCTGAACTCTCAAAAATAACTTGCTTTTTATTGCCCGCGGAGGAAAACCGATTAGCATGCTTACCGTTTTCGCCGTGACCGTGCTTCTCCTTTGTTAAAGACCCAAGACTGAATTCTTTATCGCGTTTAGACACGAATCTCGATATACCGGTAATATCATGCAAATTCCACGCTAAAAGGAATATTACTCGTTGTAGGCGTTTATCGGAGCGTTTAACTTGATCCGAGGTTCAAAACTCCAAATATTATTCCAGCTAGGCTTTTATTCGACCACTTATCTTTACTCGCGAGTATAGCAATCTATCGAGTTTCAGATCCTTGGAAAATGATTAGACTAGTTATCTTTCTCAAGTTTATTAACGAGTTTCCTATTATTTCTTTTGCAGATCGGAGTCGATATACACGATAAGACGTAGCGCTGAACCTCCCTGGTGGAGAAGACTCTGGGCTCGATGCTTCGGTCCGTTACCAGAGGAACCTCGTTTAAGGACCATAGTACCGAATCACTTAGTGCCGCCAAAAACACCACCAAATGAGCATCCTAATGGCAAAAGAGTAAACAATAGGTAAATTTCTCAAGTTGCAATTAATATAAGCGATCGATCGTTGCATTTATCTGGTAAACGTTGTTCCGTACGTTAGTCTGTACAATAGTCTGGAAAGCTGCATTTCGCCAGCAAAACCTGATTTTTCTACTTTATCGTTTAAAGAGGCAATATCCGAAATCTTCATCGATGACTCCCTGAAGCTTCCAAATGTCACGTTTCTTCTTTCAGAAAATTATTACGTTGTAAATCAAATCGTCTTAATTATTGGTCGTAGAATGTGAAAACATAGATTCGGAGAAATTCAATCGCACGCGTGTGTTCTTTAAACGTAATTTACGACAGATAGTCGATCTTTATCGGAGGAATAGAATTTACGTCGAAAGGACGTGGATACAGAGATGTTTTTAATTTTAGCTACGAAATGTCGCTTCACAGACCGCATTGGCAGAATCGTACGGTTCCGAACGAGAGTAAAAGCTGGTACACCGTCTGAATCCCGGTTTATTCCGTATGCTTGCAGAGTACGTACAACAAAATATACCATGCTGAGCTTCCTACCTCGCAATTTTCTCGAGCAATTTCGCCGTGTGGCCAACATATATTTTGTATTTATCGTTCTACTTAATTGGGTGCCAGCCATAAATGCCTTTGGCAAGGAAGTTTCCGTGATACCCATAATGTTCGTGCTTGGTGTGACGGCGTTGAAAGATTATTTCGAGGATCACCGGAGATTTATCAGTGATCGACGCGTAAATAATTCCACCTGTCGCGTTTACGTTCGGTAAGTAGGCAATCTTGTTAAAAATCGTTATTTTTTACGAATACGTACAAATTTCTGTTCGGGATATCGATCGTTTCTCTCATAATCTAAATCAAATATTACAATTTCCCACGTAACCTGCTGATGTCTTAATTACAAAAAATCGACAAACGATTATAACCGAATTTGAAAAAAATATAGTACGTATAAGTATCTTGGTTTAATGGTTTAATGGTTCAAACCATTTAAATCAAATTATTTTTCGTTGCAAGTGACCAAACGACGGGAACGATTTTTGGTCACTGATAACTATTATTCACGACAGTATTTGTTTCAACGGTGATCGAACACCGATCTTGTTCGTTTATAATGGTTGTTCTAAACTAGAACACTCGACAATTAATATTGTCTAGTTATTCGATTCCTTGAAAAATCTCTCTAAGATATTTAGACGCCATAAAAGACTACACGTACGTTTGGTTGTTGTTATTTGATAGAAATCCGGAATATAACGTACTTATTTATATCCTTTCAAAAATTTTGTCTTCGGTATTAACAGTTTTCCGACGCTAATATATAGCTTATTAGCTTTTCACAAGGAACACCATGAGACATTGATCGATATGTTTAAAAATGTATAGAATTTCCATTAAGAGAAACGAAGTTGACCCTTGTTCGATTTTCAAAAAAATTCTTCGTAATGTCACGGAGGAGTTGGTGGATGAGTTTGCAGCGATTTCGACAAACGGCGTGTATCTTCAAATTCTTTACTTTCGCCTTGCCTCGCCTCAATGGCAAACACCGTGTCATAAATCTCGCCATCGCACAGCGGGATCGTTGCGTCGCAA
Organism: Bombus bifarius; assembly: GCF_011952205.1. Classification (NCBI taxonomy): domain Eukaryota; kingdom Metazoa; phylum Arthropoda; class Insecta; order Hymenoptera; family Apidae; genus Bombus; species Bombus bifarius. The sequence continues at coordinate 574,968 of NW_022884569.1, read as the reverse complement.
ACGGGGTAAAAAGCACATTCCATTTTCCCGCAGATCTTGTTTCTTGCTTTCCACTCCGATGAAGATGGCAAAATACTTTTGCCCGGACTTTTACGTGTCTGCCGACGATCGTTCGTCAGTGCTGACGTAGTTTTTATCCAAGAACCGTCTCTGGACGTGGATCCTGTCCCCCGTTGTCTGCGGATTTTCCATGAAAAACAGACGCCGATTGGCTGCGACTCGTTGTCTGCTGGCAATTGTCTGCCGGTGTGGACTTAGCTTAAAAGACAGAATAATAACCAAGAACGGTTTGACGTAACGGAGCACGAAGAATGCCGGCGCCGTTCTCGACCCTTTGCAACGTTAACCTGCTGCATCAGCAGGCAATTTAGCAGCCCCGCTGGAACTCGCTTCGTAATTTATTAATATCTCGCAAATTATTGAGCGCCTACGAAAATGACCGAACATAGATCTGGGTTAGATTTAGATTAGAACGTGACGAGCGTGTGCACGATATTCGCTAATCGACTATACTTAATGAAAATTAAAAACTTTGCGAAATCGTGTGGAACGCGGATGGAGCGTGACTTCTGATTTCGCGTTTCGTGATTTTTGCTTTGCTGCAATTCTCCTCGTCCGGATAACAGGATTAAACGTTCAAGGCTGGGCGGGTGTAAAATTAAAATTCGTGACAAAACGTGAATTGAGAGCAAGACACGTCGTTCTCATAGCGGATCGATCGATATATTCGCTGCTATTGAAATGTAACTATTACTGTTGCTTTAAAAGCCGCGTTGCCTTCTCGTCGTAGATAGCTTCTTCGATAGATTTCTTTTCCCGATTCGCGCGCATTTTCGCACGCTATTTACGGAGCATCGTAAGTGCATGTCAATGTCTTTCTTGCTTCTTTTGTGTAATTTGATCCATCTGTTGATGATAATAACGATAACAATGATAACAATAATAGTAACAGATAAGACGACGCAACGTACGCGTCAATAGCAGCGAACGTGTTAAAGAGGAGCCTTGGAATTTTTCGTGATCCTATTTTCGGTGTAGACGTTCCGAACGTTTACCGTTCCTTTGACCGTGGAATTGCAATGGATCGGCATTGATCGCCGATCGAACGCATGCGTATCGAATATACGCGCTTGTTCGAACATAGAAAAGAAAATGTTCTCTCTTCATCCCTGTCGCGCAACAGGATTCTAGTTGTTCGTGTTTGGAACTTTAATTTCGCTGTGTTCGCACTGGGACCGGGTACGATCGATTCTTTCTTGCAATGCCGCTACGTTGACGAAACTTTTATCGCTTTCGACGATACTGTTTGACCGAAAAACGTTTGAAATTCCTCACGAAGGCTCGAAGAGCTAGCTTCCACGGGATCACGACTATTGTACGTACCAGATATTTCGTTTCGTTCGTTGTTCGGTCATCGTTACAGCAACTGCGTAAGTGCAGTCTTATTGTTATAGAAAAGGTATGTTCGCATACCGTTCTCAGCCTTGTAAGCCAAGAAAGAGTTTCAAGGTATCTCTGTAGTTATATAGACAGAAGTTCTCGAAACGGCATCCAATTGCAATAAACAGGGTTAAATCTCTCCCGAAACGGAATTATTCTCTATCGATCTTCATTCCTTGTTATACTCGTTCGGCTGATCGTTGAAGGTAACGGGAAAGAAAGTAATTATTCAGGAAAGTTCAGCGAATCCTTGTTATTTATTTATTCAGTGTACCACTTAAACAGACATAAGGCGATTAAAAACTTCTTCGTAAGCTTCGTGCCTATTTATGTCGTACGGCGACGCGAGGTATTCGAATTTGTAAGAATACATTATGCGTGTCATACGAAACTTCTTGAAATTTCGTTGACGCTACGACGAGACGCGACTATCGCGATTGCATTGGAAAAAATTTGCAACTAGACGTTTACTGTAAACGTACGCCTGGTAAGAAATGAACGTAGAGGATGCGCGAGTAGTTGTTTTAAACGCGTAATTAATGCACTAATGGGCAATTTAAAGACGCAAGAACGTATAGTGTTTCATTTTGTTCTTCCGTACGTGCCCTTTACTCCGACCCAGTTGGTTTTAGCAGGAAAATAAGCCTCGTAGTTCATTCTCTGGAAACACTGATCGCAAAGCTTCGATACAGCTTTCGATAATTTGAACGTCGAATGTAAACGCCAGGCGAATTCGCTATCTAGGTCTACACGATCGAATCCCTGATAAGCATTGACTCGTTTATTGACCGATTCGATTCGATCAAGATCCCTCTGATGTACGATGACCCCGATATCGTTGTTCGCATTCAACTTGCTCCGTTACTGGTCGTTGAATAAATTGCAACGTGACAGTTCAATCTTCGTTATGGAATTAGCTCTTACATCACCGGCAGCTTCTGGAACTTTCCTTCAATTGCCAAATTAATAAACGAGAGAGTAGAAACGCGAAAGTTACCAATACTTTGATCTACACGCACGTATACACGTAGTACTGACACGTGTATATCTTTCACGCGTTAACTGTTAACTTTATATACTTTGCCCTGAGAGCCGCTAGAGATCGAAATACGTCACAGCCTAAAATTTCATTTTCGCAACATATTACATAGTATTTGCGCGTGTACAATATGTTCAAGTATATTACATCGTATGCTTTCTTCTGATGATGAAATTATCCAAAATACGTCGTTAACGGGTTTTTGATCCATGAAATTTACTTCATTCTAGCCGTCGCCCAAAATTTCGTAAGAAACGTTGGATCGCCGCTGCGACCAAACCGCGCAAGGAATATTTTACAATCGACTAAATAACAGTTTCGCGTTAGTAAATTCACCTCGCGTTATTTGTATCGATAACGTAATCAGTGTGAACGAGGCTTCAACTGTCGAGTTACCGTTCCACGCGATCGTGGTCGTAGCTATCGAACAGAGATTCGAGTAGAAAGCGCCAAGTCCGTAAAGGCTCGCGCACCATCTGCGACGCGACAAAGTGACAGCAGGAAGCGAGTATCATTCGGTAAACGACGACTAGAGTGCATGCCATTTATAATGTAACTCAATTTCGCGAGGCTCGCGCGATCGATGGCCAAGCACGTAGAGCGAAACGACTTGCAAAATAATACAACACAACGACCTTGCCCTTCGTCGTGCCACTCAGTTCCTTCCAATTTGCTCGACGAAACGTACGACTTCCTTTTTCCAAGGAGACGTTAGTCCAGTCTAGCCAAACGAGTCGTCGCTGATTTATTAACAGTCGATCGCGACCTTCGATCGGGATCGGCGAACGTTCCTTTCCCGTTGCCCCGGATATTACACTTTAATCTCGTAGCGCGCTGGTATTTTCCTGTATCGTGTAATTACTAAATTAGTAATCTTTCCTGTGCCGTGTCTGATTCATCGGATACGACGATGTTCGATATACCGGATCAATGATAGCTTGTTTATTTTTCTCGCGTGCGAATAACAATACCTCTTCTTCGTCGTTCCCGTTTACTCACTTTCTCACGGTTTTCAACGTCCTGCGAGACGTAGTCGAACAAACTAGCTAGCATAAATTTCCCATCTTACGGAGCGAGTTGCTCGCATGTTAAATTACAAAGATACTTAAAACGGTGACTAAAATGGTAAACATTCGCACATGGCGTTTCGAAACGATCAGAATATTCTTGACAGACGTTTGGTCTAGCGACGAAATTTAAAATTACGATTCGGCCCAATCGTGACGAACACCTTGTGCGTATATGTGCGATATGTGATAACATTCGTAAAAACGTATAGTCGATGCTGGGTACAACGTATCGTTTCGTTATCACCCGCGCTTACGGTTATGTATTCGATAGATGGCGAAGCGATTCGCGACAGGTGTCCTGCTTCCTTGATTTCACCCACGATACGCCGGCATATTAAACTCACGTGCATGGACAATTCGTTTTCCTTTCTCGCAGCGAGAACGGTAAAAGGATTGCGTCAGCTGGAACAGGAAGGCTTTAAACTGTGAAAAATATAATGGAAGATCGTTCAAGTACGTAGATGCTAAGTTCGAAGGCGTTCGGACCGAGAGTGTAGGCGAAAGACAGAGATGCGCTATTCGCCGGCATTGAAAGGAAGCTAACGGGGCTGACAAGCGTTTTCGAGGAGCGCGAAGAAAAGGAGGTCGAGGGAAAATTGCAGAGCGCGTGTACCCGCGCGGTTCCCCGGGGGAGCTTGTCGTCCTGCTCGTAGCAAAATCGAACGATCGGTGTACGCGTTCCGTTATTTCGATCGTGGTGCGCGGTTCGGATCGATACGCGTAATTAGCTGGTATTACGATCGTCGATTAACACAAAGCAAAGTGCGCGTACACCGGAGATACTCGTCGTGTCGTTGCCGCGGCTCGTTCGCGCTTGTTTCGTCATTCGCGTTCGTTTGCCGGTCTAAAGGTCGCCGATTCCTTTTCAGAAATATAACCGAGAATTGGCAAAAGAGCACGGCCAAACACATCGTCCCTTCGTCGTTCTAAACCAAATTCGTCGAGACTAATTTCGTTGTTAAAAATAGAGCTCGAGGTTGGAGGATCGATGCAGCGGAGTTTCGACGATTTGGCTTGTTTCGCGAGCAGAGAACGCGACGAATCTAACAGCCTCGCAACGGTCTAGAAACTTCGTCGGCGATCGATTCGATCGGCGATAACCCACGTTTAATTGACGTCCACGCGCAGACGGGTTTACGTAGTTGGTCGAGATAAAAAAAAAAAAAATTACGCAGGATGCGAACGCACGAGAACGCGCGGGTCGATCGAGAATCTGTTTCTTCCGCAGCAACGCGTTTCTTACGACCTTTACCTACTTAATAAGCGGTTACACGCACGCGCTCGCTGACCTTCTTTAGCCTGCCGTTTAATTTCGTTCGCTGACGAGATCGACAGTCAACCAGCCCGGCCAGCCAACCAGCCAGCTCTCCACGCGGTAGTCAGCAATGTCAAGAACGAACCTTCGCCACGAATTCCAGCTGTCGATTAATGCGCTTTGACTGGTACGAGGCTATGTCGGTCGCGAGCACTCGAACGTCGTTACTGCGTTCTCCCGCGAGATAACGTCACGCGATTCCAAGTCCGCGTTCCGCTCGAACTATCCTACGGATTTCTGTGTCGAGTCGCTTTCGATAATTGCACGAGGCGAAGGAGCTTCGTAACACAGTTACGGAACTCGAACCTAGCGTGTATATAATGTAAGATATAACGAAGTCGTGGTTATACCTGGAAACAGAAATGGTACATAGTACAAGTAGATGCTCGAGTACGTTTCAGGCCATCTATTTAGGACACCAATTTGTTACATTTATTAGGAAACGCGCGTTTTACTTATTTTACGTTCGAAAGCGTATACGTGTGTATGATAAAAGCAGCGAATTCGTATTAGCAAAGCTACTTTGCACGTTTCAACTAACGTTGTAAAATTCTTTTGCTTTCCTATCGAAGTTGTTAGTGCGACGCAAGGATGTTTGTTTAAGTGGACATAAAATTGCAGAACTATGAAAGAGATATCTATAACGTGTAACTTATGACTGGTCAATTTAGCACGGTTACTGGTTTATAAATTATTACGAAGGAAGGCTCGGATATCCTAATAGCTATGACCGACTGTGTACGTCTTATCGGTACGATTGTCACAAGGTATACGTGACGCGGAAAATGGACGTGTATCGTGCAGGCGTAATCGACTTAATCTAGTACAGTTAGCAAAGTTGCTGTACAAATGTCAAATTCGTTTCGGTAATTTTTTAAAAGCATGACGTCATCGGACGGTTCGCATGAAATCGCAAGATCGATATCTGCTGCTTGCCACATTGTCGTGCAACGCAGCGGGCAACGCTGTTCCTTAAAACGCGTGCATTCGAAAGAATGATTTTCCAATTTTGAAGCTGATATATGAACATCAGGTCACCCTTGACGTAATTGTACCGTGTCCTTGAGAGTCAGATGAAGCAAAATCCATTCTTTCTAAATGAAACACGTATAAAAACATATGTATCCAAGATTAACTTGTAAATATGGAAGTTTTAATGGTGTTTATTTTTACTATCGCGAATACGATTTCTAATTGTTAAACGAAACACCGTTAGATCAAATATATTACTCCGGCTATTTCTGGACGCTGTTTCATGGGTACTTTTCTAGGATCGAGGCAACTTGTAATTTGCAAAATTTAGGTACGAAAACGCCTACGTTTAAATGCCTTGATTCGACCGAAACGCGTCTAATACGTATAATGGATATATTCGAACAGCTTCGCGAAGCTGTGTATTATACGTCAGTGATACGTATCAATGCCAATGCGTGGATAATCGAATATCGCTGAAGCGGTAAGTGGGAGGCAGCCTTTATTCTCAGCAGCTGCGAAACGATCCAACAGGATGGTAGACACAAGGATGTCGTTCATACGGCTCGTATCCGTCGAAGACGCCGAGAAGTAGAATAAAACAGCGATGGAAGGCGTAGCAATAAAACCGGTTGCCATATGCCTCAAGCTATTTTCCTCGTTCCTTTCCTGGATGCGAGCAACGAGAGGACGCGACATTCTCCGTGACAATGAAACCCATCGACGTTTCTGCGTTCGTAGCTTTTTCGCCGGAACGCGTAACATAAAAGCGGCTCGCGAGAGTATTCGCACAGTTACAGAATTTTTTTTATTTAAAATAGCTCGCGAAAGTGTTCGATCGCCTGTACGAACCTTTTGCCAATGTACAACGCGATAAACAGTTTCAAATTTGATTAGCACCGTCGTAAGACCCGACCGACGCGATCATATCGGTGAAGTTTCGTCTACGTTTCGTTGCGTGCAAACCGGTGGATTGTCGCGAAAAGGGTGTCAATCGTTAGAAAGCATCAACAGAGAAATCTGACGATGTTATTCGGTGACTTTGCGCGGACGCTACTGGAAATTTGAAAATATCGCCATTCCGGCGAACTTGTCGAAAAGCTTCTCTTTCTCTCCGAATTCTCTCCGATTGCGGTCGCTTTGAAATATCTCGTAGAGCTCGACTTCAATCATTTTTTCTTGCACGTATAACCGACGGCCTTAGTTTTCGAGTTATATGCCAAAATATCCCGCCGCTCGGCCTTCGTTTTCAAGCTGGATCGGCTTAGTGGTAGTAGTAATACATGGTACGGGTTAATTTTGCCGCCGTGCGGCGGCCGGCCAGCATTGTTTATATTAAATTGTGCCGATAAGGGGATTCGCAGGGCCGGCCGCCTCGCGTCATTAATATTACTATCACTCCAACCTAGCCTGAGAACTAAAGCTAAAACAAGGCTGCGTCTGGATGTTTTTCCGTACAGCTCGAAAACTAAGACCAACCGCTGGTTATATGTAGAGAAAGAAAGTTGCTAAAAATATCGAGCTTTACAACATATTTCAGTAATCGTCGAAATCGGGCTTTTCGAACAGGTTCACGAAAATGTTGAATTTTTTCCAAATTTCCGGCGGGTTCCTCGCGAGACCACCGGTGTCCTTACGTTTCTCTTTCGATGCTCTAACGATACCCTCTAATGACGCTGTTTTCACGAAGCCCCATCACCTTGCGCATAATGAAACGCGAAACGTAGCCAACGTACGAAGGAAACTTGGAAATGTACGTAAAAACTAGAAAATATTTAGCGCAAATATTTTCTCAAGATCGTTCGAGGACGAAGGTGTCGTGACGGGCAATTCGCGATGTCGCAGACAATTTAGGTTTTCTTTTCCCATGGTGTATCGTGGCGTCAAACGGTCACTGATGTCATCGATTGCGTCATTTAATGCATGGAATATCGGTATCGTATCACAGTTACGTGCCCGCGTCACGCACCCACCGAGCCTCGTGTTTCGTTACGCGTAACAGCTCCAACAAATTAACCGATCGAACGAAGAATTTCGAGAGAATTTCGGTGGCCTAAATATTTTTCTTAATTCAGAACCACGAGGCAACTGTTACGAGAGATTCCTTCTTCCGCTGAAAGAATTCACGAACCGCTTGATAAGTAGGACAAATTTGTCGAAAAATATTTTAGTGAAACTTACAGCGCTCGAACACGCTTGCAAATATCCATCGATGACTTTGAAATTATTATTGACGATTCTTACCTTTGCATAATGCATGAGGTGACAAAACAAAAAGAGAAAAAAAAATGCAAAAACAACTAACCTTCTATTTAACTACAAGAAACGGCTGTGCTGACCTTCTTACCCCTGTTAGATAACGCGATCGACCGATAGGAATAAACGAATCCTTTGAAATATCTCTATCGGAAGATTGAAATGTTTGTTCGCGCGTTATGTTGGAAATTATGTTAAATTGTTCGCGAAGAGAGGCACGTTACATACGCGCTGGTACTTGTTACAGACCCAATTACTATTGAAAGGAAAAGTAAAATTGTTGTATTATCTAACCGCACGTTATCTATAATGAAGACGTGTTGCATAAAAGAATTTCTAAGGCTACTCAGTTGCTGCCGTCATCGCGACCGATTTATCAACACTCTGTTATCGTAAAAAATTCAAATAGGTCGGGCTTCTTGTCGTGGGTAGAAATACGTAGTTAATAACATAAGCACGATATTTATTTTGGACAAATCGAACTGCAATGATTTTATTCTTTACAATCGTCATACGTATACCAGTATCTATTAAAATCCGAGTAAATTGATTTTCAAATGTCAGTGTGCGATAATAAAACTGTCGTCCAACTGTTTCCAAACCTTTGTGCGAGATTTCTTGCTCGACAAACTCTCTATCTTTGGATCCTTTAATTTCAGGAATTAAATTACGAATTACGAATTGACCCGTTTAGAATGAACATCGCGTTAATGCAATAACGTTTCGCTTGTGATTTTCTTTTACATAATCGGCTCGTATTAACTCGAACTCTGTTGAATTTACGTTACGATTACGTGATGATGTTCCAAAAACCTGCTTAGTATGATCTTCGTTGCCATTTCTTCTTTCTTCGCCGAGATGGTGTAATTTCATGAAATTTACGGAAATTCAAGCATCTGCGATGTCGACGTGGATAATTTATTTAATTGTTGTAAATCTGCCAAATCTTCTTGTCCCGGAAGAAGGCGGTCTTATAAAAAGTGGCTTTGAAAAAATTATGACTCACGTGGAGAGAGGAAATAAAAGGAAAAGAACCGCGTGCGTTAAGTTCGCTTTCATCTGGCGACGAATCAAGTTTTTAACGGTTAAACCGGTGTCGTTCTCCGTAATAGTAATCGAAACTCGTAAGGATGGAATTTACATTTTCTTCGTTCTCGCGGACGTTAGATCCGCCTATCTAGTTCCGCAAGTATTAGGTTGTCCGAAAGGTGTCTTCCTCTTACAGACACGTTTTTTACAACGATGCATCTTTATACAAACATGAAATCTAATCTATCGAACGTTGTGATCTTTATTTTGATAGAATAAAATGGATCATAGGTAATTCGATAAAATAATATAAAACGAAAGATATTGCGCATCCATTATTTCCTTATAAAACGAAAGAAACTTTTCGGACGACCTAATATACCGACCAGTGTCATTATTTTCGGTTCAAGGATGACAATTTTACGAAGGATGACAGTTCGCGAAGAGATCTCTTTTTAAAACGCTCGCTTTTGATATTTAAAGCAGAATTCTCTTATTTTGTCGCTTATAATGTTGCCGCCAATTATCCATCTTTAGAAAACGCGCTACAAAACGAGTCTAATATCCCACGTGCCAGCCAAGTTTCTTCTTAGCGAATATGTACGCTGTTCACAAGTACAATACAGATATTCGTAGCGGAATTGAATTCTGGCCAAAAATCTGTACGCAGGCTAACGACGAATTAACAGTAATTACATCTTGCACTTGTTATCTTTTTATGAAATAGGCAGATTTTAAAATTTAATATTAATATATTTCATTACCTATATATGTCGGATTAAGGTTGGAATTTTGGGCGTTCGATGAACCTTCGCTCAAATTTACCATCGCGGATATAGCTGATATTTATCGGTACAAATGTGGTTACTAGCGGCGATCGGATGGTCGAGATGTTGATGACAACGAATTCAGGTTCGATAACGAATCCACGGTCAACGGGATGACGAATGCGATGTGATACACGTATGACTCCACGTGCAAGTAAAACTTATCTGCATGAACTCACACGCAGTCCAAGTGGAACTGCCCTTGTACAGGGTGGTTGGTAACTGGTGGTACAAGCGAAAAGGGGGGTGGATTCTACGCGAAAAAAAAAGTCGAAAATATAGAACAAAAATTTTTCGTTTGAGGCTTTGTTTTCGAGAAAATCGACTTTGAATTTTCGCTCGGTACGCGTGCACTTTATCGCGTCTCGTTATAACGGATCTCACAGTAGATCGTTGTCTCGATGGAAAAATTAAAAAACAAAAATTTTTATTCTATATCTTCGACTTCTTTTTTCGCGTAGAATCATCCCCTTTCCGCTTGTACCACCAGTTACCAACCACCCTGTATATTCCTCTGCCCACCTCTCGGCTCAATCTTTGTTTTTAAGGAGAGCCATATGATCATTCCATACCTCTGTCAGGTACACGTCCCTCCCGTGACCGTGGCTACGTTCAGTGACCCGCTATGTCACTTCGAGCCCAAGCCCATCGTCATAAAGTCGCATTAGAACATTAAAACTATTTCTTATTTTGATTACTTAAGTATAGCCATAGTAAAAGTCTGGACTAGATTTGGGTTTTTTTCCAACATTCCAAAAGGGAAGTTCGGATGTCCTTTCATCTCCGACATATATATATATATATATACATTCGCTATTTAAATATCATCGCTGGTGTTAAGGTTGGAAGCGTTCCTATCAGATTTTGCATTCGAGCGAGAAAACGTTTTAACTCTGGTTGCTCTCGTTCCTTTTAATAAAGTGATATATGTATTTCTTGGACAGTCGTATGGTTGGTTGAAACGTCTCGAAGTAGGTATACAATAAATAGTCCCAATTAAGTTACGAAAGGTTACACAGATCAACGATTCTTATACGACGAGACAAAAATCGTGTAACGGTGACCCCTTAAGTGGAGTCTAGGTCAGATTTGATAGTTCGCAGTGTATGGCGTTGGCAACGAAAAAATGTAATATCCCGTTTGAAAAGTTGAAAACGACCTTGAAGTGGCTTCTCTATGCTGCTACCCACGTTCCAAATTATTCCACGATTATTCAACGATCGTTCTAAGATTATTCCATAATTATTCCAAATTATCTCATCGTCGAAGTGCGTACTAATTCCTTTCCGATAGAAATCTCACGCCGCTCTATGAATAATTTCCGATACGAGAAATTCAATATCCAAACCATTATAATTCGATGGTATTAGTTTGTAGAAACGATTGGCCTTGTCACGTAATCAGCCTAAACGGTTGTTATATGAATGAAAAAACACGATGGTTCTCCCCACGTTTTATGAAAAAGTACAGAAGGTGTATCGTGTAAGTTGGGAACGTTCGAACAACATCAGTTTCGTATTATACGTACAATTAACCTTAAATTAGCTACATCGAAGAGAAGATGGAAAAATAAATCGAGCAGAGCATTGATTTGTACATATTCGAATTTATTTCTCCTTCTATTCAATCAGCGATTGGTAACTCGAGCGAGTAAAACGAAGTTCGACCTTTCTCTGATTTGGATTTCTCCTTGAGCTCTTCCCTTCGACCGTTTGCGCTATCAATGAGCGAACATCTTGTGACTGGAAGCGTTGAACGGTGACGACAATTAATTAAGAATAATCGACGTCTGGCCGTTGACAATCCGGTTAATGTTAGATACATAGCAGCAATCATCGTCGATCGCGAAGATTGTTACGTTCATCTGTTCATTGAGTAGCGTAATTACGCTACGAAAGAAACAGGATCTTGCGCGTGATTATCAAACAGCTGATACGTATCTTCGATAGGTAATTACCGCCTTTACGAAGTACGTAACTGATTCCTGGCGACGTTCGTAAGTCGACAATTCGTAAGACGGGAGTCTGCCTTAGAGATAACGTTATGAGCGAGAGTTCTATAAGAAAGAGTATACATATAACGCGTAAAATGAATATATACAGATAATAAATAGAGATAAGAGAAGACTTTACCGACCAAAGATTTACGTATTTAAAAATAAGAAAAATTTTAAATTGGGGAAGATTCTTTGAAGAAAGGAAGCAAAGTTATCTCCTTTCTTCGTCGCTCGGTGGATCGTTGGTAGCCGTGTCGAGGTAATAGGAGATAATATTTTACATATATCAGGAAACATCGTGTTTTTTCGAGAAAAGACCCCTAGTCTGCTTGGACGCGCGCAATTTAAGATAAAATTTCCGGTCTATAAAATCCGTAAAGTGAGAATTATGTAGCTGCACGTGAAATTCCCTTTCATAAATGTCACTCCCCTCGTTGATTCGTCAGAGAATCGTTTCTGGAGAACACGTTTCACGATTGCAGCGAAGACGACAGGTATGCAAAGGTGGCGTGGAAAGACGTGAAGGTCGGTGACCTGGTTCACCTCTCGAATAACGAACTCGTACCAGCCGATGTTCTACTCCTGCGAAGCAGCGATCCTCAGGGCGTAGCGTACCTCGATACGTGCAATCTCGACGGTGAGACTAATCTGAAGGAACGACAAGTTGTCAGAGGATTCGTGGATCTGCAGGACACCTTTCAACCGGCCAAGTTTCGATCCGTGATCGAGGTCGATCAACCGAGCACTAGGATATATCGGTGAGCTATCTCTCGGCGTTCGTTCCGAGGGCAAGTTAACAAAGGACATTGTAGTTTGAGATTGGCAAAAGTTCAACATGAAAATTGCAGGTTTCACGGTGCCGTGGTTCACCCGAACGGTGGTAGAGTACCTGTTTCTACGGAAAATCTTTTACTCAGGCAATGTTTATTGAAAAATACCGACTTCGTCGAAGGCATAGTGATATACGCTGGTCACGAGACGAAAGCGATGCTTAACAACGGCGGCCCTAGATATAAGGTAACGATCTTTGTGATATATCTAGATATCTAATTATAGATCGTTAAAAGATACGAAAAAAGAGAAAAAGAATGTTTGGAGGGAAACTGATTCGTTGATCACGGTCGCGTAACAGAACGTAAATCGAGAGAGGGCGTTCTTTTTTCAGCGTTCACGATTGGAGAAGCGGATGAACAGCGACGTTATATGGTGTGTGGCGATTCTAGTGGTATTATGCGTGATAGGCGCCATCGGTTGCCGAGTTTGGCTTTCAAATTTTTCCGACCAAACGTCCGTCCCATTCATTCCGATCGTTCAAGACCCAAATTACGAGAGTATGTTAACATTCTGGACGTTTGTTATCATTCTGCAAGTAATGATACCATTGAGCCTTTACGTCACTATCGAAATGGCGAAAGTGGGCCAGGTTTATCACATCGGACACGATATTGCCCTTTATGACGCGGAGACGGGACGCTCGGCTGAATGTCGCGCGCTCAATATCACGGAGGAATTAGGTCAGGTAAGCAAACTGATCGAGCTTGTGCGCGGTCTCGATAAGGAAGCAGATATTTATTCCGTTTTTTTTTTTTTTTTTATTTCAACAGGTGCAGTACATATTCTCTGATAAAACTGGCACGCTCACGGAAAATAAAATGCTATTTAGGCGCTGCGTGGTGGGAGGACAGGATTATTCGCACGGCGGAGACAGTGAGAATTTGATACCTTCGTCGCGACTGAAGGAAGATCTTCTTATAGGTACATTTAGGCATCATCTGCAAGAATTCCTAATTGTATTAGCGATATGTAATACCGTCGTGGTCAATTCTCAACCACATTATGACACCATGAACTCCAGCGGAGTGATCGAAGAACCGCAGAAGAATGGCGAAGAACCTGGAAGGTTTGTATATATTTTTCTCTCTGTTAACTTAGACGTGTCTATCATCCGGAAGGATGACTGGACACTAGTGTGTGGAAAATATTGCTAAAAGAACTCAGGCATATCTAGGTTAATTACCTTGTTACAAATTATTTACCGTTTACCATTGCAGATACACAAGAATGATAGACAGAAGTTTAACTCCTTCGCCAATTATTCCTCTATCTGCGTTGTCTCATCCGACCAATAGTCTCGATGAAAATGTGTCATCGATTTCTTCGATAGTGGAAATAGAATCTGTGCTCCATAATTCTACTAAACTATCGAATAAATTGTCAAGGTCACCATTTACTTTGTACCTATCTTCTAGCGATATCGTTTTTTTGTATTCGGGTATTTAAAGTCATAAGTATTTGCAGGCCAAAGTTCCTCAACGTGACGTCAATACCGAGTTTAGGAATGGGATTGTTAAGTAGAAAATTGTCTCCAAACGGGCAACACAAGAGACGCACTCCGCTGAGTCCCGTTATCGATGAGAGCGGGAAGAGTAGAGACGAATTGTTACCTGCGGCTGCAATTTACGAAGCGGAAAGTCCGGACGAGCTCGCTTTGGTGAATGCTGCGCGTGCTTATAACGTGAAACTTCTTAAACGAACGGCACGTAGCGCAATTGTTTCTTTGCCGGATAAATCCATTCTTACTTTTGAAATTCTTCATGTGAGTTCTTTATGAATGAATTCTTTTTTCTATTCTTCTATCGAGCGAAGCAAATCAAAACGGATCTAAAAGTAATTTGTCTACAATAAAACGTACTCGGAATTGTAGGTTTTGCCATTTGACTCCAACAGAAAGTGTATGTCTATTTTGGTACGGCACCCTATCACTAACGAGATAGTGCTGTATAGCAAGGGTGCTGATACAGCGATTCTATCGTCTCTGACTCCACAGGATGAAAATTCTATAACAACAATAAAAAATCGACAATATCTTCAATCGTACGCGCGGCAAGGTCTTCGAACTTTGGTAGTGGCTAAAAAATCTCTGACAGCGCAAGAATACGATAACTGGCGTCAAATGCATTCTGAGGCAGAACTCGCAATGGAAAATCGTGAAATGCGCATTAAAGATTCATACGCGAATCTAGAATGCCATTTGACTTTACTAGGTGCTACAGGAATTGAAGATAAACTTCAAGCTGGAGTACCTGAAACTATGGGTACTCTTATGGCAGCAGGGATCGTAGTTTGGGTTTTAACAGGTATTCTTTTCTGAATTTCAAGCAAATAAAACGACATTTCTCGATTTAGAATGTATCGTTAATAAATATATTATATTGAAAGGAGACAAACCAGAAACCGCAGTTAATATTGCGTACTCAGCACGTCTTTTTTCCCCTGCGATGCAATTACTGTGGTTGCAAGGAAGATCCAAGTCTGTTGCTGAAACCTTGATTCATGGGTATTTAGAATCTGCACGTAAAGAAAGTACAGTTCAGGGAATGGATAACATTAGGGGAATTACAATGTTTAATCGTGATGCGGCAGAAAATGATGCACATAGGATAGACAGTCCATGGCCGAAGCAGCGTGCGCTCATTGTTGACGGCAAAACTTTAACCGTTATTCTTGACCCACGGTCAGGATTAACTCGATTGTTTCTCGAGTTAACGAAAACGTGTTCCAGTGTATTGGCCTGTAGAGCCACGCCTCTTCAGAAGGTACAAGAAATCTAATTTTTGTTTTCATTCTCGATTTTATAATTTATTATTTGATGGACTTTCACGATACGTTACAGGCATATATCGTACGCATAGTGAAGGAACAATTAGGAATGAGGACTTTGGCAATTGGTGATGGTGCCAATGATGTTAGCATGATTCAAACCGCAGATGTAGGAGTTGGTATCTCCGGACAAGAAGGTACACAAGCTGTCATGGCTGCAGACTTTGCCATTTCACGATTCTCAATGCTTAGCAGACTTCTTTTGCTGCATGGTCATTGGTGTTACGACCGTTTGTCTAGAATGATCTTATATTTTTTTTACGAGAACGCTACTATCGTTTTCGTCCTGTTTTGGTATCAGGTATAGTTTCTATTTCTATACATTCTACTTCATTTTTAATACTCTAGTTTTAATACCCGTATAAAAATATCTTACTATTTTTGTAGCTATACTGCGGATTTACTGGAACAGTCATGATGGACCAAATTTATCTAATGCTCTACAATTTAATATTTACGTCTATGCCACCACTTGTATTAGGCATATATGATCGAGTGGCTTCTCCCGGTGTTTTATTGTCTAATCCTCATCTGTACAAAAGAGGACGCCTTGGACTCGTATACCAGACATATACATTTTGGATAACCATTGCTGATGCTTTGTATCAAAGTATCGTCATTTTTTTTGTTAATGAGGGTGTTAGTATAGTCTCAAAAAATGTGATATAGTATAAGTTAATACACCGACATGATGAAAAGGAAACTATTTTGTTTAGGTATACTATGATTCGACTGTTGATATTTGGGAGTTTGGAACAACTATAATGACTTGTTCTGTTGTTATTATGTTGACCAATATTGCCATAGAAATTAGATCTTGGGTAAATAAAAATTTTATTATATATATTACATAACATATAAACATCTAAGTATAGATTTAAATATTATATAATATATTATATGATATACATTAGAAATGTATATTACACTGGATATTACATGCTATATGATGTGATTTCGTTTCCAGACGATAATTCATCTTCTTGCCGTAATGGGATCACTAGGAGTATTTTTCGGTTTCTGTTTAATTTATAACGTAGTTTGCGTTAATTGTATGGGTCTCCTATGTTCGTATTGGGTAATGGAAATGGCTATCATGAGATATACATACTGGCTTACAGTATTACTTACCTGTGTTCTAGCATTGATGCCTAAGTATGTCTTTGTATCTTATATATTAACGGTCAATAAATATTCTAAAAATTAAATTATACGCAACATTTATTATTGTGTATTTAGGTTATTTTGTAGAACCATAAAATCGACAATAGCTCCCGATTTTATGCAAAGTGCCACGTTGAATGCACCATCAAAAAGTGGTAGCCATAGACAACGAATCGCTGAGAGAAGTGAAAATAGTTTCATTGCTGGTTGGTCACGATCAACGCAGCATGCTACTATAAGGTGGTACATCGTGCTTTTTAGGTGTAAGACATGAATTATGGATTATTTAAATTATACAGATTTCTCCGATTTTTTATGTTTCAGAACTGGGACTAAACACGATACGTTGACAACTATCGTTGCATGACATATCTTAAAAATTCCAATAAGACTGTCGGCACATTGTAAAAGAATAATTAAGACTATTAACAGTGCTGTTTCATCAAAATTATTAGGACAAAATCAACGTCCTTTGTTGCATTTCGAGCTGTATTGTTCCTAAGGATTGTAAAACATTGTCAAGCAATGTATTATTAATTTTAATATGCATTTTTTCATCGGAAATATGCTGTACTTTATCGAAACTAAATGAGTCATCGAAATCATCGTTCACGATCGTTTTCGTTATTCATCGAGTGGCCTTAAATCCAGACTGCTACTGTTTATTGCATTTTATGGCTGTGACTTTTAGGGACCAAAACTTTTAATCCAGTAGTAATATCAATGTCAATTGATTGAAAGGTTCATTCGGACTCATTTATACGCGCGTGTCCGAGTTGTACATGGAATCAATTAATAATTTATTCAGGTTACAACTGTTCTCTTAGAAACGAATATAAAAGAGTCTAGATTATAAGAATGTAAACAACAGTTTAAATGTATATTATCTCCTATGAAGTTCATATTATATAAGTTACAAATTCACGTTAATCATACGAGTGTAATGCATGTGAATTTTACACTTGTAATTCTAGTACTGTAATTTTAGAAGTGTATGTACGATTAGCCAGCATAGAGGTTCTATTAAACGTGTATAATGGATGTCATGACAACACCTTACCGTTCTTAACATAGTATTTTGATAAATGATTAAGAAAAATCTACGTGTACATAGCCATAACCAGTAAAACTGTGTGTTATATAAACCTTGTCGTTTCTTTAATATCAGATCTTTCGTGTCTCCTAAAATTTTTTAACGTGAAATACGAGAATATTGTCACATTCATTTTTAGTTTCCAATTCATAGTTCTTTCATAATTTTGTTGATGACGCTGTTTCAAATATTTAGTCAACTCCGATTGCTTCTATAGCACTTTCAAACATGACTATCATTTGGAATATTGAACGAACTCACCAGAGTTATGTATTTGCGCGAAATACGAATATTTTCATTAATTACGTCTTATTTCCGGAATAGTCATATTATTCCTTTATTTCGTCTTTATGTTATTTAATTTTTAGTGGGTTAAACATAATTTCAGTAGAGTGATTTTTCAACGGTTGATGAGCACCACTGGCCGATGCGGAAACACGAGGTATGATGGGGATGGGATTGAAAGGCGAGTGGTGCGGCACCGGGGGATCTTTTGGCGTGCTGCGGCAACGACTAGTCTCAGCCACATATTCAGTATTCTTTCTATAAAAGACAGGTAGAGTTTGCGTGTACGATACTCTTGGCACTTGATTGGTCGCGATTGTGCATAGTGCTCGGGAAACTCACGACCAGCTGTGCTTCGAATTCCGTAAAATGAATTTCGTTGTACGAAGCGTGCGCAGGGTAGAAGGACAAAGTGGGGCGTAGGACGAACTCAAGGATCTTTTGAGCGTCGCTCTGTTCCTTTGTCATGAAATTACGGCTGAACGCTCGAAGATACGGTACCCGAAATTTTTGACCTAAACAGTTCTGTTACCGAATCTCTTCTGCGTTAGTTCAGTTTTATCAAATCAATGAAATGTTTCGTTTCAGTGTTACAAAGATCTCATGTTTTTAGAGTAGTCAACAGAGAAATTTCCAACTCACGTGATAAGAAGAAGGATCACTTTACGTCAACAAAGAACATGCGAATTTTGTGAAAATACAGTGAATCATGAATCTTTAAGTTGTGATTGAATTAAAAAAAACTATTTTTATCGTTACTGAATAATTTTGTTTACATTTCGGAGCAAAAATATTTATTTTCATCCGTGTGTGGTGTTGACACTGGTGATAATCCTGATCCTGTTTCGTGTTACCTGCTTGATAATGCATTGCGTGTAGATACAATAAACGAGCTACGTCAGAAACATTAATTCGTTGCACATGTATGTTCCATGCTTTCCCCTCTGCGTCATTCTGGTTTCTCCAGAATGACTATGCATACACGTGCTCGCTGCGTTTACAAGGACAAAATTAGAACCTTTCAAAGGCAGTATCAAAAGTGATGATCAATATCACGCTTTTCACAGATGTATAAATGACCTGACACTTTCTAAATATATCGATCGCATGTACCAATTGACTTTTTATGCTCTAGTTCTAACAATTTTTCTATCAAACAGCCGAGTTTCCAAAAATTCTAGTGCAAACTTATCGTTCATTTGTAAAAACCGCGAAATACAGGTGAAACGATGGCCGTTAATACGATATAACAAATTCATACACAATATTGAAAAGATAACATTTATCAGTCTGCTACCATTAATCTAATAAAGGGATGCTTGTAGAGGGACATCTACAACCTTATCACGGTGTCGAGTGCAAACAGAATAAAGTCCCTATGTTAAAGTCGAAAATACACCCTATGTGATTCTGTGCGAGCGACGTCGAAAGTACTTTAGATGAAACCCTAATGTCGAATACGAATAGAATTAATTTTAAAGATAAAACTTATGGTAACATTCAGAAACCAGTGGACATACTAAAAATAAGGAAAGTAACATTTTATGCTTCTATTCGAAGAAGTTCTATACCAAGAATGTAAAGCAGGTCGGCGGCACGATAACAGACTACTTACCTATAACGCGATAACGATCCACGTACAAGGTTACAAGTCAAGCTTACCATTGCGATTACTGTAATGTGCTGTTAACAAGGAACGGATAGAAAACGCATCTTGCGTAAAGCTTGTGAAATATAGAACGCAAATGAGTCATTGCACCGAGAACGGAAGTGAACAAAGGCTTGGTCATTTGGCATAGATCGTTAGTGGGGATCAGATTTAGAAAATAATATGGTGATCGAACGAATGCAATTTGATAGGAGGTGTGCCTCGGGTGTTTGAGGAAGATCGGAATGAACGGTTAAACTTGTCTATCGCGTACGATTTCCGCGTGACTTTTTACTTGGAAGATGAGTGATGCGATGATCAAACATACCACATAGTACGCGCTTTGTTCTTTGTGTATTATTGAATTTTTATTAAGTGATTTCTATATAAAGAAAGAGATAAGACTGGTATCAAAGACTGATGTTATAAAATGTGTTTGTTTTTTAATACCAGTAAGTTATCGATAACGAGCGCCGATTACCACTTTCATCCACGTATCTGGCATTCTAAGCTCACTCGTGGAACTTGCTAAGACTAAGACAAACCGTAACGTTTCGGTATTACCTCCAACCGGGCGGCTTTTCAAACGTATTATCGGTGTTCTTGAGCGCGAACGTATACCGGAAACGACGTTCGAATTGTCAACGACTCGATGAAAGGAGCCAGTGAAGTGCCAGTGAATTATCGATAATACATACGACGACAAGCACCATTGTGTTAACAGCTTAAGGATAATAGTAGCTCTAAACGACTAGAGGTGTAACAACGAGGTATTTAATAGTCATGTAGCAACGATAACGTGTTACAGTGGGATGCTATACGAAATCATTTTACTTGTTCAACGAAAATAATCATTTTTATCGAAGAAAGAAGGGAAGCGAAATCGCGGCGACTTGATACAGTGTCAACATAATTTGTAGGATTGCATCGACCATTTTTCTTTTCCTTCAAACGGCGGGTTCCGTGAATATCTGCCGTCCCTTCCTAATAGAGCGCACCGGGAAGGGAGGAAGAGTAGCATGTGAGAAGTGAATCGAAAAGAAAACTAACGAAAGCGCGGTAAATTGAAAGTGTGTCGCGTAACTCACAAAGTATCGTGTTAAATTGTTAAAATATTTTGTACCTCGTTAACTGATATAGTGATTGTCGTCATCTCTTTCTAATAGAGCGTACCGCGAGGACGTTGGCACGTGAAAGATTCCAAACGGAAAGCAATTTCATCGAGTAACGTCGTTTTCGGTGTCGTGCGATTGCAACGAATTACATAATCGATTGACGAAGAGAAAAAGAGACAGCAAGACACGCGTAAAGCACATCGAGAATGACCTTCGCAGCCATCTCGTTTGTCTGTCTATCGTCGAGGGAGAAGAACCCAGAGATAAAGTGGTACGCGATTTAATTAATAACTTGTCGTAATTGTCAGACGGAAAAAAGGTGAAAGAAAAGGATGCGATACGCGTGCCAGAAGAGATGATTTTAGCGAGACGACGTTCTAGCGAGAATATCGGTGAGATCTTCTTCTAAAGGAACTGCAGTTGGTTATGCCGTGTTTCTCAGCACAGCAGGTGTATCGTGAGAGATGACAGTCACTTATACTGCCGAAGTCGCTACCTGCAGAGGTCTCGGTTGCTTCCTAAAATTACTCCTAAGGTAAGCAGTTTAGGTTTAGCTCGTCTCCGTTCAGTCGACACTATTGCATGCAGTTAAGAAAACCGTTGATAAGTTATATCTGTTGTAGTTTATTTTTACATTGTCCTGTTTACGTTGTCAATTTTGACAGCGACATTCGTTCTATTTAACTTTCATACGTTACCCTGATATTTTCTTTCGCTGAAAATGATTCGTGTCCACTCGACGCTCCATAGATAGTACACTATCGGTACTTGATAGATAAACGTAAGATTTTCAGATACAAAGGCGTAGCTTGTTAATGGATCGCAATCTTTCCCGACGATTCTTTTTGATTTTGCACGCGATTATTTATCAGCTATCATGTTTGAATAATATTTTCAATTCTTCCGTCATAGCGTTCCGCGAAAAAACGCGTCACGTGTACGTACGTGAAGGATATCAAGGAGAATATCGTAACCAAGGTTGGATACATCTCGACAATTCTAGTTACGTACATATACCGATGAGACCTGCAAGCAGATCATATCGTTCATTTTTCAATATTTACGTTATACGTTTCTATATGCCATCGGTTATTTTCTAGTGTCTAATGGATTATTATTCTTATCCAATGAGACCCGTTTGTTTCGTTGATTCTAAGACAAATTGTATATAGAATATCGAGGAAGATTTATTCCATTTTTCACTTGACCTGTGGTCGTTGACCTTTCTATTATTATTTCAATTACGCTATATCCGTACTCGGATGCGGTGTTTCAACTGTTCGAAGCTCGTCACGTGCAAGCCATGCTTTAAATTACGCGCGTTACTCGTTTGCTCTTCGAAGAATGTAATATATTGTATTTACAGTTACTCCATTGTCTGTCCTATGATACTATTTGTCTGAATCGTATTTATCGTGACACGAGATTGGACTTAATGTCCTATTAATTGAACTCTTGCTACTTACGAGCGCGAGCCTTTATTTTGCAATTGAGTAAGAAACGAATTAAT
The DNA here is from genome assembly GCF_011952205.1 of Bombus bifarius. Classification (NCBI taxonomy): domain Eukaryota; kingdom Metazoa; phylum Arthropoda; class Insecta; order Hymenoptera; family Apidae; genus Bombus; species Bombus bifarius. The sequence continues at coordinate 552,549 of NW_022884569.1, read as the reverse complement.
TATCACGTCAGTGCATAAATAATATCCTTGGAAGATATTTTGTTGTCGGTTCTCTTTCAACAACGGTTAAAATAACGTTAAATACAACGCAAAATAGAACGAATACAGATTGTTACGTGTAACTGATTTTATTCCCTAAATGTAGCACGGGCTATTTTTTACGTTTATAGCACGAGCAAATTTGAATTCTCGTTTTAAAGCTACCAACATCGTATATATAGGTATATAAACACGACGTTACTTGTAGACGTCCTGATGTTATTGAACTCCGGTTGTACGAGTTCTTTGTTTCCTGACGACTCGAGATAAACGGATTTCTACTGTATCTTCCAATTTTCTTCATCTTGAAAGATTCGTTAAAAATGTCGATCGTGGTATAGGAAAATCGACGCGAAAAAGATACTCGAGTAGTCTTGGTTTAGTCGCCGTTTAGTATTCATAGAGCGTCGTTCTACCTTATTCATTAGCGGAACGTTTATCGCGATAACAGATCTCTTACGACGATCCGACGACCTGCAGCCGTATTTAACGAAATGTTTCACGCTCAAGAATATTTTCGATTATGCATCACCGTCGAAAATAAGGTACAATTGCGTAGACTGTAAACTATATGTCTTTGAAGTCCGTAATAAGACCATAGTTCGTCAGAGAGATTCTACGAATCGACCCGCGTTTATTTCCTCCAGTTTAGTCGTTATCGGGTCACGTTATGTGCAATTGCTTGCGAAACTACTCAAACGCTCGTAGAGATACGATTGTACGTTATACGAAACATCTTGAAAGTTCATTGATAATATGACGAGACTGGACTGTTATGACTATACTGATCAATTTTTTAGACAAAATCTGATAATCGTAGCATAGAATCTGAGAATCAAATCGATATACAGGGTGGCTGGTAACTGGTGATACAAACGGAAAGGGGGTGATTCTACGCGAGAAAAGAAGTCGAAAATATAGAATAACAATTTTTCCTTTGAGGCTTTGTTTTCGAGAAAATCGACTTTGAATTTTCGCTCGGTACGCCTGCACTTTATCGCGTCTCGTTATAACGGATCTCACCGTAGATCGTTGTCTCGATGGAAAAATAAAAAAAAAAAATTTTATTCTATATTTTCGACTTCTTTTTTCGCGCAGGTACGCGTATATTTCGCAGAGATCACGAACGTATTTAGACAGTCAATTGTTCATTCTGTTAATAAGACTCGATATTCCCTGGAATTATATATACCTACATTTAACATTTACATATATTCAAGATAACTATCCATGTTGTGTTAATCTCTTTACTGAAAATATATTTTCACATTAATAACAAATTTCATCGATTTAATCACCACAGACGTGTTTCATTAGCGTGATAATTTTCAAAGTGTTTCGTACAACATATCCGTACATGCGTACATGCAAGTTGCCATATGGTAAATGTACAAATACTTTAGCGAGCAACTGTATCTCGAACATAATACGATTGCGTGCTCGCGTGTAAACGCTTTACTCACCACTAAGGTGCGAACAATGGAAAATTGTGCGAGACTTCATCGCCCAGGTATCAATTTGCAATCTCAAGGATGGTTCGATCGCGAGATTCCTTGGACCTCAACGCGCGGTACAGTCAAGATTCCTCGAGATAAGAGAAAGGGATCTCGTAATTCATCATTGGAACGCACACGATGTATTCCGTGATTAAGCAGAGACCTGCCGGATAATAATCGTTGAATAATCCACTGAATTATCGCGATGGTTTCTCGGAACTAACTACACTAACGGTCTTGAACAGATTCTATGACCTAAAATCGCAGATATCGATTGTACTTTCACAGAAATTGAAAGTGCTTTCGAGAAGTGTGTTTTATTTTTTGTAATTAATCAGCGGCTGTCAAAACGTCTTGCGTTACGTATTGTTTGTTTTCTAGATGGCGAGCAAGCGTGTACAAGCTCGTCTGGTTGGACCTAGCACTTTTCCTCTTCATATATTATTCGCTGTCGAGTATTTACCGATTGATATTGGACGAAGAACAAAAGAAGATATTCGCGGCCATAGTAGCGTACTGCAACGCGTACAGCGATCTAATTCCGCTGTCTTTCGTCCTGGGCTTCTACGTCAGTATTGTTATGACCAGGTGGTGGAATCAATACATGGTGATACCGTGGCCAGACTCAATCGCGGTTTTCGTGTCAGCCACTATTCACGGCAACGACGAGAGAGGTCGACTAATGCGCCGAACTATCGTCAGGTACATAAAATACTGTGCAACAGTCTTTAGCCAGTATGATACGAAACAGACACGGAACGATTTAGAGTCTGTCGTAAGAAGAGAGAAAGTCGAAAATAGAAATAACTTGTATGGAATACTAAAAACAAATTGTCAGATATTATAGCTCAGTTTATTTAAAAATTGTATCTGTCGGAAGAGCGAAAGGCGTTCGCATAAAATACTGCTTCAAGATAACATCGATTTTTATATACATCCATAAAAAAGCGAAAAATTTTCATTTGGTAAGTGAGCTAACATCTTTGCACAGTACTGTGCACGCTGCTCGTTACTGTGGCACGATAGAACAGTAAGAATCGATTCGATTAAAGTCAAGGAGAGAAGTAATCCAGTTGAACTTTTGTACTGGTATAAAAAGTATTTAATTTTCCTTGATACATATATGTATATATGTATATGTATATAACAACTGCTTTTCTTTCATTTCAGGTACGTGTGCGTTTGCTTAACGCTAGTACTGGCGATGGTCTCGCCCCGTGTGAAGAAACGATTCCCCACGTTAGAGCACTTCGTAGAGGCGGGTTTGTTGCTGGAGAACGAGCTAGTCATATTCGAAAGTCTGAACACAAAGTTTCCTAAGCCCAGCAAGCATTGGTTACCGATAGTATGGGCGTCAAGTATCGTGACAAGAGCGAGGAAGGAGGGCCGGATTCGTGACGACTTCGCCGTGAAAACATTGATAGACGAGTTAAATAAGTTTCGCGGCCTCTGCGGTAGCCTCATGCACTATGATACTATTAGCGTTCCTTTAGTTTACACTCAGGTGAGCACGTCCAACACGCACCAGAACCATGTACATTTAACATTCGTGCATCCATCGTACCAAGAATTTTAATTTCCTTTTCTGTTCGCGTATTCTCTAGGTAGTTACGTTAGCTGTGTATACGTACTTTTTAACAAGCGTGATGGGTCGGCAGTCGGTGACCGATGCATCGCCGAACATCGATATGTATTTTCCAGTATTCACAACGCTGCAATTCTTTTTTTATATGGGTTGGTTGAAAGTAGCCGAGACTTTGATTAATCCGTTCGGAGAGGACGACGATGATTTTGAAGTCAATTGGATAATCGACAGAAATTTGCAGGTATAATGTCTAATGAAAATACCACGTGTTCAATCCTTCCGAGATGGATTTTTTCTTTCCACGATGAATCCAATTATACATATAATAGCATACGTTATAATAGACGTTTTAAAATGTATAGTATGTATTGTGCTACTGTTAGCTTTATAAATGTTAATGTATCTTTGATGTATTCTAATTCCATATGTATTGTAAAAGGTGAGCTACCTTATCGTCGATGAGATGCACCACGAGCATCCGGAATTAATCCGCGATCAATATTGGGACGAGATCTTCCCTGCGGAACTTCCGTACACTGCGGCAGCGCAGCCCTTCCGCGAGGAGCATCCGGAGCCATCCACGGCTAGAATTCAGTTATCCGCGGCGCAGCAAGAACTTCAACCATCTTCGGTCAGGATTGATGAAATGGCAGGGGACTATCAACAGAAGTTCCGCCCTGACATGGCCGACGACGCCGCGTCTGGTATACACTTCATAGCGACTGGGAAAATGTCAAGGTTGGTCTTGGAACGATGCTATTTTTTGAATGTTTTATTCCACGCGATACGGTTTTTTTTGTAAACGCTCATATGCCTAACGCTTAACCAGGAGCGCAACCGAGAGTGGTAAAATAGCGAGGTAATATTATTTATTTAACGTCTATCTACTGTGTAAGTTACGATATCGAGTGCTGAAAATATGCGAGGGTTATTGGGTTATGGAACCGGAAGTATATGTTTACTTGTAGAAGCGCTAGCAGAGTAAGCAATCGGGACCGTACCATGAGCGGAGGCTCCACTCCAAGCATCATCGGAGAGTCTCTACCAAGAGTCAACAGCGTCACCAGCGTGCTGAAACGATTATTCAGTAAAGACGATAGACCAGATGGCGGTACATCAAGTGGGACTAAAACACCTGGAAGGCTTGCATCTTCTAGTTCGGCCGCTTCGCTACAAAATAGAGCCGTTGGTAAGTTCAGATTTCAAATTTTCATAAAACTTCGGGCATATACGTATATGTCCGTTTCTCCGGCTAAACTATGTTTGATATGTACTGAAAATGTTAAATAGCAGGAGGAGGCTCGATGAGAATCGGAGTAATCAAGGAAGAAGCGGACGAACAGATGACGTTAACGTCGATGAAGTCGGAGAAGAGACCTCACGTGCAGAGCATATTTTCGCCGGGACCACCACCTCCAAGTGCTCCCGTCGCCGTTCCTGGTATGGAACACTCACGAAATGGAGAGATATTTTCATGTAGCGCTCCTGTAACTGGTGGTGTGTTAAGGGGAAGTAACGGGGAGATTGTCAACGACAGGAGATACGGGTCTGATTCAAGGTTGATAATTTTCTTTTTAAACGAACTATTTTCTATCTTTTTCATATTGCAAAATGAGATCGAAACGATGAAATTATTCGGATTTTAGAGCACAACGTACTTCACAGTCAGCACGATCGAGCATTGCTTACGAACCAGCAGCCAGCTACATAGACAGTGTTGCGGATGATCTTATAAGCAGCGATAGTTCATCCGCTAGCGTTAACTCCGATGACGAATTTACAAAATTGAAGACAGAAAGAGAAAAGCAAAGACGTGATAAGGTAGAACGAAGATTGGCTAGGAGCACCAGCGGCCGCAATAACTTAATCAGTGGAAATTCGAAAGGTTCCATAGACAATGAACATCTTCTGTTATCAGACATGGCGAATACTTCGCGTTTGTCTATGACGCAGGGAGATGATAGTAAAACGATCGAAACCGATCGTCTTTAGCGGAACTATTTGTGGCTTTACTTTGAAGTCTAACTTCAATTGCGCAGGATATTAGAGGAGAACTTAAATAGAAATAAATGCACAAAAGATTTTTACAATGTTTAAATAGAGAGACTACCGATCAGTCGTATGATCGGGGAAAGTACATGAATTTTGGAATCACTTTTACGACTAACAAGGTTGATTCACATGTTCAAGATTTAATTAAAATATTAGTGTATATACGGATTTTTTATTAGGATGAGATTGAAGGAGTAGAGAGAAATATTTGGTGATAAACGATCTACGAGTTTGATCATAATAATTGACCCTAATCTGAGAAAGTATATAGAGGTAATGGAAACATTCCCATCATGAAAAGGGAAAGCTATTCTAAATGATCATGTTTACATATATATATAAAATGAACAAAGTTGCTGCGCTTGAATTGCTATTGTGATTTTGTGTATATCGTAAACATATTCCCAATTTCGCTGAAGCAAACGAAAGTTCATGTGCTCTATTTTTAGCGATTGGTATGAAGGAAGACCAATGCTTTCTAATAAATATTACTTAAAGATCGTGTAAAAAGATCCAAAGATTACATACGTAAGTGCAAACATCGAAAGTTATTACCGCTGTATTTAATCAGTGGATTTGCTACGTGTACCGGTATACCTCTCACTTCAAATTTTACGTATCAAAGTTGACAATAATTATTGAGTCGTTGTCATCGATTTAAAGTATAATGATACAATTTTATATATTTACATTTAGTAAATATTACAACACGAATCGTAGCTGCCTCACGTGTAAAGAAGAAAACGTATAAAAAATAGAGTTAATGATTTAACTTTTAATTTGTAAATTAAGTAGTTACTAACGTAAACACCGAGAAAACAGTTTCGATTCTATTCTTCTTGTTTTAAAACGTTTCGCAAACTGATCGCTTGTACAAGAAGTTTCCGACAAAATTAGAAGACATTCGGAACGAAGAAGAACCTTTGTACTCTGCGAATTTCAATTATTACGAAGATATTGAAAGTGCCTGTCTTGTGCCTATTCTTATACGATCAAAAAGCGGTATTTAACACTTGTTTATCGCTATATAGCTTACGGTCCTATTGCTTTGCATAATATGTGATCGATGTTACGCTCAAAGTTAGTGCTTTTGTACAGCAACGTGTTCGAGCACGCACATTCCAGAAATCAAAGAAATTTAAATTTTAAGAGAGAAAGTCGATGAAACGATCGTACGTCCATAGGATAAATTTAATTTGATATTTTTCTTATGTTCGTACGTACTTATAATATCGCACACATTTTGAACATACTATATATACATATATGTATAAAAACTAGGAAAAATGAAACTTTCTGTAACTATCCATTAGGCGAAATTTCGAGTCTAGCCAATATAGCAATAAATTTTGTATGTATTTAGAAGAATTAACAAGAAGTTAAAGTACGATTTGTGAATATCCTGTATATCGTGTAAATATGCGTGTACAAAAGCTTATACGTAAGTTCACGCTAGAGAATGTGTCTTTCATTTTGGAATTACATTCCAGAACGCAAATAAATCTGATGGTGCTCATGGCTAAGCGTTTCGTTCAACAGTATTACGGTATCGAAGACGTATGTTCTTGGATTCTCACAGAAAGAGTTGATTTTTTTCTGAATAAAGAAAAGTAAATCACAAACATCAAATGCATTTTCTTCATTTCAAAACGCTCAGAGACAGTTTACAATAAAATATATATATATATGATATTACGATCGTGCCGAGTAAGCTATTACGTTCTATTTTCAATTTTTCAATTATTTCAATTAGAATATCGTATATATTAGAACTATTCCTATTAGAAGTTGCTCCAAATAGAACGTTTTAATTTCCCAGAAAGCGAAAGTTAAGACGGCCGTGAGGTGTCGTGGCGATCGGTCCAATCGTCGAAAGGGAAGGGTATTCGTGCGGGACCGGAAGACATCGGTAGCATTCGGGTGTCGTCGTTCGGATTCGCGAGCAGGCGTCGGCAGCTTCGGGAGTGGGGGTCGTCAGTGGGCAGCCGTCGGCGAGAGGTGGCGGTGGTTTTGTAAGGTGAAGAAAAGAGGGGTTAAGTGAGCCGTGCCGGGCCGTAGAAGCGAGCTAGCGGTGGCGCGGCCCGTGCTCGTGCCATAGGGCCTCTGCCAGGCATTAGTGCGATCGTTTACAAGATGGCAGACGGTCCGTCCGCGGAAGACGCGGCTACCGACCTGGGGGACAGTGATTCTCGTTTAACAAGGGAGCGACACAAACGCGAGGACGCTTCGTTTTCGATGACGTCCTTGAGCACGGGTCAGGACATCGCGAGACGCATCCACGAAGACGCTTCTGTGCTCGATAGTCATCCTCATCATCGGCAACAACATCAACATCGTCCTCCCCGTCGTAATTGTCATACCAATCCTCATCTTCCTCGTCGGCATCTTGGTAACCCTAACAACAACAGCAGCAACAACAACAACAACAATAACATCAACAACAGCAGCAATAACATCGGTAATCTAAGCAACAACAACAATAATCATCATCATTACCAGCATTATCATCGTCGGGAGCACGAGGATGACCAGGCTGATGGTAACGAACGCGTTAGTAAAAACGAGAGTGGCAGTGGTGTTGGTGTTGACACGATGTGCGTTGCTCCGTTTACGTCACCGAGCAGGGAAGATTACGAGGAAAACGACGATGACGACGACGACGACGACGACGACGAGGACGACGAGGACGAGGACGAGGACGAGGACGAGGACGACGATGATGATGAGGAGGACGAAGACGAAGAAGAATATAACGTAGGAGAGAATGGAGTGAAGAAGGGTGTATCGAAAAAGTGTTGCGGCTTGGTTCGAATCGACGTAATAAAGACGAAAAATGTAATAAAGGTGAAAAACGAAGAGAGCGATAGCGATAATAGTAATAGTAGCGGTAACGGTAGTGGTAATAATAATGGTAGTAGCAGTGGTTCGGAGGGTGGCGCGATGACCGGTCACGCGACGCGCGGCGGTGACAATGCCGGTGGTGGGTGCTCGGTCGGTGACGGTCGACGGTCGAGGTCCGCGGCTTTCTTCGACGCGACGGTGAATTCTCCGAACGAAAGTGCGAGCAAAATGAACGAGTGCCGCGTAGATGACGACAACGACGAGGACGGAGACGGGGACGAGGACGAACATCGTCACCATGAGCATCAGGAGCACGCGTTAGTAGAAAAAGTGAATCGTCTCGGATGCGATAAAAGTAGTAGTAGCAGCGAGGCTGGTATAGACGAGGAGGACGCCTCCGGAAAAACGACGGACGGTATCGCTAGTGATGGTAGTAGTAGTGATGGTGGTAGTAGTGGTAGTGGTGGTGCTGCTGCCGCTGCTGCTGTTTCTGGTTCTGGTGGTGGTGCTGCTGGTGCCGCTGGTGTTACTGCAAATGGCCTCGTTGCCGGCAGGCATCAGGGCAGCCCTTTCAAGGGACAGGTTAGGATGGCCGAGGACACCCTCGTCGGCCCTTGCGGCAAGAAGCGGTGTGCCGATCGATACGACAGCTCCGAGAGTTCTGACAGGTGAGTGAGCGAGATAGCTTTTCTCTCTCGTGGTTCGACGAACGCCTCGAGGAACGAACAGAAAAGCAGGAAGGAGGAACAGAACGGGAGGAACGGTAACCAACTAGAAATCAAGCCGTGCCTTTGCTTCGCTAGTCAATGTATTACTCTGCTCCGATCTTTCTACGTACTCCGATTTCTCTCCTTTCTGATTACGCGACCTTGCGTCTTTTCTATCTTTGTTATGTTTGCTCGCGATAATACGAACGCCACGCATCTCGATATATGTATAATACATGCGTATAGCGATATACGAAAGTATTCGGTCGGGCGCATATCCCGTGTTTACGTTCGCGACCAGGCGTTTTTTCGAAGTATGTATTTTTTTTCTCTCGACAGTTCGCCTCGCATCGTTGGGAGGAGCCACTTGTATATGTACCGGGAAAGAACGCGACGGTATATAGCGGAGTAAATATCTACGTACATACATAGGTCCATTTAAACACACGACAAATCTCTGTTTCTCGATCAACGATCTCAACGTCGAAGAAACGTACTGGTCGGTAAGCGAGTCTCGGTTCGGGTATCGCAATTAGTGCGAAGGCGCGTTCGACAGCAGGCCAGGGGTCGTTGTACCGCGGTTACGAGACCGACAACCGTGGCTGCGTTCGATCTGTGTGCGCGGCGTGTTTATAGGATCGTAGATGCTGCCAACTCGCCCTCTCGTTCCCTCCATTCTCTCTCTCCGTCTCTTTTTCTGTTCTTTCTTTTTCTTTCTGTTTCGCTCTTTCTTTTTTCGAACCCTTCGTATCTGGCCCTTGTTCTCCATAGGAATTTATCACGCTAGAGGTAAGGTTGCGTTTCGGTAGACTCGGTTGCTAGCCGAGGAAGCGACCAGACTCGTCGTTTTCATTCGCGTTTCGACCGCTGGTCGTAACAATATAACTTTTGTGACTCATTTATTCACGGTTACGGAGTAAGCCTGTAGCTGCGTGTTTATATCGTATAATGCATACGTGTAACTGTAGCGCACGAGAGTGTTTGTACACTTATAAAAACTTTGATGAATATATTACGTATGCTTGCGCAGATAAGAAATTAAATACATAGCGTAGAAGCCGGTGAAAGATATTCGAAGGATTTGATTATTAGGAAAGACTCGTAAAATTACGACGGCGGAAAGTTTGATACGAATTAAATTTTTCTTCTTTCGCTACGAATTTTCCCAACGACCTAACGTATACCACGTGTATAGCTTCCGTTGGTTTCGTGTGGGAAGGGGACGCAATAAAACTTTAGTATCCTAACGGTTCTTCTCTGTGGTACGCTACTAAACTCGAGCGTTTCTTAGGAAGAAAATGTCTAACCTAACCGCGCCATTGTCCTCTCGCCGTGGCTCGATCGCAAGCAACGTTTACCAAACGAAACTTCCGTTTACTTGTTTTCTTAATCGGCATGGAAAACGTTACGCGTTGCTCGTCTAACCTTGCCGTCCAATCCGTGTTTGTTTTTTCTTTTTCGTTCTCGTCGGTTGCTCCACATTTTCGAAATACGCGCCGAGAATTTACTCGCGCGTTAATCTCGTTCCTAACCTCTATCATCCACAGGACGTTCCCTTGTTTAACAGCCAAACTTTGTCAGAATATTCTATGCGTAATTAAGCAGAAAATATATAAACGTAGATCATTTAAGGCTTTAAAGTTATATACTGTGATAATAGCGAAATACCGTCAGACAATATTTTAAGTAAATAGCTTAAGTAAATCTAATCTCGTAGATCTTTTCTAATCGTGTTTCTCGGTTTTCTCGAACTAGGCTGTTTTAGCAACTCGTCGCGTTTATCTCTCCTGTATACATATTTCCCCGCGCTTGCTTTTCGTTAGGTCGTGAGCGGATTTCACTTGCCTACGGTCCTTGCCGGTTAAATTACACCTGGCATCCTCGCGTAACGACGCTTTTTTCCTTCGGTTTAATCGCTCGCCTAGAGATAGTTGCGTTTAACTACGATAACGATTATCTGATTACTGAGAAACCTAGCTCGTGCTTCGCGTTTTTCTCTTTCCTTTAATACATAAACCTTCTGGATGCCTCACTCATAAATGTAAAAAATGTAATAAATTATTAGCGAAATCTTAGGAGCCACGAGTTAGTTTACAAATTACAGCTCGATTAATTGTCCCGTTTGTCAAAAAATCGTAAAATTGCGTAGAACACGTCTATAATTTATAACTCGTAAGCGGTTAATTTATTGAAATTATTAGTTGGAGGGCCAGGAATCCTCTTGCACAAGCGAGCTAATTATCATTAACGAAATTTTACGCCTTCTATTCACGAAGCTCTATTAATAATAGTAATTGTAAATTTTTTCAACTTTCATATTTCTCGATTGAATCACCTTATTTATGTAACGAGTGGCTAAAATTTATCGAAGTTGTCCTAAGTATAGCTAGACCGCTGTAAATCTTGCACGCTATAAAGTGAAAAGAAGCGTGGACGTGAATGTTCGACTCGACTAGGTGAAAGATGATCGTTAATTTCTATCGTAAAATAAATTCGTTAAATGGTTTCGTGTTATCGGGCGAGCGTGGAAACTAGTCGAACGAGTTACTCGAACGAATTTTACTGCAAGTTACTCGTGCGATCCGAGATACCGAGAGCGTTGACGTTCGCCTTTGTTTTAGCCCTTTGCAGACTACGGCGCTAGTAGTTTTAAGGCGATATCGCTGTGGCGAGGCGCTAGTGTACTCTCTAAGGTCCTAGAAACTGTCTCCTTTCCGTTTCATTTCTTCTCTCTATGTCGAATCGTGCGTTCTTCGAACGGAACTCGACGTCCACCTCGATAAATTACGTACGACTATAACGACTCCCAATATAAAAATCCTCGTACGGTTTTCCTTTATTACGAACAAAACGGATTAAACTTATCCCTTTTCTTTTTCAAATTATTGATCGATGGTACACGATATTAAGAAGAGTTTAAAAGATTCGGTAACAGTAAATGTAACTCGCACGGTAAAACGCGACCATCGCGGCTCACCGTGTTAAATGCATGAAAATGGAGAAAAATATCCTCGTCTTAATTTATACGATTTATCGCATAACGATCCACTGTAACATCATTCGTTTATTCGCAAGATGTCTCAGGTGATTGACGTTCTATCGCGTTTCTGTTGAAAGAAGTGTACGTTGGTCGGTAAAAAGGATCGCGAAAAACGATAGAAGGAGATAGAATAGTCGTTTTTAGGTCTGATTGGCCGGTTTGCACGATGACCGGTTTCCTTGTGCCGCGATCGCTATTCAAGACCGTCCCGGGAATACCTTGGCTCGCGTTTTTTACCCGTTCATTACCGGATTACGGCATCGACGATCGATGTCTGTCCGTGGACGTTACTGGACACGTGACCATCGAGAACTCGCGATGAGAAGGCCGGCTCCTATCGACGCGCGTCGCTATCGCGATCGCGTTGCTCCGTTCAAAATTACTGGTCGTAAGAGAAGAACTTGCCGCTGGTGAAAAGGGTATCGTTGACCGAACGGAAGAGCGAGATGTTTGCAAAAATTTCCTACAAATTTGTATCGTTTATCGCGGGATAGGATCGTGTAGGATTGCGGTTAAAATGGCTCGATGAAAATAAAATATCGGGTGATCCCGCATGTAATTCGATTTTTCATACTTCACTTTTGCTTCAAAAATTAGAGTAGGAAACTACTTAGAGAAAGATAACGAATTATAAAGGACACGAGAAAATTCGCGTCTGATCGATCGCTGATAGGTAATCGTTTATTAAATACAATCGTAACAGATATCCAATCGTATTTTGATCTCGGTAAGAGTCGACTCTAATGCCAGAGATATGCAAAGAGATAAAGCTAGAACCGGTCGTCTTTACGAATTCGGTAATTGCGGTGTTAAGGAACTGAATTTTTTTTTTAATAGCAAGGGACGCGCGATCTTCAATTATCTAAATCACCGAGAGTCAGAAAAAATGAACGCTCGGTAGTTAGATTCGGTTTTTATCGAGGATATCTGCAAGCAAGAAACCGTATAATTTGCATAAACGTCACGTACGAAGATTGATCTTCGCCGAGACAGGAAATCTTCGGTTAGAAAGTGCATCGTTCGAATATAATTTACGATGAACCGTAGGCGCGTTTCACGCGGTGCGTTCTTTTCAATTCGAATCGTAGTCCCGATGGTTCACGCGTACCAGACCGTTCACGGTCCTTTTGGTAATATTTTCATGGCCGCGAGCTGAAAGAGTAGAGGCGACTCCCGCTGCGGCCAAGCCCAACTGGATGCGGCTGTTTTTCGTGTTGCAATCGGTCGTGGCTGGCCTGGCATCTCGTACGGTTCACGGCACTTCACGGCTCCACTTTCAGACGCCTTATCGCGCCTCCAATGCGTCCGAGATAATCGACCGAATTCAGTTCGACGCTCGTTAATCTTCGGCCGCAGATAGCCAGCGACTTCGCGACGCTAATCACCGACCTCTCGTGTTTTCGTTCCCGTTTCCACTCTCCTATTGCCCTCCTTCCTTTGCATCCAAATTTACTCGTGGATATGGTTTCTGCGAAACGAATATCCACAGTCGGCCTTGTATATCGTGTACACGGGCTACAAGGAGCGTTTGTACGCCGGTGTGTTTATATTTACGAGGCAATTAATCGAGTTTCGTAACATTGTCCAATCGCTAGAAACTCGATGCTATGAGAATGAAACGCGCCACTTTTTCCGAACGTACGCGATGTTCGTACAGTACGCGCATCGGATCGCATACGTCTTTCGCTATACGTACAACGAAACTTGTCACCGTTTCGACATATTTGACATTAGAATATCTTTGTATATTGACATTCGCTGGAGTTTATGCATTCAGCGAAAAAATGTGATTTACGTAGTTCGCATTTGCTTTCAATGTCTCGTATACCTCGCTCAACTCTGCGCTTGCGTTGAATAAAATTAGCAATTCCTTCGACTATGAAGCCACGATAAGCTTAACGATTTCTTGCCCACGTGAAAACGTCGACGAAGGTGATAGCAGTTTCGTTTAATCGATCGAACTGCGATAACCAATGATTCATGGGTATAATAAGAAGCGAACTGTAGGCGATCATTTTCCCGAGTAGGTGCAGCGGAATTTCAAAGGTCGGCCCGTTTCTCGATCGTAGGCGAACTCGTGGACGAGTTTAATTGGGTCGGTGAAAAACGCTCGCTGCGTCTCTTTCGATCTTCGCACGACGATTTATATTTTCTCGATCGGGCGTCGAGTGCGCTCCTCGCGGACGAAGCGAAACGAAGCGAAAAGAAGAAGAAGCGGGGGCGATCGTGGAGCGGTCGCGACGCGAATCGCGTGGCCATGGCCGTGGCCGTGAAAGTGAAATTCGTGAATGAAACGAGTGGAACAGCCGGCAAACCCAAGTGAAGGTAAAGGTTGCCGGTTTCGGTTTCGGTTTCGGCAACCGGTGTCTTCTCCTTCGACCGGTTCGAATCTCTCCGACTCGCTCTCCATTGTCCAGTCTGGCTTTCCATTCGAGTAACGTTGCTAGATGCTCGAGATTGGCTAGGACAGTCCCGTATCTATAATTGCAGGATTATGCACGAGATTGAAAAAGTCGAGTATTTTTAAAGCTTTTTCGCTCTTTATACGGTTCGTACAAATTTCTATCTCTAATTACGAAGGATATTATTTATAATCACGTCGATTTATAATCGAAAGAAAGTTGTATTCCGTTGAAGCAGGAAATTTCGGACCTCGCGATCGAAGTCGTTTCGTAAATACTTGAGAATTAAATCGACAGAATGTATAATTTATTCTCGCTCGCTCGCGTTCTTTGTTAGATCAGGAAGAAAAAGCGAAGCATATTCTGAATATTCTGTGAGGAAATAAAATGTCGCTTATAGGTAGTTTTTTCCTATTTCGTACGTCTTATTAACTTCCATGTGCCATTGCTGCGAACAGGCTAAAGTCTCCGTACGTGAGTACATGACGTGTATGAGCGTAGAACGCGGGTAGAACACCGGCAGACTCCCAGTCTACTTTTCAAACGAGATCCGATCGCTGCATCGTTATCTATTTCGAAGAAATAACAGGTTTACGCGAATCGCGTAGCGTATCATCGATCGAAGCTAATTGATCTGAGCCAAGGTATTATCGGTTAATCGATCGAGATTGTTAATCTGTTAGCTAATCGTAGATTCGATACGAAACGGATAAAGTTGAAACATAAGCAGAGTTTGTTTGGCGGATCGTCGGCACGTGGGCGGCTAAACGTAGGAAAAGTCGCGCATTGTGCCTGGTATAAAATGCGCGAGTTAACGAGGAGGTGGACGCGGAGGCGGCGTCGGGTAAGAGGAAGGATTTCTCATGAGCAGTGCCGCAAAAACGCCGCTCGAACTATGTTGCAACTGCAGTTAGAAAGCTCGAGCCTCGGCTATCTCTGGCTTGGCTCGGCCGAGCGTTTGCTCGCCGGAACGATCGTGACTCGTCCAGCTTTTCTGGAAAAATTCGGCACCGCGAGCACGTGGGTGGATAGTTGAGAAACAGCTTAGTCGAAAGTGGAACGTCGATCATAGGCTCGCTTTACGGATTCCTTTAATTTCCTCCCTTCGTCGGCTTCGCACTCGCCACGAATCGACACGACAGCGGACGAATCTTTGACTCGAAAATCGCAGGCAAAAAGAAACGCAAGAGGTCGCGTCTTCAATCGGCACAATTTTCAAATCTACCACGTCGATATTTCTACTCTGCGCTTATTTCGCTCGTTCATGTCGAACGTTTCCAACGCTATTCTTTCTTTATTGTTGCTCTTTCAGATACACAAATGGCGAATTTGAAGAGTTTACGTAAATGCAAATTACGTTTGTGCGTAAATATAGTCTCTGTTTTTCCAATATTTATACTAAATTGAAATCCCATCCACAACTGCGAAAGCATAAACGAGAATTGATAGTTTGTTGACAATTTTCAACGTAAAGAAGACGATGTATTTTCTATTTTCCTTGGTACGTATACGCGCGTCTCACTCCCTCGGTCGTTGCAGGATCGCAGATTCGTGACTTTTCGCGGTCTCGCTCGTTTCTGGTCGTCCACGCGAAACGAAAGTTTCGGGAAACTCGAGTTACCTAATTCTTTCACCCGGACGGTTTATCGCGAGTCGTTGCTCCGTCGATGTTCCTTCGGACGAACTTTTCGAACAGAGAGGCCCGTGCCATTAGACGATCTTATCACACGTGATCTATCGATGTACGTCGAGCGTGATAGCCAACCGTTACGAAGCTCACCTTGCGAGGCTTCGCACGCGATCTCGCGGATGATTTGTCAAAATTTGCGATCTGTCGCGTATTTTGCGGATGCTTCGTTCGATCAAAGCCGCTAAATCTCGCCGGATTGGCAACAGACTCAGGAAGACGTTCCAAGATTCCGCTCGACCGAGCTTCCACGACATCGTTAGGCGACGCTGGCATCGAGAAAGTAATTTCCCATTTACGAACGTCCAAACAAAAATTCCAAACGTACGAATACAAAAATTGACCACGAAGAGGAAGATTCGTGACGAGGATTAGCGAGATATGGTTTGCGTCGCGTTTCTCTGGAAAGGACGATGGCGAAAGAGCTGCAAATATTTCTGCCCTTTCGAACATCTAAAATTCAACAAGTTCTAAGGTGTCAGAAAAGTACGATCATTCATGGCAAACGCGATGGAAGACGCGTCGAAGAAGCGTATCTTCCACGGACAGGAAGAACGATCGTGATTTCTTTGTAGAAGCGTACGGTCACGAAAACGGCGACGTCGGCGACGCGTAACAACCTTCAATTATATGTACACACAGACATATTCGCTCGTTTTACAACTTGCATTATTCCACTCTACACTTTAGTTTATCGTTATATTACCTTAGAAATTGCATCCGGCACAAGCGTTTCGCTATTGTTTAACGT
Organism: Bombus bifarius; assembly: GCF_011952205.1. Classification (NCBI taxonomy): domain Eukaryota; kingdom Metazoa; phylum Arthropoda; class Insecta; order Hymenoptera; family Apidae; genus Bombus; species Bombus bifarius. The sequence goes on along the minus strand of NW_022884569.1, from coordinate 535,949 downwards.
CACTCTAGTTGTACTTAAGCGATTAGTCATCGAAGGATTTGTTTCACAATGACCGACAGATGTTACCGTGCGAACGATCGACGAGTAGAAACGGTACCTCCTAGATCATCTGTTTTCAGTCTGTAGAATAAACAGAAATACGTTCTCTTCTCTCAATCGAAAATTCCTACTTTCGTCGTTTCTGATTTAAACATCTCAATCGTTATATATATGTCTCGATAACACACGTACGTATAAACTTTATCAACGGTATATTAAAATGGAATACGATTCATCGTTAAAACGAACCGCGATAGCCAGTATCAGTTCGAAAGAATCTTATCTATCGTTTAACAATCGCGCGAGCTAGGGACAACCAGCTTCTTAAATAGCGAGACTATGTCGCGTCGCGTTCTAGACGTCCATTCTCCTATCGAACGTTATATTTTCTATACAGGGTGGTTGGTAACTGGTGATACAGGCGGAAAGGGGGTGATTCTACGCGAATAAAGAAGTCGAAAATATAGAATAACAATTTTTCGTTCGAGGCTTCGTTTTCGAGAAAATCGACTTTGAATTTTCGCTCGGTACGCGTGCACTTTATCGCGTCTCGTTATAATGGATCTCACTGTAGATCGTTGTCTCGATGGAAAAATTTAAAAAAAGAAAAGAGAAAATTAAAAGAAAAAAATTGTTATTCTATATTTTCGACTTCTTTTTTCGCGTAGAATCATCCCCTTTCCGCTTGTACCACTAGTTACCAACCACCCTGTATATTCGCGTATTACGTGCATTCTGAGCGTTTCCGCGTCTTGAAATTTTCCACGAACGCGTAAAAATCCGCCATAGAGTTACAACTGTCTACCTTGGTATTTAACAGCATCGTACGATATATAAAACGTACGACGACGAGTTATCAAACCTCGATGAAATGGTACGTGGAGCGGTTAAAGGATCGAAAGGATTTTTCGTGTCTTTTGGCGAGATGGAGAACCTACTGACCTCTCGTTTCTCGTCGGCGAACGCGATTACAGCGTCGAGAAAGTCGATTATCCGACGACGTTCGGGAACACCGGTAGCGCAACGATGCACGGACGAGCGTGGCCGGTTGTTGGATCAATACGCGGCAGGCTAGCGGCCCTTTTCGAGGGCTGCTCTGTGCCGATTCGCGCAACAAGTCTTCTCTAACGGGTGTCCCGGATTCGCGCGATCCCTCCTGGCCCAAGGATCTCGCCCCCTCGATCCAATTAACGCGTCCCATCCACCCGTTCGACAAAAGGCCAGCTTCTGTCCTTGTCTAATTAGAAAGACCGCGGATTAATTGCAATTAACCGCAGCTTGTCGCGCCCTCGACGATCCAGCCACGGTCTCTCTGTCTTTTCTCGGGTGTCTCTTTACTCGCTATACGCGCACGTTGCGATACGCCGCTACGATCACCGAATTTTCCACGTCTTCTTCTCGTTGATATCTCGTCTTGATCGGAAAAAGGGTTTGCGATCTCGTCGCCTCTGGTTCTTTATCGTTAAACTTGAGAATCGAGTTTAAAGTTTAGCAAGTTGAACGTTGGTTCGCGCTGTTGACGTTGGAAAGAAGCGAACATTCGCTGCTTTCTAAGTAGATTTTTCGTCCTGTTATCGTGAATTTTTGTATTATTTTCACCGACCGAGACCGTACGAGGATCGGGTAATTATACGTTTTTGAAAAAGCGGAGTTAAACGTCGAAGATCCGTAGTCATCGTGCGAGCGGTTCGGAGGCTTGGTAAATTGAAAAGACTTTTAAATTGACGTACTTTAAAACTCACCGTCGTCTTCTCGCGACGGACCAACTCGTGGAAATAATTAAATTTGTTTCTCGAGAATCGAGTATCGATCGTATACTTACGTAACGAAGTTAAGAAATTAATGAAAACGGCGGTCGGTCGGTCTGGTTTTCGTGCGGCCTTTTAAAAAGTATCGCGAGTTTGTTTCTGCGAGATCGGTCGATAGCGGGATACGCGTTGGAGCGAGCGAGGCTTGCGAACCAGATTCGCATCGTAATGGTTGCTGTTACCTCAGGTGGTCTCGTCAGCTCGTCTCCGAGGATGGAGATTGCAATTTCGAGGAAGGTAATTGCGATTACCGGACGATTACCCCGCCAGTGAAGTGGACCATTCGCGCGGTAGCTTCGTTAAGTCATTCGCGACCACTTGGCCGTTACTTTGCGGTGGGTTTTCGACCGTTTCCAGCGGATACCTTTTTCATTTTTACATTTTTTATCCCCTTCTTGGAAACTGTCAAAGTCGTTGGTCAACGTTTATCGCGATAATCGTAGCGTAGACGATCGTGGAACCGATTTCGCGCGACAGTATAGCACGATACGAGGTTTTCCAATTCTCGTTCGATTGAAAATGTCTCGACGCGACTACAAACTTTAGCCCGTACAACGCGATCTACAGGGATAACAGCGTTTAGCAATTGTTAGAAATCTTCCTCTCTCGACCATCTTCTTTCGTAAAAATACCGGGTTGTTCCAAAAGTTTTTGTTAAGAACTGTGGATCTTAATCGCCGAAATAAAAGTAAAGGGACACTAAGGTTACGCTTGGAATTCATATTAAAATAGTTTTAGATTTATTTAATAAACGATTCCCAGGATCTTCGGCATTCTCTTTGTCTCAACATCTTTCATATCGCATACAGTTAAAGAAGAAATATCCAAATTCAGAAACAGATATAATATAAGAGTTAACAACCACCAAAACCCGTTAGTTACCCAATTACTTGACACGACCGATCAGATCCGCAGACTAAAAAGACGATACCCTTTAGATTGAAGAATTAGATTCAACTAGAACCAAACATACTATAAACTCTTATAATCCAAGTTACAGTACCACAAAATAATTTACTTATAATTCTCAATGAGAATTCACTGTAAATAGTCTACCAAATAAAAAAAAATATTACATTGCCAATGGAACAGTTACCATTCATCTGTTTTTCGAGACACTGTGCACACGCATACTTCCATACACTCGTATCCACATACGTGTGTCACTACTACGCGGCTGATCTAGTCTAGCGCACAAAATTACGCATATTTCAATAGTTTCTTTCCTTTTACCAGCAAACAACAGACGCGCGACGTGTTTTGTTCTACGTTATTTTATCCAATTACGTACAATTCATTTTACAACATATCAAAAAAAAAAAAAAAATATAAATAGAACGAAAACTGTCGCGCATCTATCGTTTCCTCGTAGAAGGAAAGAAACTTTTGGAATACGTCGCAAGAAACGCGCAACTTAGCGTAGCCTGGCCATTTACGAAAGGATGGGTGTGACGTCTTGGAGAGATTGCTGGGAACTGCAAAGAGCTAGGAAGGATTAATGGGGCGACGAGAGGGCGGCTAGCGAGCACCTACGATAATTTGAGACGCGGTTCACCCGTGTTCCATCCAGGGACCAACGTCGGACCTTCATGACGGAAGGTACACTTGGAATGGGGTTTCGCGAACGCGAGCTCGAGAAGGTGGTCGATTACGCCCGAGGCAACCACGTGGGTAGTGATTAATCGCGACACGAGCAAACACGCAGCTACGTATGCGTGGAGTACGCGTGTGAGGTGGTACATGAACGCGGAACGAGCACAATAGGCCAGAATACGCAGGCGTGGGCAAAGCGTTGCCTCGCTCTCGCGCGATCGACTCCAGCGAGCTTCGTTTCGATCGTATGGAATTTTTCTTCGACCATCGATTTTACGAAAGAAATTCTACGAAAGCGTAAAATTTGAACGGTACTAGCGAAATAAATAATTTCTGCGAGGTCGTTTGCGAGAAAACAGCAGTAAATGTCAAAGCGTGTTAAAGGAAGCTCGCGTTTCCCCACCGTCGTTGCTTTTCTTCACTCTCAGGTTCTTGAAATTGATCGATATAATTTTCAAACAGCTCGGGCGATCGTTTTTGCAGCCATATGGCAAAAATTCGCCAGTTCTGTGTATATTTATAATTTTGAAAGTATTCGTACGCTCGATGTTCCGTCGGTGTTAGAACGGCACGCGGCTGCCAACATTGCATCGGCAAAATTCGAATCCGATCTGAAAATATACGTAGGAGCTGCGAGATACTTGCCACGTGCAAATATTTAGTAAAAGATCGGTATACGATACGAATAGTCGCTCTGGGCGTACAAAAGACGTTAAACACCGAGACTTGCCAGTATCGCGGTTTAAATATCCCCGTTTAAATATCTTCGCGATGTCTGCGAGATATATACTTGTACCAAAATATCGTGCAATTTTCGTATGCATTTTCAGAATCGTTTAAAACGTTACAACGTCGATATAGCGACGATAGTTGAGCGTCGTTACGGCACTAGTGAAACTTGAAAATGTTTCGCGTAACGCGCGTAATAACACGTTGGCGAAAGACGTCGTCGAGCGGACGAATTCTTTCGCCAGCCACGCGGTATTTCCTTTCTTTTTTCTAAAGAAATGGCGAGCCAACTTTCAGACACGACCAGGTGAAAAGCGTGGTAAAACGTTCGAGCTGCAGCTCTTTCGACTTTAGTCGGTGGCTGCGGCTTCGAGTCCGTTTCCAGATTCCTATCTAACTGGCACGAGTTGCGGCCTGCAACCTAGGCCTAGGTCCGCGCTGAGTTTTGCAACGTGCCGCTTTCGTAATCGGCTGTGTATCGCGACGACCGCGTTTCTCGTTCACGGGTCGCGCGGCAGAAGTGCTCTAGGCCGGTTTCACTCTCTCCTCTGTTCCGTTGCGTTGCTCTCGTAACTTCGTGAACGGGTTGGCGGACTCGCGCGCGATTAGACCGGTCACGGTTCGCGAACAGGTCGACGGCTCGTTTCGTTGGTTGGGCGAGCAGCGTTCAAGTGGCGGGCCAGTTCGCGGAAAAACCAGATTGGCCGAAATCTGCGGGTGGTCTCGAAGGGTGGTCGTTCGATGTTCCGCTTCGATAAGCCGTGCGATTAATTTTCTTTCTGCCGGAACGTTCGATTTATAATTCGACGTTAACTGGTGCGAGGTTGCAAGGTGGAGAGACGGCCGTTTCTATTCTGTTTCGCTTCGATAGATCACGAGGGAAGAAGAATCAGCGTCGATTCGAACGAGCGAATTTCGTTTCTATATATTTGGAATTGCGATACGTCCGTGCGTACGTGGCGTTTCTTACTTTCCCGGCCGTACGAGCGTAATCTACAGAGAAAGATAAGAGAAAAGACGTTACACGAAGACGTTGGTTCGTACGTTACGCTGCTGACAAAGTTCGAGCAGCCTACTTTCCATTAAAAATTCTGAGAATTCTGTTTCGACGATCGATACCTCTTGGAACGCGATCAACCTCGTAATCTCGTTACGAGTTTCTCGTTTACGCGCGTTTCATATAGTTTGAGGGTTTCTTGCGTAAGGAAGGGGATGTTGCGTTACCTTCGACGCGAGGCTTTGCCAGAGCGTAGCCGGCTGCGCGTGGATGACAAACTGCCTACGTAACGCGCACCCTGATCACACGGTACGCCTTTCTCCTCTGCAAATAATCGCCACGCGACCTTTGCTCGCGTGCGTTGCCCTGCACTGGGTTACCGGTGCCAAGCTGTGCTCGATCTGGGACGCGATTTTACTCGACCGAGCTGTCGGAATTTGCGAAATACGCTCGAGACGCGTGCCTCGATCGCGCCGAAACGTAACGAAACGAACGTTCCTACCCGGACGAATAGTTTTACTTCTGACTATCGTATCGCCGTTCGAACGCTCGACTCTCTGCTTTCTATGTTGCACGGTTTGCCCGAGTTTCTCTCGAGCGTTCGGCTATCGTTTTTCGATTACGCGTAATTGCGAAAATAATGGCGGAGAAACGCGGGAAACAGAGAAGAACGATCGATAAAGGAACAATTGCACGTCGCTGCGACGCAAACGGAGTCGTGTAAGTGCACCGGTTGTTGCATCGTTGAAGAATGCGAACGTTTCGTAGGCGAGTGACTAGACAAAGGGAACGGGCTGGCCCGACGTTCCCATCCGGGCTGAAATATCCGATCCAATTAACTCTGTACCCTCTTCTTTCTCTCTTTTTTCCTCCGTCCCCCGTGCCTCGTTCGCTGTCCTCTATCGCTTTTCCCTGCAGTCCAATTGTCGGACAGCGCAACTATTTTTTTTCCCCTCGGTTCTACGATTCAATTTCGACTTTGAATACCAGAATTCTGCCAGGTCGCTCCACCAGTCACGTTATAACGTATCTCGTACGTTGAGCTTTCAAGTTGTACAAACAGGGATACGTGGATGGACGAAACTCGGGGATCCCTGGCTATCGTCGATTTCGAAATCCGACGTAGCGGTCAAAGACTATGCAACGTTGGTAGTCGCGTGCGAACGCGGGTCGCGGCGCGTAAACGGCTTATGCAATCGACAAAGTCGGCCCAGCAATTTGTTTATCGATGAACGTATAGCCGCTGAACGTATATTCCGCACCTTCTTGGTTGGTTTTCGCATCGGTAAACACGGCCCGTTTCCATGCAGAATACCTCGTTTCTAGCTTGTTAATCTTAGCTCGAATTCCGTGGAAGAAGCTCGCGAGCATCGCATACTGCAGGAACAGTGGCAGTAGCGGGCGATATTGGCAGGTTTCAGTTCGCGGATCCGACTTTAGCCAGATTTTTGCTCTTTCCTGCAAGACGCTCTCGGAGAACGGATGACGATATATCGGGAAAGAAATATTCCGCGCGAGATATACCGCACGGCCGTAAACTAAGAATTCGAAGAGGCGAGGGTGAGCCGAAACATTTGGAAACCGTTGCCGGTTGAAATTCCGCGAGAATCAAGACGAAACTCCCGGGCTTTCGCGCAGCCTCGAGAGCGGAGGCGGCGCCATTTTCCCCCGTTATAATTTCCGCCGTGCTGGATCCATTTCCCTTTCGCCGAATACCTCTAACGATCAATTAGCTGCTGGGATTAATCGCCCGACAGGTCGGTGGACGGTCGTCGAGCCGGTGATCGTTAAATCTAGTTTGCCTGATTTTGCCGTCGACTCGGAGTCAACGATTTGCAAACTCGTCGCTTAAAAGTCCGGTAGAAACTTTTCAGCCAACTCGAACCCGAAATTCGCACGACGTATTTTAAGATCCGACATATTTTTCAACCGTCGAGCAGAATTCACGCGAATCTTGGTTTGCAGTTGTAGCAGAAGAAGGTTTAGTAGGTCGAGATAGCGAGCGTCCAGGAACGAGTTTCATTTTCTATCCCGTCGAGTCAAAACAAGACGAGGGCGCGGAGCGAGAAGACGGCAGAAAGAAGCGGAGAGACGGGAGGAGAGGAGAGACGAGAGGGAAAGGAAGGGCAAAAGGCAGGAGAGAAAAAGTAGCGAGGGGGAGAGAGAGAGAGAGAGAGAGAGATCTCTAACTCCGCTATTTATCCCTTGAACCCACTCCTGCCGGTTCGTCCCTCCACCTCCTCGATTTCGCGGTCAGAATTTGCGGAATGTCCGAGGCTGGAACCAGTCCATCCGGTTTTTTAATTGCAAAAAGGATCCGCCCGGGCTGTGGAGCGGTCCGTGCAAACTTGCCTCGAACCTAAACTTCGCAGACAGGACTCCCTTTGGCTCCTCGGAGATCGGAAGCTGCATCCTTGCCTTCTCCTCGAACGAATCGAGTCTGACCGTTTCGACCTCTCTGCCTTTTCCTACGTTCTTCGTTTTGTCCTCTCGACGTTCGCTCCAGTGAAATCTCGTTTAACGTTAATCGACGCTCTTGCGATCCCGGTCGTAAATATTAGCACGCTCGTCGGTTACGTTTCGTCAGTAAACTGTAACAAGTTCCGCTTTACCGAGAATTTTATAGCGCGCGTGTAACGCGAACGAAACGACGGACTCGCGATGCAACGATTAGAAGATAAAAGCAACGAGACGCATCGAATTTGTACGGCGTATCGATAGACGTAATTCGTTTGCTAAGGATAACGCAACGGTGGGTGGGTCAAGGCATTTTCGCTCGTTCTCGTCGACGACGTTCCAAAGTTATGCGTAGAATTGCCAACGTATCGATAGCAATTCCATACTCCAATACGTATTTATATAGGCGTACAAAGAATCGAATCCTCCGAGTAAGTATCGATATCGTACGATATCGTATGGCGCGTTCGCGATACCGTGATGCGTGTTTCGCCGCAACGTATCGCTATGCTTTGATAATCTTGGCGCGCGATTTTGTCACATTCTTATCGTCCGAGATATTATCTTCGCTGGATACTCTCTAACCATAATAACAGGTAAAAATTATTCGGTTGTTGTTTCGTTATACGTGCGCATGCCGAGCCATACTCGAGCGAACGGCCGTGCGTGTGCTTGAACTCGTTACATCCGCCTCGTTACGAGCCGTATTGTCCGGTGTCGGAGTCCAAGCTGTACGCGATTGCCGTCACTGAAAATGGGTTAATCATTGTTTTATGTCTCTTCGATACGTACCCATTAACTCGTGATTTCTACGGTGGCTCTTTAAAAGAGCATTAACTGGTTGCATTAACCGCTGTTGCGACACCGTGTCAAATGCAAAGTATCGCGATATATGTAGATAATTAGTATTTGACGATCTTTAGCGAAGAATCGAAGCTACAGTATGCAAGCGGCGTTGAAATCAGACTCTGTTGCGAATGCGATCTGTCTTTGTCGAATCTTCGTCCAACAACCGTATACCATTGTGTCTGGATATTACAAAACGCAAAGCTTCCTTTCTGATCGTCCGTTTCCTTCTTTTTTCTTTCCTTCTTTTCTTTTTTTCTATCGACGAGCCTGATCGAGAGTAGTTCACGTTACTACCTACGTTGATTTTCTTTTATAAATCAGAAATACAAACGCCCGTGACATGGACTGATAATAGTCATTTTTTATCTAACCTCATCACGGATAACGACTATCACAGTTCTATATTTTACTTCGATAGCAGCGACTGTCCCTGCTTCCAGTCACGAACGCTCTCTGTTCGCGAACCTTCTTTTCCAAGGTGCGTTCAGACCGAGCGAACACGAGCACAGCGCCAGAACAACAACGTTCGCTCGCGTTTGTTTAATTAACGTAAACGTTCATCGAGCAAATCTATTCGTAAACCGAGCCGCACTGAAAGACGCGCTTCTTCGCGACGACCGCTAGCGAACGCACCGGCCAACAATCGCGAAACAGCGAGAGAATGCTCGCTTACATTTCAATCTCGAAGATACCAGTCGACGAGCAAAATGTCTGCGATCATCGCCGTTGTTACGCAACTGGAAATTAAAAGACTCGCTTCTTGTCACTGATTCACGGATAACGAATAAACCTGAGTATATTTGGAAAATAAACAGTGGAGTTTCGCGGCAGGCAGAGAGGAGAATGGACATTCGTACGCTTTCTAAGCGCGCTTTCGTGCCAGCTCGTTCGCTCGAATCGCGTTTATCGCGCGAGTATCGATCGGTACGTACTCGCTTCGGTCGCTCGCCGCGGTCAATTATTGTTTAATCCGACAGGAAGTCCCTTGCCTGCTCTCTTACATCGATAAATTCGTTGATTTGTCTGGTCGAGCGCGTCTGCGTCGCGGCCACGGAACGAGGGTAGCCGCGATAATCGCGTCGATCGATAGCCGCGATAACGGTTGCCGGATGCGTTCGCGCTATCGGCGCGTTCGCGGCAACAAACGACGGTTGAATGCAGATTCGCCAACTATATCGGCAACTATTTGGCGGGTCAGGGTCTCGGTAGCAAGCGCAAACGGGAGGAAAAGTTGAGTTGGCGTTTGACAAAGTGATAAGCAAGCGCGAGGAAAGAGTAAAAGGTCTAGGAATATTGTGCTCGGGTTATCGAATTTCTATTAAAAAGTAAATATAATCTAGAGAGTAAATAATCTAACCAAATAATAAACTCTGCGTTTTAGATATCGCGTTATCCGTTCTAACCTTTTGATTAGAGACACGTACGTCGTCGTCGAATCATCGCCGAACCGCCGATCGTACAGAGATACGTGTTGCTTTAACGATATCGACCAGCTCGTCGATGGTAACATCGTCTTCGAAGAGTAATTTTTCATCCAGATCCGACGATTTAATTTTACGTTTCTCTCTTCAACAACGCCATTCGCAAAATTAAATTGTTAGTTTCGCGAACAGATCGATGGCCGATTTATCGTTTAGAAGAGTAGGAGGATTTACCGTGGCTTATCGAGTGCGTTTAAAAAACGTTTATCGAACGATCGTCGTTCTACGAGGTTACAACGTATGGAAAGAAAAATCGAGTAGGCGCGAGCGAAACGCAACCTCGAGCGTCGCTACGAACGCCGATGCGAATCTCAAGGAAGTCGGTACACCGTTGCGTTTATAATCGCGACACCTTCCACGAGATTACGTTAACCCATTTTCCGTTTTTTCTCTTTTTCATCGCGAATAACTACGTCAGCGAAGGTTCGCGTAATCTGGACGTAACACGCGATTCCATCCCTTTTGACATCGATGCAAAAACTTACAGTCTTCCGTGAACTTTGTGACTGTACGTTATCGGTATTCTTCTACCTACGTAATACGTATTTTATTATTCTTAAACTCTTTTAACCGGTTTGTACGTACAGTGGATCGATACGAATGGCCTGTCGTGTTTATTCTTTGCACGGAAACAGATCGATCATTTTTTACGTAACTGAAATTTCTACGAAACGTAAGGTTTCTGAGATCCCGGAAGTGGAACGTTCGCGAAACGTCGAGCCGAAACTCGCTGTTAGAAACACGACCGAGGCTGAAAGCAGCACGAGTCTGTTATCTGTTCCAACGGTTCCTGATCTTCGCTTTGCCAGCGACCAGCTCTGAATAATTTTTTGTCGCCGCGGTCCCCCATGACTTGCTTCAAAAGGTAAATCCGTCGTGTGCCCGAAATACGTATATTCAAGGTACTCGTCGACTGCTCGTCGAGAATCTTCGAATTCGAATTCGAGGAGATTTCATTCGAAATATGAGGTTGTCCGAAAAGCTTCTTTCGTTTCGTAAGGTGATAATAGATGAACAACAATTCCTGTTTTATATTATTTTATCGAATTAGGTATGATCCATTTCGTTCTATTTCTATTATTATGTTCGTGCATAATTCAATAAATTGATACAAAACAAAAAACTTCTTTTTTCTTCAAAAGACTTCTTTTTTCGCGTAGAATTACCAGTTATCAACCTTGTACCTTGTACCACCGGTTATCAACCACCCTGTAGAACGAAAGAAACTTTTCGGACAACCTGATAAGCAGAAACTCGTACTTCTGTCGAATATTGTTCACTCGAACGATAAGACAACGACTCGTCGAGACGAAAATCGAGAACCGCCGATTCCGATTACGGAATATATCGCACGATCCTATTCTTAATTCTTATTTTCTCTTAATCGATCGCCTTACACCCGATGACGGGCGTCTGCGGGTTGATCTTTCGATCGGATTCCTCGGATTCGTTTTCTCAGCTGTTGGATCGTGAGAACACGGTCGATATCGCGAAACGAAGCCAGTCAGCCTCCGATTGCGAAAGATCGCGAAGAGGCTGGCATCGGAAGAAAAGAGGTGTACAACGTTATCGATCGCGCAGGTATCGATACGTTCGTTTCGAAGCGAAATGCGCGCGGATTGGTGCGGCTCGAGGTTGATATTTATGAAAGCTGCGCGCAAATCGGGCCGGAAATTCGAGGCGTGGAAGGTTGCGGGAAAATTCAACGATAACAATTAATAATCGTACGGACAAGTCACGCGCGAATGCGGACCGACAGCCAGGCTTATTATGATTTAACGATTTCGTCACGGTCCGCCACACGCTCTCCGCTCTCGCTCCTTTTCACCAACAAGGAAAAATAATCGTACGCGTTCCCGCCGACAGCTCCACATCGACGCCCAGTTTTCTTTCCTCTCCTATGCCTTTGTGGTATACGTAGTGATGGATCTGAAACACTTGCAATCCCTTCGAACCTGTACAGAGAAAGGCAGCAGAGTCGTTGGCTGAGCCGGTGGTGCTCCGATATCTCAAAATTCAATCTCGAATACGGAATAATCGAACACGTCGTTTGTCATAACTTGTAAACGTGCTTGAAACATAAGCAACATACATACATTATACGTCGGCAATATACGTATGCGACGGATACGCAATATCTTGCAACGGATATTCGGTAACGTTCTTGCAATTATTTTGGTGTCTGCAAATCGCGCTGTGCAATAAATCGCGTCGTAACGAATTACGAGCGGATGTTCGCGCGTAAAACGTAACGCTCGCCTATGTTTGGACGAGTCGAAGTTGCAAAAAAAGAGTTACAAGAAATGCGGCTGTATCGAATGTCAGTGTGGAAAAGCTTGGAACTGTTTGAAAGTTGAGGTTCGAGCAACTACAAGGGAAGAGCGACCAAACGAATTCTTTGGTAATTCGATCGCGAGGTAGTGGAAAGCGCGAGACGGTTCGGGTGAAAGACTGTATCGCGAAAATGCCACGTTGCACGGCGAAGGAGGGCAAAGGGTAAGAAAAGAAGACGGGAAGCTCTGAAAGGGTTGGCGTTCATAAAGATCGCTAGAACACCATGACCTGGAAGAGCACGGTGTGGTTTACAAAGCAAAAGAAAACCACCGACAGATCGTAGCATCGGGCTTCTGGCCCTACCGCTCTTACGCTCCCTAAAACTGGTTTCGTCATTTAGGAACGCCCCTTTTCTGGGCCCTTTGCCTCCTGCTTTCCTCCTCGCTACCACCAAAGGATTTTAAATACCCTCGGAGAAACACGAGAAACCGTGGCCGCAACACGCTGCAAGCGGCCGTATTATGTACGCGTTCACGAATAAATCATGTGATTCCATGCGTTAGACGGTTAAACGGGAAAGGAGGTTGGAAAAAAACGAAAGGAGAGTCAGGCTGAGAGCCACGAGATAAGCGGAGAAGTTACGGTGGGTGCGTCGGTGTATTAGGGCGAATCAATTATAAATTTAATTTATCGACGTTTTGAAAGAGCCTCGGATAACCGACGCCCTTTTTATCACCTCGTTCGTTCGATAAGCTTTGTGACGCGATTTATAATATACACAGCGGCTATGAAAAGTGTTGGTACACCGCTGTATTTGTTACACCATTCGCGTAATAATTAACCGAGTATGTTCGATCTTCCTGTCGTTTCACGTTTGCGACGATATTCTCTACGAACGTGGAACGATGAAAATCTTACGCGATCGGGATTACTTTTTATCACAGAAGAAACATCGATCTCGAGGATCAACCACGTTCTTTTACCATTTTACGTACACGTAGGTAAAATTCGCGATTCCTTGAATAAAACAAAGGGTTCGTCGATTGAAAACGCGTCCAAAGCCTGAGATATTGGCAAAGTAGCGATCGATTGGTATTTAAAGAAAAGAAGAATGACGCTGGGAAGCCTGTACGTAATAAAAACGAGCGAACTTATTCGACGACCTAATAGCTTTTCTTCCTCCATGTAGTCGGTGTGATTCGTTTTCAGCGAACTTTCGTTTCTCCTGGCACAAGTTCCTAGCCTTGTCCGGCACGTTTACTAAACTTGGCTCGACTCCTCGTATCGTCGTTCGTGCGAATCGACCTAAATGAAAAATTATCGATTTTCTTATTTCTTTTTCCAAACGTTTCCATCTACACACGTCTGGCGTTTCGATTCCTTGTTAAACGCCACCTTTTATCCAGAAGGAAACTTCGCTTATCCGAATTCCATTTGCGGAACAAATTTACCGTTGTCGTTTCTGACGAAAGAAAATGTTCCGTACGACGAGAAATTAACGTAACTTCTCCGATCGTAACTCGACTCGCGAGAATTGCAATTTGTTTGATTTTCCACGATTTTCTGCATCAAACGCGGTTCTCGTGCCAAGGCAGTTTTCAGGTCACCATGCAGCCTTCTTTGTTTCTTGCTCGAGCTTTTCTGCTTCGTTCCTTCTTTCTCGCACTTTAACCCCTTCTCTCTTTCCTCTAGTTTTTTTATTCTCCCCCTTCTTTCCCCCCTGCCTCTCAAAGCCCTCTTTTCGATCTGCCTCGCTCGCGATACGACCTATCCGCTTCGGGGAACAAGAGACGAATCGTTGCTTGGCTTTTTTTCGTAGAAGCAGCCGTTGCTCGTCTCGCTACATTTGTAAAGACCGTGTTTTTTTTCTTCTTCCACATTTCGCTATTTCCCCACCACCGTTACTAATTTTCAACCGCAGACACAGCTCGTTCGCGGGGGACTCTTTATCGCGTTCGCGCTCCCTTCTCGAAACGGGACTGCAGCGTCGTTTTTTCGATCCTCGGTTTTGCAACGAGATTTCAGGGATCGTTGGGATCGATAGTGAAATAAAAAAGTGCCACTCACCGAGAACAGAGATAATTTTTTCCCCGATAGAGAATAAACTAGTCCCGTTTCTGGAGCGACATTTTTTTAGATTATTGGAACGAGCGATAAACTTGCGAGAGTCGAAGTGCGAACCGAGGGCAGAGACGACGTTTCCTATTATCTCTAACGCGTAAAACCAACGGAGATGCTATGATAAAAAAGAATACAATTGCAAACAATGTCACAAATTTTCAAACTGGTTTTTTAAAAAAAAAACAGCCAAGACTGTAACGCAGTTTTGTCATTCCTGACTTTTGTTGTTCCTTCTCGTCTCGTATCGAGCCATAGAACCTGATTTTCCGATTTATCTATTCGTCGCACGGATCAGAAATGCAACGGAGATTCGCGATTACTCGCGTGCCAATAGGAAATGGTTAAAAGAAAGACGAGGAGAGCGCGATATTTCGCGGAATAGGCCAGAACCCGTGTGACCCGGATTCTCCAAGTTTTCTGGATCGTTGCGAAAACGTGTTGCAAAGAGCTGCGGTTCGTCGGTAAAGCGTTCTATTTCGCGCGGTCGAAATGCAGCTCCTAAATGGGTCGCGTGTCAATCTCGGTTCATTTAAATTTCATCCGGCAGCTGCATTATGCCGAAAGAGCTTGAAATCGCTAAGTATAACTCGGCTGGAAGAGGCGAGACTCACGGCGAATCGTTCGACTCGCGTTGCATTTTTAGAAGAAATCGGGAAACGGTTTTGCGTGACAACTTCCGCAGCGAACAACGTCGTCTCGTCATATTTCTACGTACAACACGGTATAAAATGAAAGACGGTGAATTTGCTTGAAACTCGCCATCGGTCGTAAATACGTATCGAGATATCCGCTTGTTATACGTAGCGAATTTTATTTCGCTTGATATTTCATATTATAAGATACGCGTGACGTGACAGAGTAACAGATTTATGATAAAATAATTTGAAAATACGAGCAACGAAGAACGACTTGGTACGTATCGGATGTCTCATTTTCTTCAGGTATTTCTAATTTATTATAATACTTACGACTGGTACTGCAAGTGAAATACACGAAGCATCGTTTCTCAATAAATAAATCGACTTTGAAGATTCGTAATAGGTGTGATACGATAACTCACGATCGCGTGATAGTCCGACCGATCAACATTGATGAATTTTCTACGATACTCGTAAAGCCATTCTACGACATTTATAGCCGAGTTTCTCGCGTATAGTCCGCAATCTTGTAACACGATATAATTTATTTGTAAGTAAAGTTAAACAACGCGTTAAGAGATAGGGTATTCGTATGCGAAGAAGAATTTATATATCCGAGATATCGAAGGCAGAACGACGAGTTAACCGTTGACTCGCCGAGTTGACCGCGGTTAACAATTTCAAGCGATTATTTGAAATAAACGCAGAGCACGTTGCTTGGCCTGAAAATTATTCGAAGATTATTTCGATTCAAGGGTTTGAATCGCGATCGTTCCCGACTTCTGTCACGTATTAATATATGTTTCTTTTTCTTCGAAACGAGCGCCAGATACGCCGCTTTCGTTGGAAACGTCGTGGAAATAGCGAGGATCGAGAGCACGAACGTTCTCGTGCTGTTTTGCAACGTTGGATTTTTCAACCGCGAGATCGCCGCACGACAATAACGGGTCTTCTTTATGAACCATTATCTGCCATTCGACGTGCCAGCTGGTCGGCTCTAATGAAATTGCAACATCCGGCAGGGCTTCGTTGGCCAGGGAACGGCCCGACTTTTCCTTCTTTCGTCGATCGTCGAAGAGAGAGGAAAAGCTGGCTCGTTGAAAATTGGGAAAACAGCTGGCGCGATATTTCCAGACAAATAGGGAGCGAGCGAAAAAATTAACTCGAAAAATGGACGTACCTTTTGTTCCAGTTGTATCGAAACGAATCGGAGAATTCGCCGGTGGAGTAAATTCCCCGTGAAACTTTAATCCTTTACGTTCCGAATTACCTGGCATTTCAATTTTATCGCTGTCATTGTCGCAAACATTTCGAAAAACGTTCGAATAGCACCGCTAATGAAATTTCAAAATGTTTTATGTGACACATATCGTACGTAAAAGTTGTCTGCGGTGATTGTTTAAACACGTATCGTGGCTCGTTGTATCCGTGATTTCTCGTTTCCATTTCAGAATGAAGTTTCTCTTCAAACATCAAAAACCTTTCTTGCTCGTCGAAACGCGAACGCACACGCAGGACATAGAAATATTTCGCACGTAGAAATTCGAGAAGCGCGGCAACGATCGATAACAACGATGATTTCAAGTTTGCAAGCGTCGTAAGAACGTGTGAAGAGTCACCGAATCGAATTTCTCAATTCGCGCATCAACTTTAACTCGATGTTTGAATAACTTGGAGCCGAACTTCGCTGTAAAAGCCTATATCCGAAAGGTAGGGCCGGTCAATTCCTCAAACCGTTTTTACGCTTCGAACGTTGCGTTCTCTTTGGCCCTCTGACTTCGGAAAGTCCAGCTCCGTGGAATTTTGTAATTCTGCCCGGAAGGCTCTTCCGTCGATCGGTTTCGCATCCAGCAACGTTCGGTAGCGTAATTGCTAACCACGTCACGGCCTCGCGTCTCTTCGTTCCTCTTCTTTCCAGCTCGATCCTCACTTTTTTCTTTTCATCGCGTTGCTCTTACCTCGAATTTTGTTGGAAACCGAATCTCGGCGCGCTCGACTCTCGACGCGCTACGTTTCACGGCGACCTCTGACATTCTCGCCGATCGAAGTCCATTTCCCTCGAGCTCGATCAATAGAAAGAGGTTTCTTTTGTTTCGTGAAATTTCAAACTGTATCAAGCGCGTCCAACTCTCTCTCTCTCTCTCTCTCTCTCTCTCTCTCTCTACACTTGGCTCGTAATAAAAACGAATTTGGCTCGTCGACTTTTTACGTAATATAAATTTTCCTGTAGTCAGAAGCCTCGCAACACGATGGAATCGATGTTACTGTAAGAATTATCTGTGTGCCGATTCGTCGTCGAACGGAAATTAAGCGATCTACGAAAACGATCTTTATCAAGAGCTTACAATTTTGTCGTTTAATTCGATGTAATTGTTTCACGATATGTTGAGAGAACGTGGTAGTCGAGTAACGAATAACGAACGCGCGATCTCGCGTTTTGAACATACGAAATAGCTTGCCGATTCTTTATTTTCATTCTTTTATTTCGGTTTTTTATCGTATCTATCGTGGCACTGCGTCACTAGCCATTTTAATTTTTTAAAAGAACTCACGAATCTCGTTGCAGTCTTCTTCAAGCTCTAAAATCACAGTTTCCTAGAAGCGAGTACAAATGTTCGATATTCAACAGGATTGCGGATACGCTCGAAACAATCGTATAATACGATGATTAGCCTTTCGAATTTCGCAAAAACGCTCCAACACGCGTTTGTTTATTTTTAACGAGGAGTTTGCTTGCCGGAACCCAAATCTCCAGCTTCTCTGGATATAGAGACGCGCTTGTTATCCTTTCACAAGAAAACCTATCCCTTTACCATCCCCGTAGGGATTGACTTTCGAAAAACGATCAAACACGTGTTTGAATATTTTTAACGACGAGTTGCTATGCCCAATTTCGTGTCTCTAACCGCAGTGAATACAGAGACAGGCTTATCCTTTGAGAAGTCCTCTTGCTCCCCCGGTTGAAGAGTTGAATTCAAAAAAAAAAAAAAAAGGAAAAACTCAGACACGTGTTTGTTTATTTTTAACGAGGAGTCGAGACGCTTTCCGAACTTCACCAACTGGTGGCGTACAAATATCCCTTAAAAAATACTCTTTTTACCCTTTTAAGCCTTTAGCGTCGGTATTTTCAAAAATCCTCACTTATCCTGCGTCAAAATTTTACGTTCCAGCAGGACGTTAACGAGCGAACCAGTCGCTTTCGCACATACGCGTAGATGAACATCTGGTTAAAAAGAATCGAAATTAAAAAGACTACGGTATTATTTCATTTTACTTCGATTTATTTCGATCGAATCGATTCACTGAGAAGAAAGATACTGTCTCGATAACCGGTTGGCGTCACGAGGAAAGAATTCGAAAGGTTTGCTGGAAATTCTTCTGGTCCATCCTGAGATTTCCCTATCAATCAACGTGGACGTGAAATTTCATTAATGGACGTTGGCCATGAACCGCTAAAATGGACCTGCCGGCCGTTTGATCTTCCAAGAACGTGGCCAGGGTGCAGAGAAAATTGCGTCACAGTAGAACGGTCCGACGAGCTCGGGGTGTGTACGCCGATATCTCCTTCGGCCTCCCTCCTCCGCCCTCCTTGTCACCAGCCCTTTCTCCGTTATTCTATCTCTCCTCTTCGTCCCAACCTTCGTGTTCGTTCGTTCGTTCGTTCGTTCGTTCGTACGATCATCTCTCTTGCTTCGTTGCAACGGGTCGGCCGTACGCTTCCCGGTGGACGCGTACGAGAGAAAAAAGCCACCCTCGCCCTGGAAAGTATTCTGCCCTAGGAAGCTGCCCTTTGGACACGACTAATCGATACAGCTCGTTCGATATGGACCTCCGCGTACAACCAGCCGCAAAATTTTCTCGTCCCACGCGTATAGCGAACGCGCGCAGGCTAATTATCTCGCAGATTTGAGAATTTCAAACGTCGAACGTTATGGTACGTAGACTTTGGGTTTATAGGAAATTTTCGAGAAAGGGCAGCATACGCGCAAGAATATTCGCGCTTTTGAGGGGAATCGATATCTCGTCGATGTAAACATTTCTCCAAAGAATCGCGTAATCGAATTTTAGAAACAAAGAATTGGTCGATAAGCTGCTGTTTTAAAGTCAAAAAGGGAAAGAAATGTAACGCATCCTGTGCAAAATACAGGGTGGTTGGTAACTCGTGGTACAAGCGAAAAGGGGGTGATTCTACGCGAAATATAGAATAACAATTTTTCGTTCGAGGCTTTGTTTTCGAGAAAATCGACTTTGAATTTTCGCTCGGTACGCGTGCGGTACGTTATAACGGATCTCACTGTAGATCGTTGTCTCGATGGAAAAATTAAAAAAAGAAAGACATTTTTTAAAAATTTTTATTCTATATTTTCGACTTCTTTTTTCGCGTAGAATCACCCCCTTTCCGCTTGTACCACCAGTTACCAACCACCCTGTATATTTTACCAACCGCGATGTTTGATGTAACGCGTTAAAAAAGCAACAAAGCAATCAACGTTAATACAAACGGACGATAAAGAAATTAACGCGAGTCTCTATCAAGTCGTTCGATAAAATTAATCGTAGATTATCGAGAAAAGATACGTTTGTCTTTAGAGCCGCGATCTTGCGAAATGAGAAGGAGAATTCGATTGGTAATTGCTATAGAAGAGCGAGATCTTTCACTTATCCGCGTCCGCTAATAAAAACGGACGGCCGTCGGTGTCGGGCAAAGATTCCAAGCAGTCAAATTACAGGTACAAAGTTGTAACACGAGGGCGAGCAGACGGAGATGGAGATATCGAGGAGCAACACCTGGTTCGCGCACCTTGCAAACTGGTCTCTCGTTCTCTCCTCCTCTCTCTCTCATAATTCTCTCGTTCGTCTTACCGACTCGTCGCTCGCTCCACTCGCATTCTGTGCACGCACCTTTAATTTCGCGCCTCGCTGACAGACCGCGACGGGCAAAAAACGTGGCACAAACCCACTCTCCATCTTATTCTCGTCTTAAATTGCAGCCAGCTATAGCGCGAACACCGGCGGGATGCTCCGTCGAAAACGGCTGACACTCTGTTTTCCCATGTTTTACGAGGTTATTTTACGTCGGCGTAGAGATAAATCATCCGGCGCGTGTTACAGGTGGTGATGCTTTTAATCGAAACTGTACCCGAATCGATTACCGGCATGAAAATTTCAAATTTCAGGCTGTTGCCTCCCTCGGCGATGATTCGCGGGATAATCGCGCGGCCAATTGAATTCGAAATCGTAGGTCTACGTTGAACGCGATTTAAACTACGCTTCTAAGTTTCCGCCGTAACTTCGCAAACGCCCAGCATTCGCGTGCTCGAGAATGTCAAAATTCGGAGATCTAAACGTTTGAAAATTTGACAAATCGACAACTCCAACATCCAACGATCTAAACGTCCGGAAACTCAGCGATCCGAGCAACTGAAAAATATGCAAACTCGACTATTCGTCGATTTTCTACTCGCGATGTCCGGAGATTCGCGAGCCTGGGAATTTGAAAATTCGCGCCAGTTGAAAATCGAAAACGTTCGATGTTTAACGATTTGGAAGTGCGCGCATTGAACAAGTCTACGATTTAAGAATTGGAGAGTACGAGGCCAAGTTTCGAGCGTCGATTTTTTTCCCAAACTCTGCGGATAAGACGAGAGACGGTGGACGTCGACGTATTGGGTAGAAATCCAATATCCGCGAGAACGAAAAGGAGATTCGGCAAAGGTGAACCATCCGTGAAGTCTATCCCTATCCCTATCGAACGATTGGTCATTCTGCAATTTAATATCGGTGCTCCCCATCGTTATACGTCGATCTCGCGTTGGCCCTTGCTCACCCCGACTCGATGGCTTATCTCGCTCTTAAGGGATGAATGGGGTCCGACGTTCCGCTCCGTGGGGTGCCAACTCGTGCATCTGTGTAGCTCGGATATCCACTTGGACTGGCTTTGTCGAGCACGAACCAACTTGCTAAACCTCGTTCCTTTCCTTCTTCGATCTTCCCTTTGCTCTTTGTCCGTTCCAATTCGTCCACGACCTTTCTTTCCAAGTCTTTGAGACGTAGATGACGCCTCGATGGTATCGGTTAACTTGCAACTCATTAGGTTGTTACAGGTGTCAACTTTTGTCCATTCTACGACCTAATCAAATCGACGGCTTCTCTCGATCGCGGATGCTGCGAATTATTATTTTTAGCGGTGAAAGCCACGCGTATATAGATATTTCCAGCGATGAATGTTATCGTGGAGATTAAATTCGATTAAACGTTGATTTGATAAAATACCGTGTCCGATAAAAAAAAAAAAAAAAGGATGGGAATCACAGCGCTCAACTATACGATCGCTGTTTGCGAGGGACGATGCGAAAAAATTGATTTTATTAAAGGTAAACGTACGTCCTGTTTCAAATACCTTTTCACTTCACGATTTCCGTTTCTTCTTGCGAAGAATTGCAATGGTCGGCTGGTTTAGTATCCGTTTCGAACACGTCGGTTTATAACACTGCTGGCAGGATGAACAAAGTCTGTGGCATAGAAATTGGAGGGAAATGAAGCAATAAATTCGTCGGTATTAAAGCCGCGCTCTATAGTTTTCGCAAATTGTTCCAGCAAAAGTCGTAGGTCTTCGTCGATTTGCCAAGCGAAACCTTGGAAAGTCAGCCGCGATATCGTCGTCGTCGGCGACTAGCAACACAGCGCCAGGATTATGCTTGCGCGGTTAAATAGAGAAACGAACCGATGGGATCGAAAGACATTCGTGAACGCGATTCCAATAATTTAATAACGCGAGGATGTACGTGGAAAATGCGGACGCGTGTTGGTAAATCGCACGTAGCGTCGTTTGCGCGATACAATACACGCGTGTACACCCCTGCGTGCGGTGGTGCACGACGCGGAATATCCAGACCAGGCGAGCAGGATACGAGAACAGATGCGGGGTACATTAATCGTGCAACTACCATGGGGGTTCCTACCCTTCTGATCGATATTATTACAATCGCTATGGCCCTACGGTCCACCATTGTGTTTGTCCTAGCCACGGGGCACGGTGGTTCTTCCTTCCTTTTCTGTTCGTCCGAACCTTGTTTGGGATTAGCCGCTCTTTGCTCCAACTTTGAGAGATACTAAATACAGCGGTGTATGTTTAACGCTAACTCTGCCAGAGCTAGTGAAACGACCGATTTCAAAATTTCATTAAAAGTTGTACGTTCATCGTCGTTTTTTCTTGTTCCTTCAACTTTACGTGAATTCTTATATCATCCGATTAGTCGATTTCTTGGTTTTTGTTAACACTAGAATTACCGATAGCTGACACGAAGATATTTCTATCAAAACCAGTGAAAATGACTGGTATTTAAAAAGTACGTGATAATAGAATATTTTTATATTTATTACTTTCTTACGGAAGGAATTTCATGTTACGTAGTACATTTTTGGTACTATTAATCCATCCAGGACTATGATCCTTAAACGAGGTTTGACACATTTATAAAATTGTAGAACCAGTCATTTTGACTGGTGCGGTGTTAGCATCTAGCGATCGATCCGGAATTTTTCTGATAACTGATCATCATATCGAATGATACGCAATAAAAATTTAAAAAACGCGTGGGAAGTCGTAGAAAACGAGGAAACTGGTTAATTGAGGTTCGATAAACAGATTGCAAGACCCTTTTACGCTTTCACAAGTACCAGTCGTTTTGACTGGTATCGGTACAAGTAGCCTTGATACAAAATTATTTCGAGTTTGAATACATAAAAAACAAAATAAAATTCGCCATATTATTTTAGTTATCGTTGCGAAAGTCATTGCATCATTGCGGAAAAATATAACATGAAGTAGGAATTTAAAAATAAAATTGTAAAACCAGTCAATTTGACTGGTTTGGTAGTTCTAGTGTTAATAGGAGAATTTACATGGAGTTAGACGAACGAGACTTACTTCTATCCGTATTTCTAGCGGTATAAAAACCGACGCATCGTTTTGGACAAGAGATACGAGTTGCTCGTAACTGGACGAGCCAGACTCGTTATATCAGGCTACGTGCATCGAGAAATCCTCAAGGGATTGCTTACTTGGCTACCGCAGACCATCGTTAAAGTCCCGATCCCCTTCTCTTCTCCGTCTCTCTTCCTTTATTTCGTTTTTCTCGTCCATTCGTCCTATCCTTTTCTCTCTTCCGTGTTTCAGCTTCGTTCGTCCCCCGGATCTTGTATCCCTGGCGCGTTCCATCTACGGTGGAGCGAAGCGCTCGGTCCGCGATGCGAACGCGTGGTCTCGATGGGGGTCGCGTGCAACACGCGTGAGTCATGCGTCATGCGGCGTGGACGCGTGTACGACCCTTCCTCCGGTTACGCCGATCTCTGTCGGCCATTCTCTATTTTTTTGTCCTCGTTACTCGCCACTTACCGTACTTTACTTGCAAGAAGAGAAGAATAGTTGGCACTTTCTCTCGAGTTTGCCGATTTCGAAGTCCATCAATTCGAGAAAGTGCCAATTTAAAATGAAGATTTTTACAGAATTAAAATACACGCGTCGGTCGAGTAATCGACTGCAACTCCGTTTCTATGGCAGGTGGAAAACGATTGTTCTCCAGAGACTTTTCCATCGTTTATCAAGCTTCATCGTCCTGTGGTAAGATTTTCTTCTGAAGCGCATCAGTGCGGTTGCAAAATCCGATCGAATTCTTCATTGTCCATCGGATCGTACGACCTTTTCTGCGCCGATCGACGGAAGATCAGAATAGGATCGTCTTCCGGCAAAACAAGTATCGACAGAACGTGACGTATCTGTCCGCGTATCTGCATCGATAATGTTAAATTTTTCAAATCTCCTACCGCGCGTTACGCTTACAAATGATAAAATTTGGCAATCGGCGAACGTAGAGCCGTAGGGCCAATGTATCGCTGCATCACTCCCGATACGGCGAGGGTGCAACAAAAGGGTTAGATTATAGGCGAAAACGCAAAGGGTGGTTTTGTCAGTCGAATCTGCAACGCGCCGGGGTGGATCGAGGAACGGCGAAGGGTGAGACGATCAAGGGAGAGACGGGAGATGATGTCACCGCAGGGGATGGCTAATTTAATGACTGCTGATTGGCTATGCATGGGATACATGAATGGGTACCCACTCCTGCCAAGCAATCTCTTCCCACGTCTCCGGCTGGCTCTTGTCGCGTTGGGTATTCTCGTTCGACGGGACGTAGATCAGAGCTAATTTTGCTCCGATTGTGCCCCTCTCTCCTCGTCTGGCCTACTATTCGTTCCTTCGACGCACGAACCAGCCTCAACTAGGAATATCTTTCGAATCTTCTCACAGGTTCCACGAACGCGTAATAAGACGGATGGAAAAATGGTTAACGGAACAGGGCCAAGGAAAGTACAGTACCGTTGATCAGCACTAAGACATTCGTGGAGCCAAGAATAATCCTGAAGTTATTAAAACCTTCAGGGACGTGATTATTCCAATATTCTGAAATTTTTTTTTTATTTAATATTTCACATTCACAATTTGTCCAATTTGGACATTTGGTAGAATTTTTTAGCTGTTTGATTATCATGTGGGTGGCTACCCCCAGTGGGGTACCATCTTCGTGTTTGTTAATATTCCGAAATGTTACGCTATATGGAAGCCACATACGTTCGATGTCGTAATTATAATCTCGTCGATTTGGCATAAGAAAGTATTCGGTTGGCAACTAAGTGATCGCGGGTTTTGTCAATATCTCTTAACGACAAAATCCGTGATCACTTAGTTGCCAACGCAATAAATTCTCTTTTCGCCTTTGCGTATCCGTTGCGTTCGTTTCCATCAATTTTGACATTCGTTGTAGCTTCGACGCATTGCCGCTGTTACGTTTTCTGTTATTTGACTTCGTGCGTGATACAAATGATTTTACAGATTCAGACATTGTACGTAACTCCTTGCAGCGTTCCGTCTAATTTAAGTTCGTGTTAGAAAATCGTCAAGACCAACGATCGTGTTACTGAAATTTCAAATAGGTTCGGAAGTTTTGACAAATTTTTGCTCTTTGCGTAGAATTTCAGTCGCGCGAATATAAAATTCCTGCCGACTCGCATTCCTTCGTTCAGTCATCTCACGCGTGCACAGTACGTGTACTCGCAATTAATCAGATTGTTGCGATGAACCGTGACGTCAGATGAGACACGGAGGAAACTGTTCATCCCGTTCGTGGCATCGAAAGCACCGATGTCTCGCAACTGTTTCACGGTCTACCTAGTACATGTGATAATGGACTCGTTATAGGCAACACGTTCTATATTTAGGTTACGATCGACATGTGCTGTCGCGTTTACTTTTACGCTCGTCTTTGAAACGTTGACACCAGGTCTTCGTTACGATTTCGCACAGTCCACTGATTATTGGCTTTATGCTTGAAAAGCATCCAGAAATCCAGAATTTATCTTCCGCTATTTTTTATTCCTTCGTCTTTCTCACTGTGTATAGACGCATTATTCGTAGCTCAGTCGTCGAGGATAGAATTCGAAGCTAACGAAGGACGTAAAGTTGAAACGGTCAAAGTTGGCATAAAATATGTACGCAGCAAAAAACAGAAAAGAATAGAAGAAAGTGCCTAATCGCCTTTACCGTGCACAATTGCGATCCAAAAAATTTGCAAAGGACTCGTAGAACGACAACCGCTTGCAGTTTCGTCGCGTGTCACTGGTTTCATAATAAACGCACGCCGACTCGCAAACTACGGTCTATCGACGTATGGAGGTCAGCGTATACGAAGAAACTGCATTTCATGCGGCGCGTCGTATGGAACGCGTCCCTGAGTGTAATCCAAAAATATCAAAGTACGTAAAAAATCCTACGTTGGCACACGGAAATCATTTTCGTCCCCACGATCAACTCTCGGTTCGACTCGTTTTCACGTTCTCTCGCGCGTAAACGTCTGTCTTAATAATTTCTAACGATGGACGATGACGTCGCGATATGGTAAGACGAGGGTGAACGGTCATTGGTCTGGAAAAAAGCGCACTTGTCCATAGTGATCCATTTTGCATAATCCGTTTTATTTGCATATTTTTTCGGAGCCCTTGCGCCTGGCGCGCTAATAGCAAGTTCAGGGGGTTGGTAGTGTACGGCGCGGGGGGCGAGGGGCGGAAAACGCGAGGATCGATGGAACGGCTATGAGAAGTATAAAAGCATTTCCGTTTTAATACGAGCTGCACGTGATGGCTCCCATGCACGACGCTACGGTACAGGTCGGCGGAAAAAGAAAAAAAGAACGACACTCGAAACGGAAAAGGGGTTGGTGTCCGACGAAAGTGTTTCAACAGCTTCTCCTTTGGAGGAGAGAGTTTAAAAAGGATAAAGCGTGTATAGGAAAGAGACGCGTGTTTCTGTTCTACGATAGTTATCGCGCGCGTAATTTCATCGGTTTTTTCTCGCATTTTCTAAGTACATACTCCACGAAACTATTACGTACGGAAAATCGTGCCTCGAAAGCGACTTAAAACGAGGCGTACAGTGGTCGTACGGCGAAAGTATTTGAACGTTTATCGTAAGAGACATTCGCGAGTCGTACGAAGCGTTTCGAACGTTCGCGATAAACGTGGAGATACTTTGGCGAGGCGTTGTACGTCTAGACGTTTGAAGGAAATTCCGCGTTAATCGAAATCGTCTCTCGCACGAGAAGTCGTGGCTGTGCGGATTTTTCCTAGCTTCCGGTGGAACTCCGTGGCGAACCTTCCTCCTCTCGACAGCTGAACCACGAGCCGAACACATTTTATGCGTAACGCGTTACGTCCTCGCGCGATACGCCGTCTGCCACGCCTCCTCTCTCTTTTCCTCTCTCGTTTCACCGATGCTCGCTCGCTCCCGTATCCTCTCGGCCTTTTCTTGCATCCGCCGTGCTCTTGCGTAAGCGTACGCACACGCGGCACTCGCCGTTTTTTCCTCTCTTTCGCCGCGGCACGTGCCAACAGCTGACATCGAAGATCGCCGCTTCGTATGATACATCGATCGCGTGCCGCGATCGCAGCCCACGCCTCCTATCTATCACCTTTTTTTCACTCCACTTTTCGCAAACCTTCAATTTCCTTACGATTTCTCCGCGTTTTATACTCTCCAAGCGTTTCCTCGCTGTCGGCTCCCGACACTTTGCTTATTGAAATAACGCCGCTCGCTCCCAAGAGTTGTATTTATGAGATTACGAGCAAACTGCGGATAGTTACGCGTTTGTGACAAGCGTGAACGTGCAACGACGTACGTGACCGTATACTTGTTGGATCTAATCGATTATTTGGAATGAACGCGAGTTTACAACAACGAAAGCACATTGGATGAAACGAAGACGAGATAGCGACGCACGTGTCGCTGGGAACTGCAGATCGGTTTCGATATCAACCGGTTAATTGGATTGTTTCGTGTATAGAAATTTGTATAATTGCGAAATGGGACGATAATGAGAAAAAAGGCGAGGTCCTTGGATATTACAGCAAACCGACAATTTCCTCGATTCTTATTCGAGCGAATAAAATTTAACATCAGGAAAGTAATTGTTCTATCGTTCAAGCATCTTTACTCTTTCCACCTTTCTCTTACACTACTTTCGACAGACTCTACCGTGTCTAGTCAGCGAAAGGAATTTCCATTTTATATCTTCTCGTCTGGCTACAACCGCCAGTGAATCATCGACTTTTACCGACGATCGCCGTGGACGATACGACGTTCGTGTCACAAGGAGTAGGACACGCAAGAAATCACGAAATTGACAGATTGCCTGTAATCTTCTCGCGTCGCAGTTCGAACGTTTCACAAATAAGTTAAAGCATCGAACTTTAGATATGTCGGAGATGAAAGGACACCGGAGTCTCCCCTCTGGAACTTCGGGAAAATCTATAAAATTGTAATTAAAGTCTACAGCTGTAATTAAACAATTTGCCGTCATTCTACCCAATTGTATTTATTTGAGATTTGTGACAATGAGCTTGGGCTCAAGGTGACAATCAGACGCCGAACGTAGCCGCGGTCAACGGGACGAACTCTCCGTCTAACAAAAGTATGGAGTAATAATATAGCCTTCGTTAAAAGAAATACCCGTAGAGGTACTCGACGGTAAACATTCCAACGGTTCCTTCGGGCAAAATGATTACCAGATGTCGATGCACCTACACAGCACAAGTTCAGCTAGCTTGAGGACCCGCTAGAAATCTTAGGATTTTGTTAATTAAGGTTCTTCAAACGGACAAGCAGTCTTTGTCCCAAATTGATCAATTAACAGCAACGTGAATTTCCCTCGCTTCCCGAATGAAGACATCTCTCCACGAATCCGAGGATTTCGTGTTCTTAGACACACCCCATCATAGTTTTCCTCGACAGCGTCACCGTGACGGAAAGTCACTCTCGCTGGTGTACGAGCTCTTGGACTAGTTAACTAACGTCTTGCTATCTCCACGCTAGGTATCAATTCCAACTTAGACTTCGACGAAGGAATAAGCCTACTAACCCGTTGACCGCGGATTCGTTGTTGGACCTAGGATCATTGTCACTAGCTTCTCGAGTGTCTGATTACCGCGGTTACTTGCCAAATTCTGTAGTAGTCGTATTTGCACTAGTCAATGTCTTCTCCATTGCATAGCAACCATGTGTAGTTCAAATGAGGATTCGTTTCACGCCCCTAACCCTAATCGTAATGAGAACTCGACAGATATAATAGTACAATTTATTATACTAATTCAACAGAGTGACGGTTCCGAGTGTTAGAACAGAGAGTATGGAGAGCTGATTTTAGAAAGGTTTATATACAATGGATTTGGCTGCTTTGGAAGGGTCAGCGGTGGTGTCGCCGCAGCCCAGGTCAGAGATGGCCATGCTGTTACTGTTTTCTAACACTGGAACAACCTCTGTGGTGTTGTTTGGATGACCTGCGGGATTCTCGTTAGACCCCTTTGGTTTTTCTAAGGCTAATTTATAGCTCTGTGACATTCGCACAGACCGATCGTGATGTTACCGATCTTATTAGCAAAATACAGCTGTACGATCGCTTTGTTCCGTATCGTTTTATACGGTGCGTTACTTTTCCTTCGATCGTGGCAAATAGCGAGCGAAGAAACGACCATCACGACTTGCGTTTTCGTTATTACGCGCGCCGTTGGAGTTATGGATGGCAGAAACGTCGTTTCGCCTCGACGCTTTTGCAATTAAGCAACTGGGATTTCTCGTAGCGTTTCCGCCGCCTGACATCGCCGTGACGATCCAAGGATCGACCGGTTTCGTGCGTGTTGCTAATCTCCTTTCTTTCTTTTTCATCCAGTCATTATTCTTCATCGTCTTTCTCACGTTCTTTACGTACGTATATGTAGGTGTTTTGAAATTCCCTTTGTACCTCGAGTACAACACGCTTGCTCGACCGAGACAAGCTGCTCGCTCCTTTTTCGTTCAAAACTGCTGCAAGAGATTTTAAAAAGTCGAGATCCTTCGCTACCACTTCGTTTTGAAAATTCCACCGCATAAAAATTATTATAACGTTAAAATAAGATATCACTGAGATACTACTCGATTCGAAGACAAAAATTTAACAAGTTTATGCCGGAATAAGGAGGACGCGAAACATGCCTTTATGATTCGTAATGACGACGAGACGAGCAATACGACATACCTAAGACTTGTGTTAACTAATATTAACAACAATAGAGAAATCGATTAATCGGATGATACAAGAATTTACATAAACTTGGACGAACGAAAGGAACGACGATGAAAGTGCACGTTCGACGATGTTGTTTAATCTGCCGCTTTTTCAAGTGTATCCTAATTTTAGATTCAATCAGAGTCGTACAATTAATCTTATTAGTGTATTAAATGTTAACTAGACGCGTTCTTTTTATTTAATTAAATTAAATTTTAGAATCGGTCGTTCGACCGGATCTACTACGATAAATTTGGCTATTGTAAAGTTGGCTCGCGTGCCGCACAATTTTACTAAATAAAAGAAAAAAAAATTGGTAGATACTAAAAAGAATTACGAGAGACCGTAAGTCGATGGCTAGGGACTATAAAATCCCTTGTTCGATCGATGGTCCCTTTCCCTTCGACTTCTCACGATCCCTTTGTCCTAGGGATTCGCCGACGTCGGCTTTTTCTCGCGACACGCGTCCCGTAATCTTTTATCTCGCCTAACCATACATCGCGATCCTTTCTCAGATTTTGTCCGCGACACGCGCTTCGCCGTTCGAACGACACCCCTCTCGAAAGACTCCATCGTTCGCGATATTCACGACCCGATGTGGAATTCGCAATGTGGTCCAAATCGATGGTTGGCGGCAAGGCGAGCGTGAAACGCGTTCGCGGTTTAGATACATCGATGTTTCTCGAAAGGTTAAGCCGCTTTAAATCTCGATCGGTCCCTTTCAATGCAAATCCACCGGGTACCCGTGGAACCACGAAAAGCGCCGACACTAGACGCAGCACGCGCCATAGAAATCGTAAAACTATACGGAGAAACGGACGAGTAGACAGGCGGATTTTTATGCCTTCGCTGGCAACTTGCAAATCTAAAAGGCATCAGTGTACAGGGATGGAAATGGTATTCAAAGACAACTATTTCCTGTGACATTTAGTAGGTGGAATAGATCTTTACGCGGGTACCGTCGCTTTGGTTATGTCAATTAAAGAAATTCTGAAATTGCATGAAAATCCACAGTCTGACGACGACTATCCGCTTTGGCGCAAGTTTTATACTTCGATCTGAGCGGACCGAGCGTCGACGGAGCGACGAACGAAGGACGACCGTATGGCCAGCTCGGCAGCGTTCGCGGTATATCGCAAATTTGCAGATCCGTGTAATTCGTAAGAAAAAGGATGCGACCTTCGACAGCGAAGAATTACGACGTAATGTTCGATATATTGGAAACTCTGTACGCGAGGACGTACAAAGACCGGAATTACGATTCAAGGAGAGAAAAGTACCTCGATGATAGAATTCGCTATACTTGGCTATAATTTCGCGATAGACCGTTTAATGAAAAGAAGACGACAAAGCTTACGAGGACGCGTGACCCAATTGCAATATAATTAAACGAGGCAACGTTTATTCGCACGGAATATCTATTTATAAAACGAAGTTGAGAAAGAACGTGGACGAAGCAAGTATCTGTAGTTTTTCCCTGAACGGAACAACGATTACGGTGTCGTTTTGACCAAGAAAAAGCGGTTGGAAGGGTTCTACGACACCTTTTTCCTGTCGACTCGGAGCGCGTACACGCGGTCTGGTAAACGGTCACGCGTTGGATTCCGGACTAGCAAGTCAGCCACCCGGTTTACACGAGCCCGAAGAAAGTGACTTTGACGTTTTCCTCGTCAGTGGTCTGAGAAACGCGCAGGTGCTGCCTGCCACCGTGCAACCGGCAGGTTCTCCCTTCTGCCTCTCCGTTTGTGTGCACACCTTTGTACGTAGCCGTCTGCCATCGAATCGAATCGAATCGAGGCGATTCGTTTTGACACCGGTGTCGCCTCGAGAACGATCGCCTCGAGCCTCGCTTCAACCGGAACGATGTAGACGATATTACGTACCGTATAGATAATACGGATGATGGCCACGACACGGCCTTTCCTTCACGCCCCATCGATTTCATAGGACAGCTTCATCTTTGACGTAACCGTTCCGGTTCTCCTCGTCCGGTGATCGTCGCTCGCGATTTCTTTGATCGGTTTTGTCACCATTTTTCCAGCGACACGTATCGTTGGTTTGTTGTCGAAGGAGTAACGTCGCGGCTAAGAGAAGCAGAGAAAACTGATTTGCCACAGATAGCGCATTATCGAATTGTTTATCGATGGAGAGAACTTTTTCTAGTACGATTTAGTATAATTTTAGAATTTGAGAGTCTTTAGCGAAATATCCTTCTATCGCTTGTTATCTATCGTTGCTTTATCGCGCGTGTATATTCGTATATTTGTCAACTCGTAGGCTGGCGAGTTTCGTCTATAAATAAATGATTATCGTGGTACGTAACGCACGTTACGAGACAATTTATATCTAGTCAGAATCAAATATATAAGCGCAATAAGAAATTTTCACCGTACTAAAGGAATCTTATTTTTCAGGTACGTACATTTCCAGAAAGCTGTTACGCGCTGTAAATCAACGTAGCCGGTCGGTAAGAATTCACTTTCCTCTGTATCTTTTCAAAGAGAAGCAACGTTCGAGCCCCTAAGAAGTGAAAACCGACGAACTCCTCTTGTCTTTTAATTTTAAACCTAGTTACGTGATCAATGTCTAACCTTTCCATAAGCGACCCACGTTCGTAACGCGGCTTGTCGCAAGCGTCTAACAAATCACCCTAAATTCCAACGTAAATATTCGACAAATTTGTAACATCATCGCGTTTCTTCTTTACCTTTTGATCTATGGAGTTGGTCCGAGTCTGAGTGGTTCGTCCGTAACAATAGAATCGTTCGACCTCCGGACATGTTAGCGAGAAATATATAAAGTAAAAGGCGAAGGGGAACTTTCACGTTGCCTGAAGCAGGATACGGAAACGCGGTATAATTAATAAATATACGTTGGCCTAGGGAAGCAACCGACAGGGGTCTAATTCGATTTTTAAGATCAATAGAGTTTCTGTTCCGATGCAGCTTAGCTGCTGGTTTCCTAAAAGCTCGGTCTAATCACGGACCCTGTAACCCTCGCCGCCTCCACTCTATGGCAACTAATCTCAGCGACCCAGCTCCTCCCTTCTTCGAGTATCCCTTCGTTCGTTCGTTTTCTCTCTTTTCTCCAAAGGCCAATAGCACAATCGCGTCCGCCAGATTGATCTGGATTTTGCTGCAGGCGATGTACCATAACTTTCGATATATTTTCGCGTTACGTTTAACGTTATTCGATCGAAGTAGAATAATATCACGGTCACTAAACCGTTGCGTTGCGATGTTTCTAGCAGGGCGATTCGGAATATCGAATTACGCAATTATTTATAGACGTGTAAATTAATTAGAGATACGTCAAGGAGCGATAATTACGCGCAGCGAAGCTCACGTGTCGCTCGATGCAACGATAGAAATTACCGAGCATCGTGTTTGACGACAAATACGAGATTGAGAAAGATGAATATTTATAACGACTTAGTCGGAAATCAGATGGCAGACGGGGTCCCTTCGTTGAGTCAAATTTCCTGGTTGAATATGATAATAAAAGCGATTGGTTCTAAAAGCCATTTCCATTGGAAATGATACAGCTGTTCGTAAAGAAGATAAGAGACATGGCAATTTTATAAAATCTTACATTTCCGAACTTGATTTTCATGCTCGCGGAAAGGCAAGCGAAACGTTGAAACGTTTTCCGATAATTGTTTCCTATAGTTTTTTGTATATTTTCCCCTTTCGCTTGTTTGAACGCTCGAAACTCGCGAAAGAACCCAAAATCTTGGTTCCTCGAGGGGAGAAGTTTCGTCGCGTTGTCGTCGCCGAGGTATCTGAAAGGTTTCGCGGGGAAAACGACCCCGAACTCGAAGAACGAAAAGGAATGAAAGAGAAAGCAGGAAGATAAAGTCTGGCCTCCGCGACGGAGGGAGGCGAGAGCACAAAAGCGCGTAGGACAAGATCGGAGCAGAAGATGGAGGAGTCGGCTCGGCTCGTGTGCTCGAGAGACGGCACGGACATCGAATTCGGCGTGCTGGAAAAATTCCATCGACAATAAGAACGTTTAATCGCGCTTGCCGTCGAAAGCGGCGGAAAAGAGGCCGGGGATTGCGAGAGGCACGTTGAATCGCGTCCTCCTCTCCACGTTGCTGGAAATCGAGCAAGAATGCTTCTGTATCTTCGCTCCTCTCCTCTTCAGATATCCTTTCACGATAAGCTTCTTTCCTGTTTGCTCGTCGTAGAAACGTTTTCACCATGCATCGAGTTGTTTGCTCGCCGAGCGTCGAGATCTGGAAGGAATCGCAGTACGCTGCAGGATATTTGCTTTTCGAGATTCTAGTCACAAAATCGTGCGGCATAGTGACCCTAAAAACGCCTTGCTTACGCCACTGCTTCGAGTTGTTCGGACGATTTCAATGGTCGGTGAACGTTGGTTGAAATAAGTGAAATTTCATTAGAAAATAATTTCTACTCTATAAGAAAAAAAAAAAAAAAAAATAAGAAAAAAAGAAAAAATCAAAGGAACCGACGTACGAAAATCTGGGACAAAAAAATGCGACGGTTCTAGATGATTTATAACGATTCGTCCGCATGCTAAAACTTGTCGGTGGTTCGTAGTTACAGCAGTTTGTGGTAAAAATGTTATCCGCCTTGGAGCGGATCAAGAGTTTGAATCTAATTCGTGTTTTTACCATTTTGGAAGAGCGTGTTTCGTCGAGATAGCGTCTCTCGGCACAACGAAAATAAACGGGTTTCGAAATACGTGACAGCAGAACGAAGCAGAGTTAAGACATTCGAGAGATGCAGGGTCCGAGTGTTCGATTCATCGTGCCGGCGAGATCTCATCGGCAAACGAGCTTTATCACGGTGTCCGGTAAGACGACCGAGTGACACAGGAAATTCTGACATAGCTTCACGCGCGACGACACCTTGTCTTCCCTTTTATTTCTCTTTTAGCCATTCCCTGGAACGAGTTTCCATTCGCGTGATTCGTCGTTGCTCGAAACTACACGCGATCCGACATTACACGAATGAAATTGCCTAGCGATCAACCGCGTCTTCCGGTGACTAAGCTTTCCTACCAGCGAAATTAGCGAAATTGCGAGCTGATGCATCGTGATGCGGATTTATACGGAACTCGAATCACCGTGTGTCATAAGTAGGCTGTAGAAGTTTACAACGATGCTATACGAGTTCCTATTAGGTTGTCCGAAAAGTTTCTTTCGTTTTATAAGGGAATAATAGACGCACGTTTATTGTTTTATATTATTTCGTCGAATTACGTACGATCCATTTTGTTATTTCGAGATAAACACCGCGACATTTCACTGATTTGGTTTCACGTTTGTGCGAAGGTGCACTGTTGTAAGAAACGCGTTTGCGAAAGAAAGATACTTTTCGGACAACCCGATACGTCGTCCGGTAAGTGCATCCTCTTCGTTTTTCCGTCATTCGCGTGTGCCTCTGCTTCGCTTCCGTTGTTTTTTAAATATCGTTCGTCCGGTCTGGTGAAAAGAAGAGCGAAGTAGCGAAAATGGAAAAATGTGCCTAACCCCGTTAATTACCATAAAGGCGATAACGTACAGTAGCTACAAACGGTATCTGCGCACACCTTTATCTTCCAGTGAAGCATGTTCTTAGCAAGTTAGCGACTCTTATATCTCACTTTCGCAGTACGAATTCCTCGCTGTCGTACGAGAGTACCGAGAAACGACGCGAAATCGAGTATACCGAAGCTCGGTTCTAACGTATAAATGTTACAACGAACGATTATATCGATATGCGTGATGATAATCAATGAATGGTAAAATGTTGTCGAATGATTTTCGTAGCCACTGTAGTCGAGAGGCTATTTAACAGCGACTCTTATTTCTGTCAACGTCCCATTAATTTAATCCGTCGCTCTAAAAATATGCGTTTGCATAAACTTCCGCTGTTTCAGTAAGGAAAGAGGGAAGGGTTACGATAGAAAGTCGGTGACCGATGGGTTATCGTGCAGCGAGCTTCTTCCAGTTAGTTATCGCGCGTTTTTTTATCGAACGAGCGCGAGCTGGGAATTTTTCCCGCTCTCTGGAACTTCCTTCTGCCAACTGATCGGGAACAGCTATGATAACGCTGACGTTATTGCATAATAGATATTCTTGGCTGGTAGAGGCTCGACTTTCCTCTTTATGGAGGCGAGCAAGTGCACGAACGACCGTGCAAGCGAGATTACGCGCGGACGAGCCGCGCGCGATGACGATCGTCCCTGGCTCGTTCAACGAAGAATTATCGCTGCCGGGTCGTGTATAACCTGCCACGGTAT
The DNA here is from genome assembly GCF_011952205.1 of Bombus bifarius. NCBI lineage: Eukaryota > Metazoa > Arthropoda > Insecta > Hymenoptera > Apidae > Bombus > Bombus bifarius. The sequence goes on along the minus strand of NW_022884569.1, from coordinate 500,063 downwards.
AAACACGTTGATCGCCGCGAGTGTTGTCGGTGGAATGCGTGGCCCTCGAATAGGGATCGTCCTTAATGGCAAAGGTCGTGCCACGCTATCGCGTCTTCGCTGTTCCGTATCGTCTTCTCGATGGATTCGCGCTTGCTGGAATTGGCGAGGAGGAATTTCAACGCGGATGGAAATGGCAAATCGACGAGAGAAATCGGCACGGTGGAAAATATCGGATCGTTTGTCTCCAGACACATTTTATCGTTGTAAAACATTTTTAATTAAAAATGAATGATCTCGACGAATTTAAATCTCGTTAATAATTGTAATCGCACAGTGGTTTATTCTAAAAGTGACGTAAGTCCATTTCCTGTAATGTGTATCCTGTGCAAGCAGCCCAGACACCAATAATCAAAAACAAACGATAGCGAACGTAATCCTAACCGCTGTGTCTGACATAATATCGCACGCACGGATACGAACAAGTTTAAATGAGATTCGATAATGTACACGTAAATTATTATATTACGTTTAAAGTATTATTAACTTAACGATAGTTTTACGAAGTGCAAACTTGAAATCGGAGAAAGCATCGGGTATTGTTGTTAACTTGTTTTCTCTTTTCGATGCATAACTCAGTGGATTTTAACATATTTGATGCGACAACATGATATAGGTATGTTTATTATAATATAAGGTAACGATATTTCGTTTAATTTATCGATTAAACGGAAAAGAGATTGGTATTTGCAAGAAGGTGGTACACGATAAGAGAAAAGGACGAGTATGAACGACGATCGATAGAAACGGCGAACGTTTCAATATTTTAAGAAAAAAGCAAATGGACTTAAACCACTTTCGAAATAAACGGTTCGATCGTACGGGTAATTTGTCATACAATTGGAGAGCGGTGATTTTACGTGCAAATGTAAGGGAAAGACATATCGAGTTGAGTGATAAGTAGAAAGTAAGTGAAATATATTGTATTATTTCATACACACTGTATCCACGTTAAAATTAGTATAACTCGCACGCTGTATTTTCCCCGCGACAGTAAAGTAACTAGGAAACGATTTTTAAGATACGTTAAGCTTTTCGCACTGGATATCGCGTGTGCGAAAAAGTCAGCGAAAAATACGTTTGCCTGGAAACTCTTTTTACGAAAATATCAAAGAACCAGTGTTTCTACTACCAACAACTTAACAAAGATAGATTGTACTACTAACAACTTAACAAAGATAGATTCTACTACTAACAATTTAACAAAAATAGATTCTACTCGCCCCGAAAAAGCAAACACTACCGAAAGGATTAAAGAGTTGTTGGAAAACCAAATGACGAACGATCGAGCTAAAGAAATAACCAATTTTCCAAACGATAAGAGAAATAACGACCAGCGGTGCAACGGTTCTAGTTGCAAGCGAAATTTCGCAAGAAGCCAATATTAGAAAATCGACCAATATCGTCGACCATCGTACTGTTTTTACTTTGTTCGTAAGAAATGTTCGTCCGTTTCCAAGACTGTGCTACGACGTAGAAGATGGCCTTTTGCCTCTGAAGCGCCGTTCCCGGACATACAGACAAAAAATTGCATGCCACGCGGAAAGCCACACAACCGCAAACCATATTCGCCCACTATACAATCGTTGGTAGCGTCTACCAATAGCCTGCTATATCGTATCGAAATTATTACTCGAAAACGACTCGACGAAATTCCATATAATTTCTCGATGATTCGTCGTGGCAGCTGGCACAAGTCCCGCGATTATCGTGGTTCGATCGTCGACGAGACGATCTATCGGCGAGGATCTCGCGACGCACGAACAGCTGGAGGAAATGTCACGAGAAGGCTGGAGTATGTGGCTGCTGGCATAACTGGTAACTGGTGGCGGTCGGTGACGATAACGAGCGATGCCTATTTCTCCGGCGGATATGCTCGACCAGTCCGGCACAATAAAGTAATTTAATTGGTGCGTCGTTTCCATAAATAGCCTGGCAGATTGCTCGAAACGTCAGGCTCTTTTTCTCCTTCTCTCTCTTGTTCTTCCTCTTCAACGCGCGTATCGCGCGCGATTCGATGAATCGGAGGTTGGATCGAAGATTCCGCTGGTAAAAACTCACTTTATCCATTTCACCTATCGTATCCGATGTCGGGGTGACACCGCTCGATCCTTCGCGCTTGTCACTGTCGATTTTCAACGATCGAGGTTACTCGCGCTTTCGAGAAAACGATATTTAACCGCTTCTTACCTTCGGCAAGTTCGTTGACTCTCACCGCGTTGGCAAAATTTTCACGACTGTTCCATGAAATCGGTCCACGCATATTCTTTCGGCGCGCGAAATACAGAAGGACAGTTTTGCTTGAAAATTTCTCATCTGCCGTCTGCGCTGTTCGTACTTGCACGCTTCAAGTACAACTATGAACGATTCGGCCGAAATATTAGGTTGTCCGGAAAGTGTCTTTCTCTCGCAAACGTATTTTTTCACAACAGTGTACCTTCGTACAAACGCGAAACCAAGTCTGTGAAACGTCGCGGTGTTTATCTCGACAGAATAAAATGGATCGTACGTAATTCGACGAAATAATACAAAACAAAAGACGTCCGTCAATTATTTCCTCATAAAACGAAAGAAACCTTTCGGACAACCTAATAGTTGTACGATACGTCGAATATTACGTGGAACGTGATATTTGAAATCAGGCGTTGCTGACACGCTTGTTATTCGCGAAAATCATTCTCACATATACGTACATCGAATAGCGTAATTAACGAAACGTGCAAGTATTGTGTGTTTCGTATCGGTACCTCCTTCTCTTACGTATCCGGTGTCCGTTTCTCTTAAAACACCTGTGACACCGTTCGATTTCTCGGTCTTGTCGCTGTCGGTTTCTAAGGATCAAGATTACCCGTGCTTGGCAAAGGCGACGTTCTTGTCTTCCTCGCGAGTCGATTAACTTTGTCCTTCTCCGAGGGGAGAATTCCGGTCTGCTTGCGTTATGCAAATTCGACGGAAGATCGTATCGCTGAAATTTGAAGCGACGCGATGGCGTGCTCTTAGATGGGACGATTTTTTTTTTGACGGATTTCACTGACACAGGAAGTTCGACGACTCGAAAATTCGGAGAACCTCGAAATATTTGCGGCAATGCGGTTTTACCGACGTCGATAACGAAATTGCTTTTATTCCTTTTATTGCTAATTTATTTATACAAACGATGTAACTTTTTACAAAGATTCTTTTCCGCGAGAACGTAGAGCGTGGAAACTTTGTTTGCATATCTTGCGGAGTCGCGTAAATATAGCCGAGAAAATAAAATCTCGAAATGTTTCGTCCCTGTGAACCATTTGTTTATCGGAACAGGAAATAATTTGATTATCGGCGTCGCTTCAACCACGTTTCCGCAAAGTTTCAAATCCCTCGGAATTTATTTAAACGTCACAACCTGATATCCTACGCTTTGTATCGCGTTATGTACCCTATGACCGACACTTGCGTCTTTTTAAAGTTAGAAGTAACTGGGTTAGTAGACGCTCTTGTTTTCTTCTTTTCCATGCTGCATTTCTTAACAGCGATCTTAGATTTATCGACCCTATCGTTAGAATACGCAGCTTTGCCAATAACGTGACCGATCGAGTTGATCTCTTCTGTGGGTCGACCGATAAACGCGGACGAGCCACTACGAAACTGATCTACTGTTAAAACGCGTTGTACTCGTTCTTCTGCCTGTACTTTCGTATCTGTATCTCGTTGAATCGATCCGCTGCTTCTCTCTATTTGTTTCGTAACGTAGGCCACCGACCCGTTAACCGAATAAACAAATAAAGGAATTCTCGACTTGTCGAAGTTCCCTTGCGAGTCACGTTTCAAACGAGCGCGTCTCAGTTGCGCGGAAAAAACGGTTGCATGTTACCGTGGCGATAAAAACGAGTCGGTTGCGCGGTCGAGTGGACGCGTTGCACCGGTACTCGATAATATATCGAGCTGGTTAATCGTTTTCAATTAATCGCCAGGTAATTTCGTAATTGGGCGAGTCGATAAACGGCAGGCAAGAAACCGGTAAGATTTATGTATGCGCGTTGCCCGTGTCAAGGTGTACGGGACGCGCGTCAAACTCCACGACGATCCCCTTCTCGTCCTCGTAAATTACTTTCCCAGCGTATGCCTTAATTGAGGCGCGACGCTCCCGTTGGTCGAAAAACGCGAAAACCAGCGGTGTTTGCGAATCACGTAGAGCGCGTCATTGCCGCGTTCAGAGGAAGCCCCGTCGCGTCAAAGAGAAGGAAAATTCAATTTTCCCCGTCGGCGCAACGGCTTTGTAGGGAAAACCGAACGCCACGCGGCCGGAAAAATAGGCAGGCCAACGTGGGATAAAACGATTCGTGGAAATTTTATCGATTACCGCTGTATTCCGCCGATCGTTCGAGTAGAAGCTCGATAACGCGAGCGTCGATTCGACGGACGTCTGCGGAAAATGACGTAACGTATTTCCTTTGAAGCGTCGGACGACTTGGATCTTTCAACCGACCATTCTATCGACGTAGCGCTAAATAAATCGTGTAATACCTGTGGGACTTACAGATTCCTCGTAGGTACGTTAAAAGTAACGTTAAATGATATTTGCGATAAAAGGTTCGCGCATTTCTAATCTGCGTACGTGTAATAAAACAGTGGAGACAAGTTGTGTCCCTGCATCGAATAGAAAAAGTAAACTAATTTTTGGAATTTTTGTCCGGTCGATCGCGTCTTATCGATCGAAAACTATCGAACGAATTTTGTTGAAGTGGTCACCACTTCTCAGAAAACTCTACATCTGGTCTTTTTAGTTTTCTCAAGCACCGAAGCCATCGACAGCGTGTAGACTGCGACGAAGACAGACCATAAACAGTAAACAGGCGACGTTGGCTTCGGGGTTTTTCAGTTATTCGGTAACACAGCTATCGTGCGGATCTGGACCAGCTCAAATTGTATTCTTACTTATAATTACACTTCTATTTAAATATATTTTCTGCCTTACAATTTATCCACGATTTTTCTCTCTTTACACATCGAATAACCTCAACAAATTTTAATGGGGTTTTCTCTGTCATTATAGCTTAGCGCGTTTAGAGGACAAGAAATAGAGTATGTTACATCTGGATCCGTTTTACAGAAGCCGAGAAATAGCCTGGCATTTCAGTCGAATGCGTTTGCGCGTTTGGTTACAAGTTAAGTTTACGTTGGGTTCGTTCCGAGATGATACAATCTTTTCGTAATAAAAGATACGATAAAAATTCGTTCTGTTTAAAAATTGTTCCCCATATATTGTTAGTTCAGGCCGCCTATCGTACACTGCTATTTTTCTGGCATTTTTGCGCAGCATTCTTTCTACATGAAATTATCGTTCTCTCCCGTTGACAGACGCGGAACACACTTTGGACGAATGCGATGACAGTCGTTCTCAATCACTGTGCGTCGTCGGCTGGGTGACGCGAAGGCGACGTTAGTCGACGAGACGAGAGGCACAGCGATTTGTAGACACGGAACGAACGTAGGAACCCCGACGGAATCACGGGGAATAAAAGAAGGAGGGTCGGTGTCGGTTATTGCGCGCGGGGGTACGTTTTATGGGATGTAACGACTCAGGGGATGTACTTAGGGGCCTCTCCTCGTCTAGATGTTATCTAAACCGGCCGCTTCCTGGCGTGCTTCGTTTCCGTACGCACGCGAGCCGAAATTAAAGGAGGACCGACCTTCTTCTCGTTAATTGCTTTCTCATGATCGCGTTCGCAGCTCGTCTATCGGAACGATATGCAAATCGAGGGTCTCGCGTGGAAAAGCATCCTCGATTTTCGTATCGATCGACCATCGTCGAACAAATAAATTTTTATTTTTCTCCGAGAAGGTGGAAAAAGTATCTTTCGTTGCTATACACGGCGGATCTCGATCTTTGTTCTTTAACGAAATATTCGTTATCGTGCATGTTATTCGTCGTACCTATTTGCATTTTTATGTTCCAATTTCATTTTTCTTTTAGCAGGTGAAAGAAATTTTTACGCTTCGAGACTGTCGCGTCTGTGTCGTACGTGTTGTATGAAACATTCCGAAATGCGATTAGCGCTGTAACCAGATGCAACCGTCGCGATTATATTGGTAACATTTGGATTTTATCTCCATTTAGTTTTCGTTTTATTTATCTTGTTTAGAAAAATTAGAGTTCGCGTAGACACTGGCGTTGTCCGGTTACGAGTACGTCTGCACCTATTCGGTCGTTTACTTGCATAGCGTTTTGCGTTTACGTTTCGTTACACTATGTTTCGCGGGCGAAGGGAGCTCGATCAGATCGCAGTTAAGATAGCTGCAGGAATTTTTTGCCGCGCCCCTTATTTGCATCGCGAAACGACCGCAATACGTCTCAATTGTACTCGAGAGGACGCCCTGGAAAAGCGATTTCCACGAAACGCGTTCTTCAAGGCGAAATCTCGTTTCGACGAAACGCTGGAACCGGCCGTGCCACACCGACTATTTTTACACGCTATCCTAGGGAATTTCTAGTTTGCCACGTAAGCGGAAAGACGAGGCCTCCCTGTTTTCCCAATGCACGAGCTTTCGTGACGCGTACCTTCCGCACGGCTCGATAGCGTTCGATTCGTGTCGGCTACGTTCGTTTTCCCGGAAATATAGCGACGACGCGGGTACGTTTCGACCCTCGGAGGATGGCCCGCTCCACCCCTTGTATAAATAAAGTCGTAAAAAAACAATTTACTAGGTCCCTGTCTCTGGAACGTGTCTTTATTAGAAGCGAGGATGGGGAAGAAGAGAGAACAGAGTTTATGGATTTTGAGGTACAGTTGCCCATTAACCCGAGTCCTAAGTAATCGGACAAAATTCCTGATTTATTGTTCTATCTACGTACAGGGTGTATAGTACATACTCGAAGGTAAGAAACATTTATCTTCGATAGGACTATAAAATCTGCGCTAATTTACATACGTGTGAATTATTATCGTTGAAGCGATTCTTTCGATATGCGAGAAGAATATAGAAAGATCATTCGCGTGTTAAAGATCCCGCTGAATCGAAAAATCGAAAAGAACATCGTGTTATATCTAGCAATTTATATATGGCAGCAGGTTGCAAGATGTTGACGCAGATATCGCTTTAATACGATGTTTTAGCGCGTGGCGTTTCGTTCGCCAGCATTCCGGTTCGCTCAGGTGTGCCCCTAAGAAGCGAACTGGAATGTCGACGAAACGTCGGAACAAGGCGTAACACGCTATTAAAAGCACGATCGGTGCCCGCACAGCCACAAACACGTCAAATATGGGCTTATCGTACTCTTTCCCCTATCATCTTCCTTCGATTTCAATAAGCACAAAGAAATAGCTTGATCCGGCTAGCACCTGCAGTCGAGACACTGTGCACCGCCACGTTTACCCGTTGCAAATCCAATATCGTGAAAGGACGAAGAAAGTTTGCCGGCGGGTCAGGTGGCGTATTACTCCGAAAGAGGTAGACGAAGGTCGAGGGAAGCGACTCTCACTCCCTCGCGATATTTCCATATTTCAAGGGATCCAGGCGCGGTAATACCTATCGCGACTAGGTCTCTCGACTTTATTTTCCCTGGGCCTACTCGATATTGCCCGGCAACGGCAGCCTGCCGACGACACGTCGCCGCTTCCCAAACGAGTCTGAAAAACGAGAAAACTTCGATTCCCGGGATCCAACAGGAATACCGATGAGAACGCCCAAGCCAACCGACCAAACCAATACCATCTCGCTGTAAATGCCTGCTCGTTCCAGCTTTCGTGTCTCGCGCGTAACGTTAGGATAATGTCCGGCTATTCGCCACCTCCCCTCGACGCAAACTTTGACCCTATCTTAGGATACGAGGCTGCCTTGGAATTGCCTCTTCCAACAGCGACATTATTCCCGTTTCTATCGATATCGTTATTCGTCTTTTCGTCGTTAGGCGTTCACTTTCATCGTAGTTAATTACGAACATTTCGATCGCACGGAACGTACGAAATCCGACGAAGCCGTTGGTTCGACGTTTACGTTTCAACGATATTTCGAAACAGCTCTCTTGAAACGTACTTTCGTCTAGCCTGCTAGAGGCAGCGATATCTTCTGTGCCGTACCGCGTGTTTCTCGTCGGTAGGAAGCCGTTTCTCGCGATTGCTTATCCTGCGCGCGTTAAGGAACGCGATAAACGCTGTTTTTCATGAAATCCGGTCACGAGATTTAGCCGGTCAATTAACCTAATCGAAACACGGTGCATCTTCTCAGACCGGAACAGCTTGTTATTTCTTGTTGGCGGTCAAACTGGCGGAAAGTTGTTCGCTCGACGGACTCCTCCGTATCGTTGGGTTGTTAACTGTGCAACGCGTTCTCCGTTTTCTTGTCGCGAGGGCGAAACGTCGATCGACTCTTGGTCGATCTTTTCTTTCGTCGAAAAGAAGTATGAAATAATCGGAGACGCTTGTCGATCGCGAACAATGAAGGCAGAAACGAAGAAAGAAACTGGCGTCAGATTTTTCGCTTCGGTAAACGGCGGATGGTCTCGGAAGGGGCCGGCTGTTTCTTTACGGGCAGACGGAAGAGCCCGGCGGCGAAACGCGAGAAAGAGCAGCGAAGAAGGAAAGAGCCTTATCGGCGTTTCTCGAGGAGCCTGTTTCCTCCTCGCTCTCGAGGTAAGCTCTTGTGCAATCTCGTCGACGATGTTCCGCGACCGGTCTTTCTTCTCGCGTCTACTCGTGGCCTATATCCGGATCGAGCGATGTCCAAAAGCTGGAACGACGCCGCGCTCGCGCTCTTTCCTCGTACGTTCGTGTCTCCGCGATTTCCCTGGGATCAGCCGTCTTCGCTGAAATTGGAACATCGGACGCTGTAGGCTTTCGCTCGAAAGATTACCACGTTTCCAGGTCTCCTACCAGGTTCAAGGTCTCCGGAGATTCGTTAAAGCTGGAAAATTTCTATCGAAGAAACCGGAGCGTATTATATGGTCGAGTCGCGAGACCAGTCGGCCAACTGTAACGTGTTTTATTTTATTACGGGCAATTTAACGTAGATGATATTACGACGATTATTGACGTTATTCGGTGCGATAAATCCGCCTTTATCTGAATTCTATTTACAGGAAGGAAATTTTACTCGATGCTTGATTAAATAACCTCCTGTCGTTCGAATCATCCAGTTATTTGAATGTGAATACAGAAATCGTTGAATCGGGGGAGAATCAGCGAATTCCCATTGCGTCCCTTCGATTCGTCCGAAGAAAAAGATCGAGGACGGTTGAAACGAGCCGGTCGATTTCACTCGGAAGAGGACGCGCGTCGCTGCCAAACTACTTCGAAAATTGGCGAAATTTTTCTCCAGGAAATTTCCATCGTTCCTCTTGCAAATATTCTCGAGATTCTCCTCGAAATCTCCGCGATTCTCGCGTTCGAAGGGAAAAGCGCGCTTCGCGACGCGTGCAAGGGCGTCTGAAACGAGCTATCGATTTCGTCCGCCCCGAAACACGCGGCGAATGTGTGTCAATTAACGCGAGCGCGGTTTTCCATCGCGGTCGCGGCCGGGGCGCGCGGATGAAAGTAAGTCTCTCTCGAGGAAGGAGGATAACGGGTGTCCGCGTGTTCGCGATGTAGTCGGCGGCTCTGGTACACGCGAGAACAGGCGTGACGAGTTTGGGGGGCGGTCGGGACGAGAAGCGGGACGAAGGGGGTGGAGGAGGGCGAACGTTGCTCGGGGGTGGTGTACTAGACGTATCGACCAGGTCGGCCACGGTATTGTGGGGTTCTCGACGAGAGAGGAGCTGCTGGTGCTGCGTGTGTGTACGTGTACCGGTGGCGTACGTGTGCGAGACACGGAGGGAAATCGCGGGGGAAGGGGATAGGAACCGGGAAAGCAGGAGAAAGGGAGGCAGAGAGGAGAGGCAGGAGAACGATTCAGACAGAGGGAAATAGGGCAGAGAGAGCGAGAGACGATTGGGAACGAGAAGGAGGGACAGGGAGGGCTGGATGGAACGCTGGCGATGTTCGATTCGCTTCCCGCCTCGAGTTCCTAAGCTACTCGCTCTTCCATGGAAGTTTCGCTGGCTTCCAGACGACGAAATTTGCTTTTGGAACATAGTCGTGGTGGTTGTTCGAGTCGAATTCTTTCATCGTCGAAAAGAATATCCAGAACGGCTGGAAATCTTTCGTAATCTACGAATCGAGGAAAGGGGCTAGACACGCGGAAGAGTTTTCCGAGCTACTCGCTTCTATGGAAATTTCGATGGCTTCCGGACAACGAATCCACCTTCGAAATTTCACAGGGGTTGGACGAAATAATGGAAATACCTCTTATATGTCGTATATCGTCCGTTATCTCGTTCAACCTCCGTGTACACTCGCGTGTATCACGTACATGACGTATATAGAAGGTGTTTCCATTATTTCGTCCAACCCCGTAGATATGGTAGTTGTCCGAGTCGAATTCTTTCGTCATCGGGAAGAATATTTCGAACGACTGGAAGTTTCCCTTAATCTACGAACGGAGGAAAAAGGTGAGACACCCGAGACTCTGGTGGGTTGCTAAGTCATTTACGACCATCGTGAAATTTCATCGTGACTCGTACGCGACGAATCTACTTTTGAAACGTACCTATGCTAGCTCTTCGAATAGAATCGTTCTTCGCGGTAGAAAAGAAAATTTCGCGAAATGTTTCGTGATCTACGTAGCTCCTTCGAGTCGAATCGTTCCATCGTCCAAAGAGTATCACGAACGATTCGAAATTTTCGCCGATCTGCTGTCTAGATGGCGATACAGAGGAGCGTCTCGAGGTCATCGTCACGAAAGGACGATGCACGCGAGGGGTGTGATACGAAGAAGGGAAGAGAACGCGAAAGGTGGTGGCATGGTGGAGAGGATGACAGAGAGGGCCGGTGGTAGAGGCAGAGCAAGAGAGGTGAAAAAAGAAGGAGAAGTACCCTTCAGGCGCTACGTGCGCTACTTTGTCCGTGGAAGGGTGCGGAAGCGAGATATCACGAGGACCCTTTTCCACCTCCGCACACGCCACCACTCTATCTCTCGCCCCCTGCGCTCCGTGCCCTTCTTCCTTCTTCCTTCTTCCCTCCGCCCTCCGACCCGTTTTCCACGCTTTTGCGCCACCGTCCAGCCAACCTTCTATCCGACTACACCTCACTGCCTTCGGGGAGACCGAGCCAACTCCACGGATCACCGAGCTTTCCTCGTGAATCTCACCGACGATGCAACCCATTTTCCCTCGGTTCTTGCGTAACCCTGTCCGTGGACGAGAGCCGGTCGACAACCTATCGGACAGAGAGACCCTCCGATCTGTCGTAAACAATACACGAACACACGTACAGCCACGTTCACCAAGTAATAGAATACATACATCTTGGTTTCGTGCAGCGTGTAATCAGCACTTTATATTATCAAGGAAACGGTTAATTAATTGTGGTGTTCGTACGAGCTAACGATCTAACGTTTTGCACAAATTATCTGCGAGACTTGCAGGAATAATACGATGAATCATAAATTATATGTGTGTTAGTGGTCGCGATATCGATGAAAAACTGGCTCGTTTCTGTCTCATAGCTGTAGAACGAACAACGGTAATAATTTATTATGCAAAACTCGAGCCAAGAATAATACACCGAGAAGAAATTATAAGGAGGATAATTTGTACGGGTTCGACTGCCTGTTCGATTTCGTATAACAGATAATCCCAATTAGATTTTATCGCGTCGTAAGATACCTGTACCAAGATACCTGGACAAAAATCGAAAGTTTCGTGGTTTTACAGTGAGAAAGCCAACGTAGCTACGTACGAACGTGCGTTATATTCGAAGCATCCGAAATGGAAGCGAAGTCAACGTCCAGCTTCGTGATACCAGTTTGCGATTCCATTAGGAAAACGAGTTTCCTCGCGTAAAAGAAGGGTTTCGAAGGGTGTGTAGTTAATCCCTGAGAAACTTACATACGCGTCGGAGCCTCGTAAAGGAGTGAATCGTCTACTGTACCGGTCTATCGACGCCATATATTTTCCGAGATTCCGTAAAGAGGAAAAAGTTATTAAAGACTCGATTTATTCAGCGCCTGGAATTAACTCGTACGTATACCGTGCCAGGAAAGTTTTTCTCTCTTTCTCTTTCTTTCTTTTCGACGATAAATAAATCGAGCGGTCGCTAAACAACGCCATTAGCGTCTACGCGTAACGAATGTCGTGGAATATTCTCTCTAGCAGCCGCTTCGTCTCGATTCGCTGTAACGATTCGATGAGAAAAGATTCGCGTTAATTGGCCGTTGCGACGAGCGGAAACGGAATTAATTTCAAGTAACGCGCCTCTGCAGCCTACTTCCGGTTGCGTTGACCCGTTACTCGCGCGATCAGAATGCATTCTTTCCTCGGGAAACGATCTAGACGACTCGGCAGCGTAGATTCACCGAAGAAAGTCAGCTTCGAACTAACAAATCAGTGTTTTAGAGGTGGCACTGGTCGATTTCTTAGTTTCATCGTACGAGTACACGCCAAGATTAATGTTCGATCTTCCAGAAACAAGTTGCTTACTTCTATACGAGTATACTTATTGCAAGAAGGTGACAAACGATAGCAAGCTTCGAGATAGATTTGAATTTATGGAGACGATATCGGTGTAGCTCCCGAACGACACAAACGAAGGCCGCTGGCCGAAAACACGATAAGCCACATTTTCTATCTTCCACGGCTTTAAGATTCACCGTGTTGCTGATCGATCGTACTACCGAAATTCTACTTTAACACGCTCGCAGCTCGTTGAAAATGATATAATTATCGTTTGTCCTAATCGTTTTACTTTTGGCTTTTATAGACTTTCGACGGCTATTTCTAAAGAAAGCTTACATCCTTGCGCCTAAGAAGTGATGTCGTATTAACATTCTCGTTTGTAATCGTACGGCGATACTAAAATGAGAAAATCAACAAGAACGTGCCTATCGTGTCTTTCCCCGGTGATCTTTAAATGTTAACGACTAGCCAGCGTTTTTTCGTGACTCTAATGAACCGCCATGCTCGACGCCCACTGCGTCCGGCCACGAAACTTTCGTTTCCAAGCCCTACGATCTCTCTTTGAATAGAATGACTTTATCAACGCTGGATCGTTGGTCGGTCGATGCTTCGCATATTTACCGAGAACGTTGGAATTTTACTTGGCATGTTGATTACGACCAGGGTGACCAGTGAATGATATTAGATACTTGCCAGTAGCGTGAGATATTTAAACGAAAGATATACGAGCGAGAGTCAGAAGTTGAGCGTACCTTTAAAGATACGAGATTCGTGCAATAACGACTGTATCTTTTACTATGAATTTTTATTCTTACGTACTTTACATATTTTCGATGGATTTTCAGTTGAAAAGTTTAAAAGTCGCGTGTAAAAGTTTTCGAGTAAATTTCGTGCCCTGCAGCTGTATACTCACTTTTGAAATATCTTTACGTTTCCATGTAACCGCGTACTTTGAATATAAGATCGAGAAGAGTCGGAGAAATTAGAGGAGTTTAAGCGGATGGGTCTCAATTTCCGCCGACATCCACATCGCGTAATCTTCTGCCGGAGGCTCGGATTTTAAAAAGTCGTTCCACGATAAAAAGATCCTGCTCCGTGAAAGTCGTTGTGTTCCGCTCAGGGCGGTTCGTTACGTGTAATCAGACGTATGCGTCTCGCGGGAATCGTGTCGCTCGATTATTTCGATCACAGCGATCCTAACAATAAGCGAAGCAAAGAGCTTTTAACGAAAGAGTCGCACAGTAGCCACATTGGGATCGATAACGATAATTGAACTAATCGGCTTGCATCGAACTCGCGTACAGCGCGAATTCCAGCGATCTTTTTCCACTTTCTTCGATATCGCGCGACTTAAGCTTTCACGAGTCGCTGAAACGTTTGGCGCGTCGACGCGTCTTTGAGCGGAAACGCGTGACGCTTGCAGGCAACGGCGGCTACGAGAAGAATCGTGGCTCGCTTTTGGGACACATCCCTCGCGGTTACGTTGACGAGGGCACGCGAGCACGTACCAGGGGTGGCTTTGTGGGAGCGTGCACATAAGCGCCACGTCAGCGAGACTAATGATGCGAAAGATGAAAGAAAGGTGATTTATGTCGGGCTGCGAGCGATCCACGGAAAAAAGGGAGGACGAACGAGGGCACTGGCTTGGCGCGGGCCGATCGAACTCGAACAATACCCCGTGTACGCGACGCGGCCTGTTTAACGCGACCCAATTAGAAACTAATTCGTCTGCTCGACGTCGCGTACCTATTTAGCCCGGGAATCGAGCGAGGTAGGCAGAGAAAGCTGTGGCGAAACAATGATATTTAAGGGACAACGGCGTGCAATACGCGAAATATAGGTCGATCGAGGTGCGTTTCGCTTGAATTTCATCGTCGATAACTTTCAGACGAGATGAAAGACGACGGTCTTTTTGACACGCGTCGTTTACGTATCGATAGATACTTGGAAATTATACGCGGAATATCATTTCTGAAAGGTGTACGCCTGTACATTTCTCGTTACGTCTTCGCGCGAAATTTAATCGAATACCATCTTTCAGATCGTACTCGGTTTATCGACGTACGCTTTACTTCGAAGAAAATCCCGTAAGAGGAAGCGTGGTGTAGTTAAATCAGGCGATCTAGGTGGGCAAAAGATGATATCGTCGACGTAGCTTGCGTAAGATCGCCGTCATCGATGAATTACTTCGATCGACGTTTTAACGATTCTCCCGAACTGTACAACGCTGCATGATTATTTTGCCCTGCATTCGTAGAGCGATCGCCAAAGCGGAACAAAAAACGATGCATCGTTCCAAAATGGACTGTGAGATGCAACGTAACTGTATTAGACCCGTGTCGATGAAATGCTCCTGCGGTATCTGGTAATTCTGTAATTTTCGTTTTACCAAAATCCTATCGATTTTTCGTCTTATTCGAACATCCAGGTAAAACGCTGAATTGAATCGAAGAACCGCGGAATATCGTACGAGAAATCGCAAAGAATTACGACGAATAACTGTTACTAATAATATAAACGATAATATTTTTCTTTCTTTTTTTTTTTATTTATTAAAATTTACAATCAATTCTCGCATTGAGAATTTACAGTAATTTTTTCTGGCGTGGCGCAGTGACATGGCTAATTATTTATAATGAGTTAATACTTAATATAGATAAGTATATTTTATAGGTATGTATTATAAATAAGTAGATATTAATTAATTTAGATAACTAATTGAATCTAGCGTTTAGGTCTAGCGTCTCTTCGCTGTGTCTCTTCAGCTTGCGGATCTGGTCCGACGTATCAAGTAGTCCAGTAATTAGGGGGTTTCGATGTTTGTTGACTCTTTTGCTACATCTGTCGCTATATTTTGCAATTTCCTCTTTGACCGTTGGTATCTTGAGGTCGCGATGTATTAGTTCGTCGGTGACATACCAGGGTGCATTTATAATGGATCTCAGCGTTTTCGATTGGAAGCGTTGAAGTATTTCAATGTTGGAATTACTTGCTGTTCCCCATAGTTGGATTCCGTAGGTCCAGACAGGTTTCATTACGGTCTTATAGAGGGTAATTTTATTCTGTGTGTTTAGTTTGGAGCGTCGGCCCGTTAGCCAATAGAATTTTTTGAGTTTGTCCTTCAGCATAAACGATAATATGAATAATAATTGGTAAATGTCATTGCTCGTTAAACGTTACTTTTTTAATCACCGCTCGTATGGTAGATCGCGCGTCAATTCCGCGAAGCAATTTAAAAATCGTATTTTTCATCCGTGCCATCGCACGATTTCGTTTTTAACATTCTTAACGCCTTGGATCCAGCGATCTTTTTCTTTCTCGGCCCGTGTCTTGGCATCTCTCGGACTATGTCAAACAATGGAGTTTCAACAAATGTAATTTCATAGAAGAAAGGCACGAAGCCAAAATTAACTCGCGTCTAAGAGCTAAGAGACGACCCAGTTAGCACGGTGATTGTTCAGCTGGGGAGTTTCAACGAAAGAAAATACGTGTTCTTGCTTCCGGTATAACCCGATGCTATCGAGAGACGCGCTTCGATACCGCGGGAGCGGTCGGAAATCCTAGATTCTCGGCGAGCGAGGCCACCGAGAATGGCAATTAGTTGCAACGATGTCACCGCAGTTACTTAATTAATACACAGGCGGCATTGTCGGCAACGCCCCAGCTTGGCGTGTTTCGCGTGTCGTGACAGCCGCGGCTCGACTCCGGACTCCATTACAAAATCGAGCGGTCGAGCTTGAAACGTTCTGGATAATTACCAACGAGTCTGTCCGCTTACTTCTCTGCTCGCAGCGCGGAAATGCGCGCGATTAGCGATTTCGCATAGCGGCGACGCGCTTGTCTTTGCAGCGGAACAACGATCGATCCATTTCTTTGCAACCACCGTGTTGCCGTGTTGGTGAAAAACTGTGGCAGCGCGGCAGGATTTTTAAAAATACATTTGGTGTTTACGTTATAAACGTGTCGCGACTTCTTCTTCCTCGATGATTCAGTCGCGAGCTCTTCCACCGTTTCGTACTTTTACGTAGTTATACTCGTATTGTTGTTTGAAGCAGTTTCTGTTATTTCCGACGTCGTGGCGTGGTTTTCATCGGATATCAGGTTGTCCGAAAAGTGTTTTTCTTTTACAGACAAGTGTTTCTCTTTATACAAACGTGAGACGTAATCTATCGAACGTTGTGATCTTCATCTTGATGAAACAAAATGGATCGTACGTAATTCGATAAAATAACATAAAACGAAAAATGTTGTGTTTCCATCATTTTCTTATAAAACGAAAGAAACTTTCCAGACGATCTGATACATTCCTCGGTTATCAGGACGCACTTCGAGCGTCGTTTCGAACGAATAGAAAAGACGAAAGAGCTGTTTCGGGAGACTGTAACGAGGAATTAGGTAGATCAAAATGCATTGTCCTTCTTATAGTTTGATCGAACCTTTTTTCCGCTCGTGATTCGCGATAATTAAGCTTCGAGTTCCTCCGGAGCTCGTTTAATTTTGCAAATCGGAGGTCGCGCGTGACAAGGTGCGTATTTCGTTCGCAGCGTTAGAAGTTAATCGGAGGTCGAGTTAACGCCCACAAATCGCATCGTTGCGTATGCTTCTCGTAGCGCGACGCGATGTCTTACTTTGAATAGCGCGCGTGTGCCGTGCATTAATCGCGGAAAACTTGCCACTCGTTATTTACTGTGCCACTCTCGAACAATGCTCGCTTACGAATAGTAAAGTGGAAGTTGCGAATAAGAAGAATCCGCAGGGATCGATTCGCGGTTCATGCGAGACGCACGAGTTTGTTCTACTTTTCTCCGTGCGCTTCGACAACGTGTCTTCCTTGTTTCACTGTCTATCGGTTGGCCTGAAAAATCATATATCGTTGGGAAACGACACTGTGACCACAATGAACGATTATTTTATCGTCGTAATCGTTGTTTAAATTATCCTATCGCTGGTTATTTTTCAAGGAAGTTACGTATACCCGATCTATTTATAACGTACACAGAGCTTAACGAAGTATAATAATTGGTTCACGATGATTCAGTAAACACACGAGACAAAGCGGTTCTTCCGCTTACAATTTACTCGAAACATTTTGCCAAGAAAGCAATTATTTTTCCTCCTTAGTCATCGACCGAGGTCAACGCGAATTGGTCGCCCGAACGCGCATCAGTCATAAGTCAGCATGCATAAGTCACGGCACACTTACAATTAGTACACTCAGGATAGACGTACGTACATGTACATACAGCACCGGTTATAACTTGTCGTTAGTAACAGGTGGTTTCGGCCGGTGCCACCTGTAATTACCGGTTGCGAGCAACCGATAACGATTAAGGCCGGCCAGGCCGGGTCAGCTGCGACCCTCTGCGACTTACCTGCATGCGAACGGTGACAAGATACAACGGCGCGGCGTGCACGCACGATCGCTCGCGACGATACGTCGTTAATCGAGATGTCGGCCTACGCGATACGACTTCTCGTTTGTAAAGCGCGGACGAACGACACGGCCGGGTGCACCTTGTGCCTTGTCGATCGTCTGCCAGTGCGCCGTGAACTTTTTTTTCCAGTCGTCGATCGCGCTGCATGGAGGACACGCGTTGGTAAGTTCACCAGGATAGTAATTACTTTTTGCCGCGCTTCTTGTTCCGCGGAACGTCTTAATTCGATTAGGTAACCGGTTTGTAGATGGGCGTGTAAGAAGAATTTTTACGAGGGAGAACTACCAAATTTTTCCTCCGTATGATTATGGATCATCGTCGTTCGATCAAATTACGAATTGCGTCTTGGTCGATTTGTACGTCATTTGGGTTACGATTAAACGTATCGTCGTGCGATTCATAGTAACCGTTAGACCGCGGATTTTTACGCGCTTGTGGGCAATTTGTAGAAAAGACAGTGCGCAGAATGCAATGCGACACTACGTGGAAATACGTCAAATGTTGGAAGCAAAGTACTCTTTGCACAGTTTTCCAAGTTCCAGTTTCTAACCTACTTATATTTAAAAAAATACGTATTTGCATATCTAGAAATTCCTTAGCTTTAAATTATCTTATCGGTGATATCGGCAATATATAAAAATCCTATTATATCTTCTTTTCATATTTGCTTAGTACGAAACTGCGTACTTTCAAACAAATTGCCAATTTTTCGTAACATCGAGTCAAGTTCTCATTTGTATCGCAAGAAAGTTTAAACGTTCGGCCAAAGTATCACTCGTATGGTAGATTAGACTTGTAACAAGTACCCCGGAACTTTTTCGTATTTTCTTTATAAAGCGCAAAGAAATGAAAACTGAAACACCCGTAATGCCGATCGCGTTAACGAAAAACTACATTGCCGGCTTAGTGTATATTTTCTTTAAAAAAAAAATAAAAAAAAAATAAAAACCGATATTTTAGATTCTAGGAAGCTTTCGTTCATAACCTTGACAGTCGGATATGGAGCGAATAGCAGAACGTGGAATTTTGGCAGAAATCGATTCGCTTAAAATCGACGAACGAGCGAGGGAGCATCGACGGTCACCGGCAAATTGGCAATATGTTGGCGAGTCATCGTTCATCGCGATTCACTCGTCGTGATCGTCTATTTATAACCGCTGGTTCCCATCGATTCGCGAGCGTATCGCCAGACCGAAAGATACTCGTTTTTCCGTGAAAAACGTACAGGCTAGAACAGGTTGGTCACCGTGGGATTTACCGTTATCGTCATTTCGATTCGCGACGTTAGTCGTTTTAGGCATTTCCGATCGGAAGACGAGTCTCCGCCATCGTAGTCACTCGTCGTTTTACTGTTAGCCAATCGTATACAGTATACATAGTCATCAGGGAAAACAAAGGCTGCGGTGCCGACTACACTCATTGCGAATGATCGCCGCGACGTCGTCGCGGATACGTACTCCTCTGCATTCGTCTGGCTCCTTTTCTTACCGTTTCTCCGCGAGCGGAACTCCTTTTCCTCGAATTCTTCGAGGACTCGCGATCTCCCGGTTTTGCGCGTCCGCTCACGTACCGCTTTGTTGCCTGCTTTTCGTAGTCGTTCGAAGCGTCGATAGATCATCGATCGAAGGAAAGAGATCGACGCGGTGGCTCCTTCTTTAACGTATAGATGATGCAGAAGATAGACGGAATTTTATTGTTCGAATGGCTAGGCGATTACTAGACTGCGGATTTGCAATTGCGTATTTTGATAGACAGAACCGAAGAGACGGAGTCTACGTAGAAATTTTTCTTTCATCCTCGAAAAAATTGTATTTCGTTTCGTTTGTTGTATCGTAGTCCTCGCCTTTCCGCTTAGGATGGCTCCCGGCTTACGCCGTTATATCACGCAGCAAGAATTGCATTACGTACACCACTTTGGCTATTTTGATCTTCTACGTATGTGTCATTTTTTTTTTTTTTTAATTTTACACCTTGAGCTTCATTCTAAATCCATACAAATCCTAGCGATTAGAATCGAACGTCTGGAAAAAGAAAATTAGTTATTTCATAAATTAAACATAAATTAAACATAAATAAATAGATGTAAATTTCAAAGAGATGCGTAAAAGATTGCGATATTTAGCGCCTCTTTCGTTACTCTGTAATTGATCGATGACTTCCGAGCAGTTGAAATATCGATCGGCCGGTTCTGCGTCCGAAAGTTGGATATTTCTTTACCTTGAAAATCCTATGCGAATATTTGTAGCACTGCAAGGTTGATCGAGGATAGCGGAAGTGGAAGCTGGTCTCCTGGCGTAGTTCTCGCACGATCAGTTTCCTACTGTTGGCCATTCTTCCGATGAATCTGCATGACAAAGGCGGCTAAATTAACCGAACCTCTTATCACGACCATCTTTGTTCCGGCACTCTTTTCTTCTTTTCGTTTCGACCGTATCCTGCGCGAATTAATATCCAAAAATTATCATAATTTATTATCTCGCGTTGCACGAGGAGCAACGTTGGTGGACCCGTTCCGCTAACAAGCGTTTTGCGCTCCTGTATTTACATATTTATACTCGATTTCTGAGAGACACGCGAAGAAAAAACAGCCTACCGTGGTGAAGAAACGCGGATGACGAAACAGGAAGGAAGCGAGGAAGGACGGAAGGAAGGAAGGAAGGAAGGAAGGAAGGAAGGGAAAAAGGAAAGGAGGCTTAAGACTTCGAGGGTGGTTTTACGCGTCGTTTCTCTCACCTTCCATTCGCTGCAGACTAGAGGGTGTCTCTGAATAATTTACCAATCCCTTTTGCCTTAATTTCACGCGAAAGCTTTCTCCTCCCTTTTGTTTCGGTCGCCATTGCCTTCGTCTTCCTTTTTTTCCAAGAGCTGGAAAGTTTGTCGACGCGAATACACCGTTTAGGTCAGGGTCTCGCAACCTTTCTCCGACTGCCACGCTCTTTTACGACAGACAAATAACCCGCGAACCTATTCGCCATATATGAAAGGAAATTTTAAAGAGATCGCTTAAAAAATAAAAGAGTATCTCAAGATGTAGCGCGTCGAAGCTTTCAGCTCTTTATACATTTGCGAGTTATCGAGTATAAAATAGAAACTCGACACACAGTCCGATTATAAGTATAGAGAATAGAATAGATAAACTTTATCTCATTTTCGTTCCATTCGTGTATTTTATGTTATCTCGAGTTCAATTTACGCGTAATAAAATATTCTACTATGTCGATCTTACATTTATGGAAGAAAAATAGATCGGACTTTTCAAGTCAACGTAAACAACGCTGTTTCTTTTGGCATACTTCGTTCCTCCTCGTATTAACCACTATACGTAAAAATTACAAATTTCTACTCGATTTTATGCTCGCGAGATGCAACGTGTAATTGCGTGTAATCTCGTATTCGATTTACTTCGAAAGAGAAATTTCGCGATTGCAAGTTCGCGACGTTTGGGAATCGATGCGATTTAAGTGGTTATTTCATCACGTGGATGACGAATGCGTGTATGAAATAATGGTTTCGCCGAGTCGACCTTCTCGACGCTCGTCATCGAGCACTCTCTCGACGCGGAACCAAGGAACCGTGACCATAATTTTCAAGCTGCCAACAATGCCGATCATCGGCCGCCTTGAGAACGTTCCAGATACCTCGATCGAAAAGCCAACGTAAAATCTGTCTATATGATCGTTTGGATTCGTCGCTTCGGTATGTTACGTTGTCGGAATGCACGTTGTCTCGATGGTTTCGTTAATTGGCTCGAGTTCGATCGTTACGGAATCGAGTCCGAGGATTTCCTTATTTATACGAGATTTTTTTGCTCGTTCGTGCCCGTTCGCGAAACAATGCCTCCGCGAAGGCCGCCGGTTATGCAAACGCGTTTGCACTTTTTGCCACTGACGTTCGTGACGTTTCGCAGCGATGCCGCGAACTATTATGTAAAAATGGCCTTGGACGAGTGCAGAGGTTTAATTCACGCTTCGCGTCGCGTGGTAACACGTTACTGACCCGTTTCTCTCTTGTCTTCTTTTTTCCTTTCGATAGCTTCTCGGCCTTTTTAGATACTTTCCAGTCTGTGCAATCGTGGAAACACGATTCAGCGCAGTCGATATTGTGCAAAGTTGTCGGTTTCCATGTAAACCATACATATATATATATATATATATATTACCTTTCATAAACAATCGTATAATTGATGGATGTGTAGTAACGGTTTTTTTTTTAGTAACGATACAACGTATTGATAATTAGGAGCGGCATTCGTTACTTTTTTTACCCGATTATAAATGTAAATTACCTATCAATACGTTTTTGCATTTTTTTTGTAGATATACTGCTACTCGTATTTGATATTCTAATATCGCTGCTCGCATTAAACGTTGGAATCTTTCCTATCAATCTTTTATCTTTTTAATTTGATTTATTACGCGCACCGTTAGAGCGACATGATTCATATACGAACTGTCGCAAGGCATGTACATTCCGACGATCATTTTTGCTCGAAACGACCAAGTATCCGGTGCCTTATGAACGGGAATGTACGTATGACACCGTGGAGAATCGATTGTTTTAAAAGATCATTCGTCTTCTATCGCCTGTCGCATGGTTGTTCACGAGTAGCGATAGGCGTATCTATCGTTGCACGTTCAGCATAAGTGAAAACGTGCAGCGGATGGTGATATCCGCGTACACGTGGTTCGCGCGAGCCACGTGTGCTACGACGAAGCGGGTGCAGGTAACACGTCATGACGTGATTCAGTGTACGCCACGAGACTGTGAGAAGAAACGTTCTCCCTCTGCCGAGGCGTCATTAGGCACAAGGCTAGAGTAAACGCGAGTCGTTGCACAAAGGCAGCCAGTGATGGAAAGCGAGGAAGAACGTTCAAGTAAGAGACAGAGAGAGAGAAAGAGAGAGAAAGGAGTAGCGCGTAGAGATAGCAGCGCACGGTATTGACAGCTCGTTCGCTAGCTGATAACGAGCTAGACAACGAGAAGGACGAACGCGTCCTATTTTTCCGTCAGAAACTTTCGCTCTACCGTTCGTCGCTTTTCTTCGTTTTCCACTAAAATCTAGCGAGCGACTAAATCTTAATTCACCGAGCGATCGAGGTCTTCTAATGGCATTTTACTTGCGATCCTCGTTCGTAAATGTCTTACCTCAGTTTCTTTTATGAATCCATCGCGCCGTTCTACGATCTTGATGTTATTTTTCGGCAATATTTTATCAAGAAATAATACAGACGTAGATAAATCAAAACGTACGTATAGACATATGAAGGTATCGAGATGACGAAACAAAAGATTTCAGATGATTTCGTCGACCGTTTTTTCATCTCAGAGTCTGGTATTTCCATACTTTTGATAAACGAGATTGATAAAGACGAGAGCAGAGGGGGATGCAAGCGTTCAGATGATTTTAGACTATGCGCTATGCTTTCGCTGACTCGTCCTTGGAACAACTTTATCGATATTATTCGTTAACAAATGTCGCTTATACCGTCCAAAAGCAACATCGAAATCGCAGGGCAACGATAACAAATTCACGAAGGCAACTAGATTCGTAAGATGTTTAGGCAACGTCCGCAAACGCGTCAGTGCCCCGATACTTATCGATTCTTGGATGTCCTAGAACAGTTATTATAGTGGCGTGAAAACTGGAAAAAGTAGAAAATTAATAAAGTTTCAAGATATTTTATTTTGTATTTTAAAACACGTAATACGTTCTTGAAAGTTTCTTACGGTAAGTGTTGGAATATTTTTGCGAGTCACTGTGTAGATATATTAAAAAAAGAGACACGCGCGTCGAAGTCGATCCGCACGTTCGTCGCAACGGTGGATCGACACCACGAGCCTCGCGAAATGCCGAGGCCGCGTATCGAGTAACTCGCCACTCGGTTTTCTCGCACACCGCTGACATCGAGAATTAATAACACGGAACGCAAGATCGCCAGGCTAACGTAAATGGCGAGAGAGGAGAGCGTTCTCCGTTTGACGCTGATGCTGGGATCCGTTCAAGCCACGTTTACATAAGGCGACTGTAGTCGAATCGACTAGGTCGTTCGATCAGAAATAGAAGAAACGGCTATTTCTGATCGAACGATTACATGTCCTTTCAACTTGTTTGATACCGCGTTTACGCGCCTCCATCGAACCAGTCGTTCGAACGATACTTCTAAACCAGGTTTTCTAACAGGTTCTTTTCTTGAACAGGTGTAAGCTTCGATATACGTTCGAACAGCGAAGTTAGGAATTAAAGCATCGATCAGTGACACCGATCGACGCGGTCAAGCTCAAAGTCGTGCTTGTACGTACGCATAGTAACACTCGGAATTTCGAGTTGCAAAAGTGGTTTATCGTAACATATGAAATTTCCTTACGATATTCGTACCTCCTCGAGAGCGAAGCTCTCAGAAAAGAAAAGTTACTCAACGTTTTCGACTTAGTTTTGCACGTAGAACCACAGCCTGATCGATCGACCGCGTGATACGAACGTACGCAATTGCAACGATCCGACGATATTTGGTAGCACCGCGTGCTTCTTGCGAAAATGCGCGAGAAACGATGGTTCGCCTGCACCAACCCTAACGTTCGACTCTCGCGCTTTGCTCGATCGACAAATCCTGTTGGATCGAATAAACGCGACATTAATCAAGCTGTAACCTTCTGCAGCAGCTAGAGCAGCGCACCTGTTGCAGTAAGACGTCATTTCGACTACGTTCTGCTTTTTAATGGACGTCCGCGTCTTCGTGACAGGGGTGTGCTACCCTAGCCCCTTGTCATCCCTCTAGAAGGTTACTCGTGGACGACGCCATCCAGCGAAAGGATACGATTTATCAATTGCGCGTCGAGGAAGCGGCTCGTCTCGTTTCATCGCGATAGGATCCCTGTGATTCTCAGAGTCTGATCGTTATCGCGAAATTCGTAATTAGCGTCTCTCTTCTCACAGTCTAATTATTTTATATCGCCGGTGTACCATTATGCGGTGTATCGTATACAGCGCGACGATAAGCATCGAAACGCGGACGAACGTTATTGAAAACGCGGCTAAAAATTCAACGGAGAAATCCAGCGATAAGTCTAACGGCGCCACGTTGAAAATTGCAGCTCGCTCGTCGAGATTTAGAGACGCTGTCAGCCGTGGAAATGTAAACGTAGGAAGCAGCGACAGAATACAGCCACTTCTGGCACTTAGCGAAATTAGGCCCGCGAAAGTTTCGACGATTCGTACGACGACAGCCGGAAACGAACTTCGCCGGAGCGGAACTTTCGTTTTACCTCGAACCACTCCCAAGGGAAAACGTTGCAAAAGGACCGGCTTTCGTTTCGCGCGGATCACATCGAAACCGTGTCGTTCGTTTAAGGGAATTGCGTATACGACGAACGATCTGCTGCGACTCTTCCATCGGTGAAGCAGATGAGGTCGGCTGACGAGCGTGCACTGGCGAATTTCGTCAGCGGACGAAAGAGAACGCGATGGAAGCGTAGGTTTCGGCTACGAAGGTAGGGCTCGAGGAAATTGGAAAATTGCGCGAGATCTCGCGCGGGTGGTACCTAGGAAGCGACAAACGCTCGCGCTTCCTGGCACTTGGTGGAATTAGGCTTGCGAAACGCGCAGCCTACTTGAAATCAGCATAAACGAGCGTACCACTCTCGTCCCTCGGTTCTTCCTTCCGCCGAACCACAGTGGGGAGAGATATCTGTGGCATTGATGCGCGCGTGCCTAATGGGTGAAAATGCTTCAACGATCGATCCGCTTTCGTTAGAAATTTTCCTACTTGTCCTGTTCCTTTCTTTTTCTTCTTTTTTTTTTTTTTTGAAAATTCTTTGGAAGTTTGATCGTTCGATGCGATGAAACTATCGCGATTTTATTCGCGGGTTGGCCTATTTTAACGTAATATAATTAGAGAATTAATCGATAACGAAGACAGGTGAATTTCAGTCGCGGTGGTCTTATTGGCAAACGTGAAATAACGTATATATATAGCTCCTGTTCGAAAGCCATAGAACACTCTTTACAGAGCTCCTTTTAAACAGAGCTTCGATATTTAATAGAAATGACGAGCTTCGAAGATCAGCTCTCTTACTCTTGTACAATGGAAAATATTTTCTTTGTCGTATAAAGTACCGAGTTAAACGAGACGTTCGTTTATAACCGCTAACGATTACCTGCTACGTTTTACCTTTTTATTTCTCCCTTTTACCGGTGCTTGTAGGATTATTAGACCGCGGATGTTGATACATTTCCAGGAAATTTAAACGTGCAAAAATACACAGCATGAAAGAATACGCGAATCGCTGGAAATAAAGTTATAACGTTTAGAGGATAAAGGAAAGGGTTGCTTAGGTTCCATTTCCTTGGGTGTAATAATAAAAGCGTGAATATGCATAAAAATGCACGATGCAGTCATTACGTATGGCATGAAAGGGTTCATGCTCGTTAATTAAGAAATAAGCAAATAATTTCCATACTCGTTAAAACGAGGGAACTCATCGGAATTTCACGCGTCCCCGACACACGCGAAAAATGCAACGCGTGTTAGTCGGTGGACGACAGGGTCACGGTATTGTTCTGGCGCTAGAACGTCGAGGGTTAGCGCAAGGGAACGCTATCGACGCGTCGCATCGCGACTCGATGACAAGGCTACGCGAATACGGTTTCCTTTGCTAGAAAATTCCACGGTGAGCGATTCAGCCTGTGTCGAGGCTTCTCTCGTCAAGGATTCGCGTGTCCTTGGCGCGTTTGATATTTTTTCACGCCAAGCGAGACTAATCTGCGAGTCTTTCAAGTTCTTCGATCTCGATCGATCTTCGTCGATCGTTTGTTAACGAGAGCCTTCAACGTAATAGCCGTAGGTGCGTTACATGTTGCTTGCTGCAAGTAACGACTGCTTATAATTTTTCTAATTAGTCCAGGAAAACGATAATTCTTCTTAATGAATCACGTTACGGAAAGAACGCATTAATTAGAGGAGAAGTTTCTTGGAATATAATTTTTGTTCGTTCGAACTCGTCTCTTCGAGAAAATCGAGTCTGTACGCGATTAATTGGATACGCGTACGCACTGCGAATTTTCCAATTCGATTTTCCCCAACGAGATACTTTAAACGTTTTACTCAAATTTATTACCGTTATTATTTCACACGGAACGATCGTACCGTAGATCGAGTTTGACGTTTCCTCGAGCACGCGTGTATCGAAGGACGCGTGTTTCCTTGAAAACGAGGCTTCATATTGCTAAATCTCGTTCCACATTTTTGACACGAACTTCTCTACGTGCAGTAAATTCCTGTTCCTTGTATCTAAAACACGTTCTTTCCACAGCTCGTGTTCTATTCGTCTCATTAGACGCTATCGCCTCGAGAGACGGGAAATTTTTCCGCACCGTTTTACGATTATTTGAAGATAATTTCAAGCGACACGTTACATGTTAATGTTACATATTATACCTCGCCTCGGCTCGACGATCTTTTAATAATACTCTTTCATTTTGATTTCCGTTGCAGGTATGTAACTACGTGATCGATGTCAACCAGTTACCTTTACGTAAGTAATCATGGTCACGGACGTGCTTTTTATCGATTGCTCCTCCCCCCCTTTTTCCCTTCTTTCCCTGTCTCGCGCTACGAACGAGCTTGTCGGATGCTTTTTATCGTATCCGTTTATCAACGCGATAATTACATTCCACGATCTCCACTCTTCTGAACAAATCATATCGTTGCGCATCTCGCCAACTTTTTTTCACTTTCGCAGCTATCGTTTCTTCGAACGATTACCGTGATATACGAGCAGCATCGTGAAAGTGTTCGAGCGCTTGCCACAGAGTCTTTTTTACGAGTACGTTACGCGAGGCTTTTTCAAGTTTTTTTTTAATATTCTAACGAGACAAGAAGCTTCAACTTTGACTCGGTAAGATAACGAGACACGGAAGATGTTTCAACGGTTAATTATACTTCGATATCTGGGAAAATGTGAGATATTAGGAATTAAGGTCTCGTGCATCCGACGAGTAGCTTGGAACGTGACATAATTCGTTTCAGATGACAAAATCAAACGACGATTTACTTTAGTTAATACGTAAAATATTTCTTATCGACCCAGCCTGTATTATACAAGTTCGATTCCAAATTTTACCGATACTAATCGTGTTAGCAACGCGTGAAAACACCATCTGTACGAGATACGGGACTTGGCGTGGAAGAAAGGGTTAATAAGCTTTGTGGGGTGGCTGAGACGTTGGTCGATGAGATCGTAAATCGGCACTCGTCGCATGGCCCGTCCATGGGGTATGCCGAGTCCCAAGAGGCGTGTACGAAAATAAAACTGGCCGTATTTCGTGCTAGCTCGACACGTCCTCCACGTGGGGCCAGTTTTCTCGCAGTCGGTTGAACGAACAGACGCCCGTCGTCTTTGCTCCTCTTTCGTCATCGATCATCTATCGATGATCGTCCCCGATCGGTGAATTTTAACGCGTGATCAATAGCGGGCTGGTCGAAGAAGACGCCATGAAACGGAGGTCCAAGTGAGTTAATCGAGACGAAGACGATTGCTGCATGTTTCTGGTGTTTGGCGAAAGTTATGCGAAACTCGGTTACACGCGGTTCTCCTCGCAAAACTTCCCTAAACCTCTTGGCATAAATCAACCGAGTTAACCGGGCAGAAGGGAACTGTACAAAAAGTTTATACCGCGAATCGATTTCTGATTTCCATTTTTTTCACGCTTCTACGTAACACTCGGCATATTACGCATATATAACATATAATAATTTCGCGTGTTCGTGTATATGTACATTTCAGAAAGGAAATGTAGAAAATTGCTATTTTTAACTGCTGTGTAGACAAGCGGAATGTTCTGCGGTAATTTTATTCTGATTTATTTCCAAAGGCCATAATTTCTCTTCCTATCGCGTTCTTCTGGTTTCTGTTATTCCTATGTGTGCGTGTTTACGTTGAAAAATGAAAATAATTGTTTCTGCTGTAACGATTTGAAGAGTTTTCTTGCATACGTCAGAGTACAAATCCGCGGAACATTTTGTAGAACGTAACGATCGATTGTTTCGGTTCCGATCAACTTTCCGTTCGCGTAGATTGTTCACCTTGAAAAATTTCGTTCTCGAACATCGAGTGTTTTCGTGAGATACGGTTCGCAATTTCTGGAGAAGCGCGACCGCGCGTAAAGATCGTCGAATATCGCAATCGAACGGAATTTGACGTGGACACGATGGTCGAAACGTTGACAAGATACGGTACATAAAGACGGACTGTCAGACGAATAGCGCTCTTTCATTAAATACTTGACATTGTCGCTCGTTCTTTCTATCTTATTTGTACTTCATATAATGGCACATTACATAAAAGAACAAACGATCGTCATTTACTTTTACGTCAATTAGGAGCCAATTGACGTCAATTACGTCGAATTACTGTGTATTCAAACCGTCGAAACTCGGGCCTCGGATATCCAAATAACGTACAATTTTCAACCGAATTAGTAACAGAAAGTCTACTAATTTCGTTGCATGCCACAAACGTTCCTTCCGCTTCCTCGAAATCATCGCCATTTTTATTACACGCAAATGGACCAATTTGCGACGAGGACGCAAACACGATTACGATATGTAAAAATTGTCTCGTTATTAACGTTATTAATAAACAAGTAGTCGCAAGATCTTTGTATTCCGTATAATCGTTTTTTAAATTTCTATTCGTATAATTGGTCTAGTCAAAACTTGCTTTTTGATTTAAAAAAATCTTGCGTAATTGTTTTTCTCGTAATTCGCGCGACTCGACGTGAGAGGAATTTTGCGATACGTTGGCAAAGACTTTAATCGATAAAAGGATTAAAAAAGATTCAACGGGATAAACGAGCGGAACAAGGGTTTGATAGTAAACTTTGGCGCGTCACGAAAAACCTGAAACTTCGTCGATCTCGATCTTCCTCGTCATCGAAACGAGATACCGCGGATTCCATGAATTCCTGATCCGCTAACTCCATGAATCGAAAGAGAAGCAAAAGGAAGCTTCGTGCGGATAATCTCGTTCGCCTCTGGTCTTCGTGGTCGCGCGCCTTCTATCGTCACACGCTGTGATACGTCGAACGATTGGCGATTTGACGAACACGCCATTGATAGGGCGGCTGCCACGCGCATCGATAACGCTGATTTATTCGACGAGGTATACTTGGCACGGTACATTAATTACGATGCAGAGACGAAACGCAACCGGTTTACGCGAACGAAACTCGTCTTGATTTGAATCGAGACCAGAGCGTTTGGAGCGCACGGTTATCCACACCTTGAACTACGCGGCTGCATCTGGCCGTGAGCTGGACACGCGAGCACTGGGTATATCGCACGAGGTCGTAACCAGATTATGTCTATAAATCACGATAATGATAGAGGTTTGCGCCGCGTGACAGTGCGCGCCAGGCATAAGACGATCGCTATTAAAAATTATCGAGGTCGTGGGGTTAATTTACAAGACCACCCTTCAATTTTCACCAAGTATCGTCGCGTGCTGGTTCAGATGTTGCGGCAAGTAAGCGCCATTTCGTTGATCAGGGCCATCTTGCCGAGTATCGAGCTAGTATCGACGATGACATTTTACGATTAATATTAATCGCTACCAATATCGACGACCAGTCGACGATGACCAAATGGAAAATAAATTAAGCGCAAGACGCGCAGCCACAGATACATGGGAAAAACCGATAACGGCGCTCGAGTTTGTTGGTAGTTAAACACGTTAGCTGATCGATCATTGTTGGCCCGATTTCTCGGTGGTTCGCGATGCGAGCAAAGGGAACCGACGAACCACGGTTAATTACGTCCGTGGAAAAGAGGAAACCGTTGGAGCGATTTCAGCGAGCAAAAGAGATCATTGATTAGCTACGTGTTCCACTACCAATTAATTAACACCAACGAAGCCGCTGCTGAACGCGGCGATTCGAAAATTTCGTAATAACAACGTGGAACAGATAACTCGACCAAGATAAAAACCAGGCTTTTTCCCTGTCGTCAATGAACGAAGACAGAGCGTGCGTATCGTTTTCCGAAATCTCGGATTTCCGGTAAAGGAAACGATATCGACCGCGAGATTAGCTTAATCTAATCGATCCGTGACCATCCAGCGAACAACGTGACACTTTTATCTGCTGACGCGCGACCATGGAGAAATCGGTTGGCGATGGGCAGGAATTACGCTTGGCTACGTAGTTTCCCAGGAAAATGGGCATATTATTTAGATTGTACTGGCTGACACAACCGTAAGAAAGGATCGTGTCGTTGGTATTTATGAAATGACGATAGCATCTTACTATTTTTAGCTTTAGTTTCATATTAAAACGTTGCTCGTTAGTCGTAAAGCGAGCCGAAATTCGGGGAACCAGGGAAAATGTACTTGTCGCGTTGTTCCCTGCGATCTTCGTATCTTTCGTAATCGACTACCGACAAGCTTCCTGTTCCTTCGAACAAAAGCGACCAGCATCGAAACTTGACAATCACGTTTCCCCTACTCTCGAGCTTCTATCGCTTCGAAAAATAAAGACCCACGCTCGTGAGAGACGCGCACGTAGACAAGGGCTGATCGAGAGTTCCTCGACAAGACTCGCTTCTTTTTCAAACACACGAGTCCACCTGTCGGAGGAATGTAGGTCGCGTGGCTGTCGTCTCATCCACGCGTATTATTGTTTCGTCCCGTTCCCTTTCGATCTTCCATCGCACGTCTCCTTTCAACCTTTGTCCCTTTGTTCCTTATCCACCGATGTACGAATCGTCCGTCGATACGGCTATGACAGACAAGAGGAGACAACGCGATACTTTCATCTTTGTTTTCCTATAATTGGTCCACTCAGTTTCGTGAAATTGAGATCGAAGTATCTCTGAAACTAAGCATTTTCAGATTCGAATGGTAATTTACGCTACTGTTGCATCGATCTATACTAAGCGAGCTATTATACGTGATATGTACGTTGCATCGTGGTGGCGCATCGATTGGCGCGTGAAAAAGTTTTCTAGCTCCATTCGGAAAAATAGAGGGGACGAAGCGAACGTATACACCAGATCGTGTGTCATTCGAGATGAATTCACACGTTGTCCAGTGAATTTCTTTTCCATCTTTCACCGTTTCGGAGCTATAATTTTCGCAGGATACCTTGTATACAAGGCAGTGTAAAAGTTTCTCTCTCGTTTCTCTTGAAAGTCTACCATTTATACGAGAAAAAAGCTGCAAACTGACGGCGTGAACATGCCGCGTATTCCGCTACAGTGGAACTCTGAACGAAAGTTTATCCGAATTCGTCTAGGCACGTGTAATCGAGAAATTTTCCTCGCTATCTATTACGTGTTTTTCGCTTACGTAATAGCAAAAGTTCGGTTAATAGACCATTGACTAAAATTTCGTTCCAGTAAGTGGAGTTCAGACAAATGGACTTCTGCTGCGCTCGCACGTGTTCCGCTACCGATCTGTCGGTTAGAACGCACGCGAGCTCGCGGTTGCACGAATCGAAAGGAGGAAGTGGCCGTCGATCACACGGAGCTTCGGAGCAGAGCCGAGGATCGATTCGTCGCGTGGCGACTTAAACAGGTCGCAGCGACGAGACAGGTCGAAAAGCGTTCTCGATCCCTCGCTGAAGGATATCGTGTTCTCATCTGGCTAAACGCTCCGGGTGTTCCATTTCGAAGAATGGAACGCCGCGGTGAAAAACTCACGAGAAGAATT
Source organism: Bombus bifarius (assembly GCF_011952205.1). Lineage (NCBI taxonomy): Eukaryota > Metazoa > Arthropoda > Insecta > Hymenoptera > Apidae > Bombus > Bombus bifarius. The sequence continues at coordinate 467,417 of NW_022884569.1, read as the reverse complement.
AGCCACGGCTGGATGTCGAGCCGCATTCATCCACCCACGTATTTACTACGTGGAAGCCGTTGGAACGGGGCCGTTGGCTGCCACAAGCGAGGGAAATGATAAAGGGAGGAACCTGGCGATGAGAGAGCGGCGAGGGAAAGAGGGGGAAAGAAGCGAGGGAGATAGAAACCGTCGAGAATCATCGGACCGTGGCACAATGGCCGCTTGAATGGAACGAAGGGCCACGAAAAGATTCGAGGAATGCTCGCGGCGTTCACCGGGGGATTTCACGGGCCGAAAAACCTGACCCGGTCCTCCTCCGTCGTTTGTCGTTTTCACGCGCTCCTGGTCGAGCCACCCGCTCGTACGATAACGTTGTCTCGCGCGGCAACACCTGCGATACTTGCGATCAGCGATGGCACCTGAAACGCTTCGAATCGCTTCGAATCGACGTACGTACGCCAGCCATCTGGAAACTACGACGATTAACTCTGCGAATTGGAATGCCGAGAGAAATGTCAATTACGAGGACGGTTTCTTAAAGATTCGTCCTGCCCGTCTCTTCGTGCTAAATCGATTTGCGAAAGTAAGATTCGTCTTTCGAGATGTGACATATGTCGAACGTTAATTTCGTGTTCGTGAAATTGACAGCCGCGTAAAAAATGGAGTCAGTCGATCGGTGTGGTTTCCGAGCGGTATCTTCGCGAGGGTCGCTGTAGCTGTTCCAACGATCTCGCGGGTCATTGCAAATACATAGGGAAGAGTAAACGGGGGGAGGGGGGCGAGTTGATTTCGATCAGTTTTGATGGAAAAATATTGGCGCGGCCGCGAAGGTTGATTTTTGCGGATGACGGTTAAAAACTGACGATGACTCGGCCCTACTGTTTTTGATCAAACTCCGTAATAAAGCCGCGTTCCCCCGTTGCGGTGACCCGCGTCGCTATTTTTCGATTCCCTTCTTCGATTTCCCGGAACATCGTCGTTTAGTCCATCGTCCAGCAGAAAGAGAGAAAAAGAGAAAGAGAGAAAGAGAAACAGAACCTCGATCATTTTTCCGCTGCGTTTTGCGGTCGTCGCGCGATTGAAAGTTGCGGAGAATAATGCCGTTCGTTTCTTTATAAAGGATCGGCCGGACGTCGGTCCGTTCTCCATTTCCACGCCCTTTTGTCGAAACGATTCGTGCCGAGCTCTGGCGTACCTATCGATTCGATTTCACGCTTGTCCGCGGTGGACGCCGCAATTATTCGTGTCACGTCGGTTTCCTGTTCCAACCAGGCAACCAGATACGACGTAAAGAGACATTTGTCCCGAAGGAGCGGTTTCGGCGCGTCTCGAACGGACAGCTGTTTCCAGAGCTCGCGACGAGCATCTGCGAGGCCGGAGGCGCGCTCAATAGCGGGACGCGTGCTTGTTAACACCACGGACGTGGAAACAGGAGGAAAGGAAACGTTCGCTTTCCTTCTTGCTCATTTTTTACGTCAGATCCTGCCATATGGTCGGGGTATACAAGATGATCGATCGATCGATCGATGGAGGACGGATCGTTCGAGAACTCGTCCGTGAGTTTCTTCGACGACTGTTCGCTGTGTGTTGCGTGTCGTTTGAAACGAAAAGCGGTGGAAGATTTTCAGCTTTTTGACAAACAAATTGTAGTTTGAAATTCGAAGGCGTACTGGAAAATATAGCATTTGCCGCCGCTTGTACGAACGTAGACTCGAATTCCGATTACTCAACGACAGAACAATCGACATCTGTAATTTCTATTTAATTACGTTATTCGTAGAGAATCGCAAGTTACTATAAAATTAAACGTTAATTTCGACCGGTTAAGTTCGACTGGTTTGGTAGTTGCGGCGTTAAATCGATGCAGCTTCACCGATCCGAACGAGGCTTCTGCAATTTGTAATTGTTTCGGCTCTGCGCGTTACGTTTATTCTCTTCGTTGACGCGTGTGTTGCCATTACGAAAGAACCGTTATTTTCTCTAAACGATTAAAGAGACCAACGGAGAGAACGCGATTCGGATTTCTGTAGCTTGGAATCTTCAAGGTGTTTGAAGATGTAGCGCCGTTCGATCTTAAGATCATCGCGTCGCCGGCGATCGCCGTTTCTCGTTATCTGTTACAATCTTTTGCCCATTAACGACATTCCCGCATTTATCTTAACGACTGAGAAAAGAGGCGAGAATTACGGCGCGTAATTTCTAGCTGGCAAGTTTTCCGTGAGACGCGACGTGAAACGCAGCGGGCTGGTCGTTTCCCGAAGCAATTTGCACCGTATGAAACAGGCGCATCCCGCGACGGGATTATCAGCGAATCATCGGGAATATTCCAAGACGGAACGCGCTCGTTCCTGGCGGGATCCCAGCCAACAGCGCGATCTTATCTGCTTGCATAAAATTCCTCGTAATCGGGAGGCTCGCCTCGTTCTCGAAAGGCGATTTGCCGTCTCGAATCTGCTGTGCGCCGAGCGACAGAACTTGCCGAGTTTTACGCGAACTTGTCGCAAAACAGACAGCAGAAGGTAGAACGTACAGTTACTCGCCTCTAACTTCGTTGATTCGAGTGGACGCAAATTTTTCACATACTCGTTCCGTTGCTTCGTAGTCGTTTCGTAAGAGTAGCATTTCATTCCATCGCGATGATCAAACTTTCGCGTTTCCACGCTGCTCTCTTGCGGACTAGAAAAACCAAACTTTCTCACGCGCATGTCCTCTGCGTGCTAAATTAAAATTGCGATTCCGTTCCTACCATCCTCTTCGTAAAGATATAAAAACGCATCGAGTTCGGTTCAGTTACGAAACGCGGTTGTATCGGGGCAACACCGTAGAAAGTTTGAGAAAGGAAAAGGAAGGAAAGAAAAGGAAAGCGAGGGCGAAAACACCACGAGATCCTCATGACGGATGTATCAGGGTGTTTAAAGATGGCGGGCCCCGATGTTTACAGCGTCGTGGGTAACTTCCCCTCCTTGTTTCGCTTCTTCCGGCTGGTCGTGTATACGCCGCGTCGGTGAATTCAGCTTCTACCTGAGCTTAGACTCGTCGATAGCGAGAAAGAGATAGAAAGCGCTGAGACGGCAGGAGGCTGCTGGCCCCGTGTACACCACACGGAGGGCCTCGTAAACGCGTACGCGTGTGCGCACCAGCACACTCAGCGAAGGAAACGCGCTCTCGCTCGTCCACACAGCTGTGCACCGCGGCGTTCCGTGTGTTGCTGGTGGCTGCATCAGCTGTCGGCCTTGGTAGGGTGCAATTACCCCGGCAGAGCAGCGACGAAGAGAAGAAGACGACGACCGGGAGGAACGATCCGAGCGAGTTAGCCGCGGGACAGAAGGAGAGAGAGCGGATACGAGGAGAGCTCGAGCGCAGCGAGTCCGCGGCAGCGGGCTTCGAACCCAGGATATGGACCTGACTGCTCGTCTATCCGTCCCGTTCTCGCGTCCTCCTCCTCTATACACCTCTTTCCTTCTCGGCTCTCTCCTTATCTTTCACTGCACCAGCCTTCGTTCTGGCCGCGCGTGCATCGTGAACCAGGCACCCCACCTCCAAGCACGCTCTCTTCTCTAGAATGGGATAGACTACCAAGGAGTCGGACGATCGTCCGCGTGCGAATTCAAGGATCGTTCCGCCGTTCCGGGGCTTTCAGCCACGGCACACCGAACATTCGTCTATCTGCCAGCGATCGAAAGATCTATTTCTACAGGGTTTAATTGCTTTGACACGGGAGGAATCGACTTACACGCGTGGCTGAAAGAAAGCGGAAAAGTTTGTAGAAACGCGCCAGCCTCTCGGAAGTCGGATCGATCGATTTTATCTGTTAGTCGTTTCATCGTCCCGTTGCTTCGTCTCGGAAAGATGACATAAACGACGGTAAATTCTAAGGTTTCCAAGGCACGTTACGAAAACCGTGCTCGTAGCATCGATGGAGTTGCCACATCGATGTTTTCCAGTTTCAATTTATGGAGTTGATCAATGCCACTTGCCAGCTGTTCGTATTTTTTACTTATCCTCTTTTACGAGACGTAACGAGTTTTCTGTGATGTAATTTGACACTCGATTACCTTCGCGCAGGACGCTCGATACGATGCTCCGTTTTATCAGATTACCAGTTTCGTTTCGATAGCGTGAAATTTTTGTTAATAGAACTGGCGTCGACGAATTCCGACCCGGTACAACGGAAACCCAGCGGAAAACGTTCTCCTTCTTCGATTTGCTTTTAACTCGACTATGTAACTTTGAATCTTCTGCAACAAGATTCGAGTAAACATGGATATGGCAAGTGCGTGGATTCCCAGGAAGTCCATGACCGTTTCCCTAGCGCGCTATCGGCGTTCTCCGCGGCTCTTAACCTCGGTTAACGTCACCGCGGGTCATGTCGGGGTCAGCTGGCCACGCATACGCAGGCACGCGCGGGTTAAGGAACCCTCGCACGCGAGTCGCCGGAAATGGAAATGGAAAGGGAGAGAGAACGGTCGCATCGACGCCACCTCGAATCGGGGTTGAACGGCGTACTCTCGGCGCACGAATCGCGTCCCCGGGGGCGCAGACGCGCGCACCGCTTCCGTCACCACCCATTCCCGTTCCGACCGTTCGAACCAACAACCGGCGCTCGTTACCGCCGGGATTCGCCACGCAGCAACGCGTATCCGCTGCGCCTCGTTCCAGATCTCGCCACGACCTCGCCGGAATCAGCGAAGCAAACGTTGAATGCGAGAAGATTCAGCGAGGACCGGAATCGACGAGAAGGCGATGCGATTCGCCGTATCTCCCTTGCCTCGTGGTGCGTTGGAAAAAAAGTAACGCGATCGTTCGTGTCGCTCGATAAAATTTATAGAGTCCTTCCTCGTTTCTCGTGACGTTCCGAAGAGGTGGAGCGTCCTCGTTGCACGTTGCTTAATACATTTTGGAGAGTTTCTTCTTCGCGAGACGATAAAATTATATTTCAGAGAACGTGGTCGAGGTGGCTGGTGGACGACAGATAACACGCGATCGAATTTTGTTCGGTTACGGTGTTTCATTTTCAGGGACAAGCGAGTGACCTTTGACACGGCAAACCAACGCTGTTAATTCACGATGTAACACCGCGTACGCGATACGCATAACGTTGTGCTTGCCGATGGATCGTAGCTAATTACCAATTGCACGTAACGCAACGTGGCTCTTGCCTATTTGCTCTTTTCTCTGCTGCGAGTCTCGCCAACGATCGGGTTCTCGATAACTTCGGACGTTTAATTCGAGTTACGTACGTGCAACGTTAAATCGTGTCAAAGCGTTAAAGATCTAACCTAGAAAAGCTTGTATAATTGGAACCGCGTTGCTTCTGTAGTAGGCTATGTATGTCTAAAACAAAATTCAGTGGTGTTTGGGAAAGTGGCAGAAACCTGTTCCTAGTTGCATGACCGGCCGCGAAGGAGCCCACGATGGAGCACACGATGTTCCTTCTAGATCTGGACTGCGCATCTTTGTTGGCTGTTTCTACATCTCACGATTCTCCCTCGAGAATCGAACGGGAACCTCAAACCTCGTAGAGTAGTTTTCGATCTACACTGCTCCACGAGTGGATTACCGACTTTCCCGCAAATTCATACTTTTGAAAATATAGATAAAATCTGGATAGGAACTTCTTTCGTCTATCGAGTGTCATAAAAAGCGCTATCCTTTGGATATTTCGTGTATTTTTTCGTATTACGCGCATTCTGTGCGATTTTGCACTTTCGAATTTCCTACAAATGCGTAATATCGCGTAAGATTAGAACATGCAACGTGTTCCTTACGTTCAACGTGACGTTTCCTTTCCACCAAATATCCGCGGGTATTAGAATTAAAACGATCGACGGAAACCGCAAAACCGTGCTACATCGTTGATCTAACTTTGACCGAAATGCGTTGCAGATCCTCCAAGTTTCCCTACAATTTTTATTTTTCGTCTCGCGTCAGCCTTCTCGTCGCGTTTCACGGCTTCGTAATCCTTCTGTTTTTCACTCTGTCGCCGAAAGGTTTTCTCAACGCGTTCGTTTCGGCGGAACTGCGCGATCCATTATTCATATCAGCAGCGGGACAGAAATACGGCTCGTTCGGATTCTCGCGGCACGGAAAGGTAGAAAATGCGCGATAATCCTTTCCGAACGGTTCTCTGGAAAATGGACGAACCTCTTAGCCGTACGTCGTGTCATTCGTAGATCCAATACCGTGGATGAAGCACGAATTGCATGAATTTAATATTTTACTGACCGGCTGTTTTTTATCGCGAACGGTGATTTTTTTCGAGTCGTATCGCTCAAACGAATCGAGACGTTGATATAAAAATTTCATATTTCTATAACTGGATCTTACGCGTGTGTAGGCGACACCGAATCTTGGTATGGCGATTCCAAAGCAACGTGTACAGTGTACTCTCTGAAAATAGATGCGTACGCGACAGAATATCTAGCTTTCGAATCGCTGTTTGCAAATCTCTTCTCGATACCAACGTTCGATTGAATACAAATATCGATCGACCTTGATACGTTCTGGTATATACGTTTCGCAAAAGCAGCTAACTTGGCCAAATTTCGTCGCCGATTTTCAAACTTCTCGTGGAAACGAAACGTCCGACGATCGTACACAATTTAACATCGATACGCGTAAGAAGTAATCGTCGTTTTGCGGAGCGATAGCAGGATGTCCGTCGCAGGAAGTCCAACGACGATTCGCTCGAGGCAGAGGCGACGGTGTTTCCGCGTCTGCGTGTGCACTGTGCATCTCGCGTGTAGAGACGGGGTTGCACGTGCGCGTTGCATAGATCGCGAGGAGAGCGTGCGGTGTGCGTGGCTGTATCTGTGTGAATCGTCTGTGAAAATCGTCGTCTGTGTAAATGGTGTGTGTAAACGTGTCGGTACCGACTGCTCGGCCCGTCTGCCTGTTCTCGGCTGGCCGTGCCACTCCGCGCTCACACAAGGAAGCCCTCTGTGTGGGTCTAGAATGTGTCCTTGGCTGAGGTGCGTTGACCTTCTTGCCGTAGCCGCGTGCTGGACTCCAGACTTCTACTTAGAGAGGGCTAAATCTCCATCCGGAGAGCCTGGACCTTCCTCGTCCTCCCCCGCCGCTCTCTGCCTTCCATCGGGCGAGCTCGACCCGCAGATTCACTCGCGAAACTTTGACTTCTCCACCGGCTTTCCTCTCCGTCTCTCATCGGCCCGTTCCACGACTCTCTGTCCTTCCTCTCTTTGCCTGTTGTACGCGTCACACAGGATGTCTTCTGTGTTTCCGATCGAACCGTGATAATCTGTGAGCGAAAATGTAACAAAGGTGCGGCCTAACGCGAGAAGGCGGTCAAATTTTTGAAGGGACTTTCTCATAGTTTCTATAGATAGTCTGGCGTGTCACACGGTTCAAGCGTATCGTTGTTCATCGTTGCGGGGATAGTTGGTTTCCGCGAGAAACATATGGAGACGCGTGGAATCGTGACCTTTCGGAGCAACGCACGCGAAGCACTCCTTGCATCGTTTCACCACGCTAGACCGTGGCGTACTCGCGTAAGCGCGTTCCCTCGCTAAACAGGTACTGTCGATGGGCTTCGATGCCACGAGATATACACGGTGCTCCCAGAAAACAGCGTCTTTAACCCTTCCTCGCGATCGTTTCGTAACCCAAGTAGCCTGTATTATTTCCGTACACCGAATACACAGCGATAGTTTGATACGTTTTGATAAATGTAAATACGTACAGTGGCTACGAAAGATATTTGCACACCGTTGTATTCGGCGTAGCATTTATCTATTTAAAGACGAATCAGATCCAGGTATATCCAATTTCGTACCTTTCGATGTTGCTTTCGCGTAACTACGAACGTTTGGTACTACGAAAATGAAACGTACAGAAGCTGATAAAAAAATGCTTCATATCGGGGAATAACGGTATATGCGGCTATGAAAGACAAGTACGTTTAGTGGCCGTTATACGCTTAGAATTCCAATGTTTCAAACGTTTCTCACAGAAATGAATTTAGGAATCGAAGAAATATCCCAACGTATGGGAACTCCGTGACGTATCTTCTACGAACGTAAAAAATCACTTGATAAAGAGCTGAAATGGGTAGCCGGCATAGGGGTTAGGTTAATCCAACTAATCTCTCTTTCCTTTTATCAATCTCTATAAACGGTACCTGCCAAAGACCAGGAGAAAAGTCACGGAGACGAACGATCCGTCTTCGTAGCACCCAGCAAACTCGCTGCTAGCGGTGATACGGTGGATCGAGTTTGAGAGGCAATGAATATGCAGGAGCAGCGAGTGTACAGGTAGGTGCGCACGGAGGCGCGTGCATAGGCACGCCTAGTTGCAGCGAACCTGTGACAGCGGTTCCACGCGCGGGCACGTACCTAACAGGCTGGCGGATAATCGATAAGCTCGGGCATGCCATCGCAGTTATGCGTGCGAAATATCTCGGTTTTTTCGTCGCGGCTCGACAGAGATCGCACGCGCGATCGATCCTACTCGACCACTGGAGGCGAGGCGAGAGGTGTGCCGATCGAAGGGAAACCGAACCAGGGAAAACGAACGAGCTATAGTCGTCGTGAGAACGAGTAGCTGTGTAAAAAGTGTCGTTACGTAGACCGATTGCAATGACGTATCTTGCGGATAAAGATAACGCTCGATTATGAAAATGAGTCGTCGATGCGCGGAGTTCGTAAGTCGCAACTCGAGAGATCCGGTCGAACGACGAGTAATTTCGTAACTTGCCGGGCGCTGGACGTTAAAATTTCGTCCGGTGGAGCAGAGTCCCTTCGCTACTCGCTGCTAATCAACTAAAAACCTATCCGGACCCGTTCGCGACGTGCTCGCGACAACTCGCCCGATGAGATAGGTGTTCGTTGATTAACATTCTCGCGAACTTGATCGCCGACGAGCAAAAGCGAAACGAGCTTGTCACTAATGACTCGACTCGTGGGACAAGAAGCGGTCTAACGCCTAATCGACCACGGGGAACTTTCGACGGGCATTTCTTGCGCGTGCATACATCCGTATATGCTGTGTCGACAGCCGCGAGCGGCGTGTGTTATTTATCGTGCCGGAAATGTACGTGGACGCGCGAAAAGGAAGGTCGATCCGTGTAACGAACGAACCAGCGCCGACCATGTTCCGTCTGCGTGGTCGACCGTTGCTCGTGACGCGACGCGTATACTCGCGGAATTTTAAAGCGGCTGTCCGAACGATCGAAAGTTGCAACTTTTGTCTTTTTCTATTAAGAAAAGTAGAAGCTCGAAATGCGAATATTACGACCCTATTAGTCAGCGAGCAAACGATCGACCCGACGTTAATTTCACATTCGTGATAACGCGCCGACTCGAGCACGGTTGCCGACCCGATAACGCTAATTTTACCTCTTTCAACCTTTACTTTATTTCTGTCTCCGCTTCGTGCTTCCACTTTTATGCAGATAGACCGGTGCCTTCGAACTCCTCGCGGCTAATCTGCCAGTTTCGCGTTCCATTTTTAAAGAAGAGAACGAAAATACAGATAAATTATACGTAGAGTGCACGGTGTACACGGACTCTAAATTCTATTCCGCGTTTCTTACTTATTTTCGCGCGTCGAATAGCCGCCTGCTGATCGCTTACTCGTATTCAGATTAACTTTCTCCTTATTTTTTCGTAAGCAATCGCTACTTGCAGGTACGCGTTACTCGACCGAACTGCGTGTAATTCGTAGAACGGTTCCGTATCCAACGCGCAGATATTGCGACAGCGCGATGCAGCGCAACGCGACGCGGCGTATGAGACAGCAGAACGTTAGACGCGGTGCGTTATCGCGTGACCCTTCGCATCTCTTTGCCGGCTTTCGAAGTAACGGACGCGCGTTGCATAATTTATCGGGTGCAGGATCTCTCGAACGAAGCTAGCCGATGCACGCCGCGAAATTAACGCGACGTCGTTCACCTTGGACTCGTGCCTCTCGAACGCCAGCCTTCCATAAAGGTGCAATTTCCTATGAGCGTTAGACACGAGCGTTTTAGATAGACGCGCGCGTTTTCGCTACACGCACCGTCCAACGCGAATGGTATTTTGTATGCCTGTGTGTGTGTGTGTGTGTCAAATGCACGCAACTGGACGTACACGGTAGCTCGCGAAAGTATTGAAACACTTGTAGAAACCTCTTGCGAATACATTATGTGTATTATACGGAACATTTTGAAATTTCATTAGCATTGTAACGACGAAACGCGTACATCGCGCGTGCGTATATTTCACGTAAATTTAACGCTAGTTAATGATTTTAAATTTCACCGTTATCCAGTGTTTGTCACTTGTCGTACTAAACATTCCATATATCAAGTAATTAACGCCGTTGTATCGAGTAAAGACCGCGATAAGTGTTTTAATACGTGGACGAACGATTAATTCAACGATACCGCCGTAAACGAATATACAGGGTGTAACTGAACACCAGTTTTCCAGTTTTGATTTTGCGTTGTCCAATCGCGGTAGATGCCCAAGACGATGAAATTCCCGAATTTGCTGGGAAGCCTGTTCCATTCCGAACCTTGGTATCTCGACGTTTTCGATAAGTGTCGCGTACACGATCGATTCGTTGTATCTCAGAAACTTATTATTAAATTTACGATTCGACTCTCGAAGCGGGTCCTGCGTGTTCTTTTACACACTGTGGAGAGACAAAAAACAAAAGAAGCGGATAAAACGTATTTAAACGTAGAGTATCTCCGGAAGGCTCGCGATATCCGAATATTAATAGAAGCAACTGTGCTTATGAACGTACGTACCTATGTTCGATATTGACGCAACGTTCGAAAATCGCTAATAGAAAAACAGGAACAAGCTTCTGTATTCTGATATAAATACATAATACTGACGCTTATAAAGCCGCGTTTCAACGAGGAAAACACCTCGCTCGTTCGATTCGAGTTTGGACGAGCGAGAGAAAAGCGCGCGGAAATCATCGGCACTGTAACCGAGTCGGGTTTTTATCCGTTGTTGTTTACGATCTCGATAGTAGGCGAAAAAGCGGCGAGTAGAACACGACGAAAGGTGCAACGAGCACGGATAATTGGTTTCGTGAAAGGGCCGAGACGGTCGATAGAGTGGAACGAGAATTTCCCACTCGCGATACTCGTGTTGGCTTTCCTTTTCTCTTCGGCGTGGTTCGGTCGTTCCGTTTTCCTCGCTCTACGCGCCTACGATCTAACCTAGCCGACAGTTGCGTTTTACCATCGGCTGCAGTTACGCAATTACGGATGGAGCTTACCTACGTTATATGGGCCAGGGACAAGCTCTATTCACACAGCGCCGGACTCGCCGATACAGTCAACTGCGCTAGATGTTTCCAATTGTTTCGAAATTTCGTTCGCGAATTATTCGTGCACCGTTCTTCGTCCTTCGAAGATAAGGATAAAGCATGGTGTAAACGCGTGTGTAGATGAGTTGTACTTTTATCGTCCAAACTCTTTTATCTTTACGTGCCTGGTGTTCCGATGCGAACATTCTTTTCAACGTTTCTTGTCGTATATTCCGAATCGTCGTTTCGCACCGGAACGCGTAATTCTTATCGATTAATCGTAGCTCGATAATCGAGATTAATTATCGCGTTTTGTACGAGACCATCAGGTGTCCTCGTATTTACGAGCTGGAGTATATACCCAGGGGCGTATAATCGGAGCAGATTATTCGGGCAAACGATCGATTCTTTAATTCTGTATTGGTAGGACCCAACGATTTCGGATAAATGTTGGCAAATCGCGCGCGTTACGTCGTCCCTACATTTTCACAATTCCAAATCCTTACAGACTTTTCATAATTTCCTACTAATTTCTCGCTTCATTTTTTCTATTTACTTTATCTTTGTGAAAACGACCTGATCCTTTTGGGGCGTATACGAGGCAGACTTTCTCGCGCAACGAAACATCGTTGGACAGAGGGTTAGCTGGATTCGGAGCGGTCAGAAATTGGCGAGGGGACGAAGCAACGAAGGTCGTCGCGCTCATTTCCTCCCTCGAGCCGGGACAAACAAGAAATATTCGCGGGAGCGCGCCGGTGATTTCGCCGTCGTGGCCGGCGAATCGTGAACCCGTCGCCGTGTGTATCTCGCTACAGCAACGATGGGAATTTACCAGGGTTGGCCGGAAATGTACGGCTTCCATATTTTCCAAGGAGAACGCGTTAACGCACGCGACCGGCGCGGCTAGTCGTGTTACCATCGAGAGCATCCGCCGTGATTTTCAGTCGAGACAAGAGGATCCACAGTAGCCGCGTTCTCGAGGTTACCGTGACCTTGGAAACGCTTATTTCGCGTGTGCTTCGCATCCTTGTAAAACTTTCGAGATTTCCAAGAAAATAGATCCGTTGTCGGGGCTACGGAAATTTCCTAAATCGAGACTAAAAGTATAGTTACGCGAAACGATGGGCAACAAAGGTACAATATCGTTCGTGTCGTTAGCCCATTAAGGACGAAGCAATGGTTCGCCACGATGTTGTACGTCGCTTCCAAAATTTCATAAAATTGGGCAAAGTTATGGAAGATGAGACGAATCCTTGCAACTATCGCCTGTCATAGCCAGAACGTTAGAAAATAAAGTTCGATAGACTGAAATGTTGCCTCACCGCAAATTGTTCACAGTTATTACCGTTGTCTTTAACGGATCGATAGCGCGTATCGTAAAGAAAAATTTACCGTTGTGTTTTTAACTAATTGTTAAACGACGCAAGATAGCCATATACGCGTTGTATAAAAGATTATCGATATCTGCCGTACTGAGTTGCTGCAGTTATACGCGAGTCTATGAAGCAGGCATTAACGAGGCAATATCGTACTTTGTCGGCGAGGAAAGTGGCGCCTCGATGGAAGAAGCTTAGCGCTCTAAGGATAAGAGTCGATGGATAGCCAGCTTAGTGGCAGGCAGTAGTCGCGGATCGCGCAGAAGACTAAACAAGAGGTTGGCGTCGACGACTAGCCGCTGTGCTCGGTTTACGGACGAAGACGCGTAGGGGAGAAGGCGCGAGCAAAGTCGCAGTGGCGGAACGCCAGCCAACGAAACAACGTTGCATTGTATTTCCTGGTAGGCCGTTAACCCAGGTCAGCAACTGCGAATCCGCGGTCCTCCTGCCGGTGTCGACACCTTTCTTTCCTTCTCGCTCTCTTTTCTTCCCTTCAGCCCGCGGCCCTTTCCGTTCGCTTTCGTCCTCTATCTTCGTCGCGTCTCTGTTTCGCTCGCGTCGCCGATCCCCCCAACGTGGACGCGCGTTCGCGCACACCGACTTTTGCTTCGTGACGCAGTTCCGCTGAAACCGGAAGTCCGTCGCTCCGCTCCGTTTCCGACACGCTTGGCGAACCGCGCGCCGTACCGGTGCGCGTCGATCCGCCTATCGAATCCTTCGTCTCGATCTGCCTGGGCCTTCAGCCGCGTACCTGCCTTGGCTCGCGGATTTCCGAGATTCGCCATTCGATCCGTATCTTCAACGCCACAGTCGGTTTGATTTCATTTACTGTACGCGTCGAATAATCCATTTTTCTGCACAGAGGAGTAGATGGCGTAGATACGTAGCGTACAGCCGAGAAACGAAGGAAGAGAAGCAGATAGGGAAATACAAAACGAACGAGCAACGATGATCAGCAGAGAAAGAAGTATCGGAAGATAAAGTTAAAAAGTTTGTGTACGTACGAATCTGATAAGCGCGGGAAAGATATTTTCAAATAATGGACTTTAACGCGTATCTAAACATATTATACGTACACGTGTACGTGAACGTATTATGGATCGCAGCTTGAAACTTCATTTACCGTGTTACGTAGCTCGACCGTCACAATCGTATCGCTAAAACTCGAAACGAATCCGGAAACACAAGATAAACGTAGCTGCAAAGTCGTACTAGTACGTTGTCGTATTTATCGTGGCATTTACGTATTAATTAATTAGGTCCAAGTATACTAGATTTCGTATCGTTTCGTCGAATCTATCGGGGACGATATTCGTCAAAGGAAGAACAGAATTATTGTCAGTCTACTCGTAACGTGCGAGTTTGACTGTTCCGCGCCAAGTTCAACATTCAATTTCAAGATCTTCGAGCCTAGGTGACTCGAGTAGCCCTACTTTCGTACAACTTCGTTCCAATTGAAACGTTTCCACTTAAAATCTTCGCTTTGGAGCAACACGGCGGATCAACGCTGCTTTGAAACGCGCGAACGAAGCAAAGATGAAAGCAGCGTTCATCCGCCGTGTTGCTCCGAAGCGAAACAGCGTAAATTCGGCTTTAAGACGCGAGCGCGGAAAGACCACGAAACGGTTAGAAACGGCTCGTCGATCTTTGCCGCGTGTTATTGCTACGTGTAAAAACGTGACGCGGAACACCACAAGACGGTTAATATCGTCGCGTATAGTAATTAACGACGAATTTTAACGCGACGATTGGACAGAACCGATACGATCGCGTCGCAGCATCCGGGCCGGAGACAGGCGAACGCGATGGTAACGTCGAGCAGCGCATTAGAGCAACGTATTCAAAGTATAGCACTGTCGTAATCGTTTGGAACTGCCGGTTAAATCATGTCTATGGCCGACCGCTGGAGCACCGAGATATTTAAGCATATCCGTCTCTCTCGTTCTCCTGTGGTCCCTGGTGTCTCTCTACCACCCTCTCTTTCTCTTTCCGTCTCGTTCGCTCGCTCGCTCGCTCCGTTCCTGCGTGTCTAGCCACCTTTCTCTCCCTCCCTCGTTTTCTCCTGCTCGATGTCGTTTCGAGCCTCGTAGCCCATTACGAGCGCTCGAGTATCTCACGAAGTACGTGTAGCCCGATTGCGGAGCGGTGCCATTCGAACGAGATACCCGTGGCTTTTCAAGAGCCACGTTAATCCTAACTACTTTTTAGCATCGCACCTGGAGAGCACTCGGCCGCTTCGATTGCGAAAAAAATAAAGTGCTACCTATGCGCACTGTTGCACGCGAACCTGCCTCTCGAATCGAGGCGGAATCGAGACGCCTCTCCTTTCTCCACCGAGCTTATCCTAGCGGCGACCGCGTAATGAGAAAATGAAAAATTTCACGCCGCGTGAAGTCGGTTTTATCCGAGATATAATTGGACGTAAATCGTGTTTAGAGCTGTAATATCGCGATAGGAAGCGTTTGTTGACAGGAAAGAATCGTGCGATATAAAAGGGAGGAAAGATACGAGAGACTGTTAGCAGCGAGCACGTTTGCTCGTTTATTTCGTGATTTTTCGCTAGTTATTTCACCGTCTAACGCGTTTGTCTTCGACGTACGCCACACTTAGTTTGTTATTCTTAATTCAGCCGATCGATTATTTTAGTCGCGCTACGATCTTTTCAATCGCGAAGCTAAGATTCGAAAATTTGGAAGATCGCGTCGTGATGGCTCGCCAAATTTCACCGCGATCGGCGGTTCGAATGGCGTGCGAAAGAACATGCGAAAATACCAAGTATAATAAGACGTTGCTTTCAACTACTTCTGAGAAGGGACCATCAACTTCGCTCTTAGAGACAAAGGATTTCGACTGGATGTTTGTTCCGGCGCTGTTTAGTTCCGATTCTCCTGACAATGAGACAACGAGGAACGCCGTCGAGTAAGGAGGAAGGAGAACGAGCGGGATCCACGTAACCGACGTGGTCGTCAAAGAAAGGTGCAGTGACACAGAAACGAAGCGAGAGAGGCGAAGGATGCGTCAGAGTTGGAAATAAAGAGGAGGCGTGGGCCGTGAGCTCGGGTAAAAAGAAGGGAAAGGTGAGAGGCAGAGAGAGACAGACAGACAGACAGAGAGACAGAGACCGAACGATCGTAAACGGACGCGTATGGGAGGTTATCGTGAAAGCCGGCTGTTCTGTGAATGAAGCACCCACTCCGATTCCCGTCGTGCCATGTACAGTTCAGCCGACCGACGAACTTGCACGTATTTGCATTCGATTAAAGACCGTCTCACGGGTGCACCGGCCGGAGTCGATGCACTTTCGACCTTCCACCAAGCTGCACGTTCTGTGTCGTTCCGTCGGCGTCGATCTTATCGATCTTATCGAATTTATCTTTCGACGCATCATGTAACGATGGTACATACGCTTCTGTCTAGAAGTTATGGAACACTTGCTAGTTTTTAACGCAAGGTTCGTTACGATAGGATCGCTAAAGTCTTTGAAATACAGTGCGATCGTTGATATTAAGCGTTAGTCGTAAAGTGACGCTAGAGTGAAAAAATTGGGCAAAATCGTACTCGTGTTTTTTCCGCGATCTTTATAATTTTAGTACAATACGTTTTCGTAATTTCCTCCCTAACGCAACCTACAGGTTGCGTTACTCGTCACGTCGGTACACAACATCGTCCAATTTGCTTGTATTATAATTGCCCCTAGGAAAATCAATCTCGTGTACTTTGAGTGAAAAAATAAAGGAACATTGTACGATTAAAGTATCTATTTATATCTATCCTAAATGTACCGATGACAAGTAGGTGTCCTGTAACTTACGACTATGGAAACTACTGCACGTAACGTTCTTTGTTTCGCGTTTTCCAAAACGAATCGCTGTGATCAGTGGAAGATTATTTTTCAAAATAATTCGTACATCGAGATAGCGATTTTAGAATTCACGTTCTATCGTTGTTTGCCTACCGAGTAGAAAGCAGAAAGGTGAATCGTGTGGGTCGCGCGAGTTTGCAGTAGGCGTGGTATCGAGGCGTTCTCCTCGAAAACATCGTTTCTCGATATCGCGCGGAAGAACCTCTTCGTTATCCTTTCACGAAACGAGCGATACCGTGGTTGGAAAGAGGATATCGAACCTGTCCGCTCCGATATCTTTACCGTGTTCCCATAGAAAGAGGAGGAAGAAGACATTGAAAAAGATCATTTTCCAATGACGAAACATCGATACGTTTCGAAACGGCGGCTTAACGCGTTTCGATTCGACCAACCTGCCACGATATCCTTGCAACGCGAAGCAGTGCAAATTGCAACATTGGACTACATAGCGAAATGTCATGGTATATATATCTCGTTTCGATTAGTTAACCACGATTGCCCTGCGGCTGTTTGTGAGTTTCCAGAGAATTCAATGCTACAAGAACATTATAGAAGAATGTGGAAAACGTGGAAAATACGTATATCGTTCGTTGTAAGGTTCTGCTCGGCGAAATAAGTTCCACTTGAATTCGACTGCTTCGTTTCTGTGTATTAAAAATACGAATTTGCATACGTATCCGTGTCTAATTATCATACTCTCGCAACACGAAATACCGCGAATCTTAACGTTTCGGAAATTATCATTGCCTGGCGTGGTGATCGAGCGATAAATTGATAAAGTTCGCACGATTGCGAGAGTTGGTCGAGACGGGAAACTACGAAACGCTACGTTTCAATACGGCTAATTTGCCACGATACTTTCGTAACGCGAAGCGTCGCGAATCCGAATGTTCCACGTCCTAGCACGGATTGGCGTGGCAATCGAGCGATAGACGGTTAAATTGCGATTCGAACGCGAACGATTCCGAGGATTCGTCGAAGCGAGCGATATCCTGGTCGTTGGCTGAGCCGCTTAAGGAGTTGCTGTACGCGCTTTGCCGACAATAAAACCGGCACTTTAAAACTCGTTTAGCCGGCGCGCGTTCGCGAATAAGGATACCGGTGCAACCTGCTCCTGATTTTTGCTCGGCCCGTGTTCGGTGCCGCGGATCCTTCCGAAGAAAGGAAGGGAACAGAACAGAAAAGGAAAGGCGAGCGTCGAAAGCGAGGCCGAGTCGTGTTCGCGCGCGTGATATAACGCGACGTAATATCCGCGAGATCGCGGCCAGGCCCGAAGGAAACGAGTCCCTTCCTTTGCTTCGATTACACGTTGCCAGAACCGGTGCCATGCCGCGTGCTGCCTTTGCGCGCCAAACTCCATGCTTCTGCTTTTGTTTCTTCCTTTCTTTATAGACCACGGTACAGCTATATCGTTTTTATTCAAACGAAATTTCAATTAGTGAACGATCGACTGTTTTATTCTTGCGCCCATACGAGCGTGGACTATTAAAGCTTGCAATGACACGTGAGCGATTGCGTATGTATTAGGTTGTCCGAGGAGTTTCTTTCGTTTTATGAGGAAATAACAGGCACGCAACGTTTTTTGTTTTATATTATTTTATCGAATTACGTACGATCCATTTTGTTCTGTTGAGATAAACAACATTTCACAGACTTGGTTTCACGTTTGTACGAAGGTGCATTGTTGTGAAAAACACGTTTGCGAAAGAAAGACACTTTCCGGACAACCTGATATTTCCTGTTTTTAAATCCATCGTACGTGGTATTAACTAACGAGTAAATAACTACACATAAAATTTACATAAAATGATTACACACGCGTGAGACAGTTTCTTCTTTCGTGCTCCGTACATACTCGTTTCTATGATATCGTTCTATCACGGTTTTTAATCAAACACGTAACATTATGCGTTTTGATCGAACATCAGGTAGTTCTTGAAATTTTACGTACATCGTATAGTCGCGTTACATCGCCATTTCCATCGATATTGAGAGGATTAAATGGTCTCCTACCGATTGAATTTGCTTATCTGATCGTGAATTCTTATTATACAGAACGTACTGCTAATCATGGTACGATCAACAAGGCGGTGGTTTTATGTGAAAAAATAAGTTCCCCTAATAAAATCACTTCCTTCTTGATTATATCACGATTAATTTATTAGGAGGATTTATATCTTCGTATTAAATCACCTGCTTGCTAATTGCACCATAATTACTAGGACATTCTGTACGAATTGAGGGTCAGATAGTTGGAAAAACCAACAAATAGGTTCGTATCGTACGAATCGCTTATCCCTCGATTTATACAAATTTCTGTTTCGTTTCTTTCCCCTCGAATTAAACAATTTTTTCTTCTTTTCGCAAGAAAAACTATTCGACTCTAATGTTACGAAAAGCCCATGTTACGAAGATGTTTTGTCGCTTACCACTGGAAACTTTTACGCTCATACGATGCGTTCTAGAAATATTTTGAAAATTAGCGCTGTCGCGAGACTCGACGATCCCGAACGCGTGTTCCAATGCTTTCGTCAGTCTGCGTGTACGAGATATTCGGCGATTAATTTTATATCATTGGTATTGACTAAGTAAGAAGGGTCAGCGTTCCATCTGTTTTCGACGAGAGGTCGAACGGGCCAGGTCTGGCTCGAAAGGCGGAGCTATTGTACGAATTTGCTGACAAATCTATTCCGCGGAGCGAAGGTGTTGCGCGAACAATAGAGCCTGGATATCCTAGCGAGTAATAATCGTATGGATTACCAGGTATCTCCGGTCATAGAAGGGGATCTAGCAGACCAGACAATCGGTCCTCGGTGTACTATTCATTTGTCAGCCGACATTTCCACCAATAGTCTCTGGCATTTCGATTAAAGCTCGTCCAGACGTACACTAAATTACGACTCGGCTGGTTTCTTACGCCGATACTCGTTCTCGGTTACAGCGTCAAAGATTTCTATCTATTCGTAGGTTATCTTTCAAAGCGTGGAGGAATATTTCTCGATAATTCAATCGCGCGTTCGAATTCTCGTACGTATTCGTTGGCAATCGTTGATCTAGCGAAAGGAAAATACGATTCGACACGTGCATTTATTATTAGACATTACGTATTACGATATATCTCTTATCGCTTTTTCATTTTACGTCTCTGCACGGTCGAAATAGGCAGGATCCTACGACAAAGTTATTTCTGTTAAAGTAAAACCTCGGGAAACTTCGTTCCGAAGCGTATTTCCTGCCTTTGTCTGTCGACGATCCTGACAGCTAAACTAAATTATTTTAGCGTTTATAACACACTAACGCGATTTATCGTTCCAACCGTACGGTTCCAGAACTGGTAGGGATCCTTCTCGTATCACCAAACTCGTCTTTCGTCTGGTACGCTCCACGATATCACGGTAGGAAAAAGGAGAAAAGGATCCGTGAAAGGAAGGACCACCCACGTCGCCTAAAGGACTCAAAGGCAAAACAAAGTTCTGTGACAGGATGAGCGTCCACGTATATCCTTTTCGTGGTCGAAACGAGAAACGACACCGACAAAAACACTTCCCTCTGGCCCGCCGGGGCGAAAGGGCTGCTGCTCGACTGTTTGTTTTTCCCTTTAGTGGGTCTCGATGAAAAGCCAGCGCGAGAAAAAGGGGTCGCGGTTCTTTCGGCTCCTAATCGTTCCTGTTTTCGATTCACGTTCGTCGATTACCAATTACATTGAACGACTCGCCAGCGAAACAGCTCGATCTTATCAGGCATACGTCACGCGTCGTTATCGCGATAGCAATGTCGCGAGATATTAAAATTTCCACGCGTTTTCTCGGTGCTTACGCGACCGAGACGGTTATCCAATAGTCGAACCACGATTTTCAGCTTCTCTTCTCGCCTTGTATGGCGCGGCTTGTGTCACGTAAAATTAATGATAAAAGAAGGAGTAGCTGAGCAATAAGTTGACCGTGCTTTTATAATTTCGTAGGCTTTTATTCACGAAAATGATTAAGCACAATATTACAATGAAGTAGCGAAGTTAAAATAGTTGTTCAAATCAGGGCCAAACTGTACACAAGACTCAAGAATCAAGACTAAAGACCAAAGACTCGCCTCGTGGTCGAATGCTTGCACTTCTTATATGTTGTTTTATTTGTAGGTGTTGAGGGGCAAGGGGAGGATCCTGATTGCCCTACGTAATGGGGAAAGCGTAATGTTGGGCCATGTGCAAAGGTCAGAACTTAACGGTTCGCTGTCAGATAGTACGGAATGACGTGGATTTGGGTATGGTCGTTGTCACACTTGCACCGGTTTGGAAATATCGTTGCAGCCGGTACCAATTAACTGGTAGCCCGATCTCGTATATCATACACGCCATTATCGCGATTTTGCGGTAAGACAAAGTTAACGAAAGAAGATGTTCGCGAGAAAATTATGAGATTGAGAATTTATTTGACTTAGCATCGTGAACCCTTCGATGAATGCAGCCTAGCGTGTCGTGCGGATTCACGATGAGTATAGATACACGAATATATTATGAGAAGAGGAAAGGTCATGGATAACCAACGTGGAGGAATTCTGACCTCGATGACTAAGAGCGTTGTTCGTAGAAAGCATCGGGAAATCTGATAAAAACAAATTGACTCAATGTCGAGTCGAAACGCAGACTGGACTCGATAAAGTGGTCGACCATCCAACGCGTGACCAATTGAAAATTTTTAAGTGCACGTAGAATTTAAGCCGAGTATTTAAAGACCGCGTTCTCCGCGGTTTATTTTACGAGATCGTTTGTCGTATTGGCGAAAACGCGAGAAACACGGGACGGTGAATGGCATCGATTCGCATGCCGTGACTCGCAAAGCGTTTTTCGTTCCCTCCACTTTGTCACGCGACTCTTCTTCGCTTTTTTCATCGTCACGCCAATAACGTTTTTCCCCTTTGGTTTCTGTTGCAGGTAAGCATCCAAGCTCGAGTCTTTCACGGCGCCACGCAATTACGGCAAATTGCTGTTTGCCTGCAAGTATCAGCGGAGAACGCGTCTCTCGCTCGGAACTTTGGCGCGTAGCCGGTTTTTCCGCAGCTTTCCGTGACTCCAGTTCGCGTTGGTATCGGCTCCGTGTCCCGTTCCTCGACCGGCTGGACGAGAACGAGCCGAGTCGTAAGTCGACGGCTCGTTGCAGGAAGCGCATCGCGTTCCTGGCCATCGATGCGGATAATTTCATTCGTTTGTACTCGCTCGTTCGTCTCGTTCGCGCTCCGAGGCTGCTGAAATTAACGCTTTGCCGAACCAACGCGAACGTTCCTCCTATTTCACTTTTCCACAATTCTATGTAGTGTGTAAGTATGTACATACTCGTTGTCGTAATCTCCGATATCTCCCGACCTTTCCACAGTTATTTAATTAATTTTCAACAATATTCCTCGGCGTGAACGTAACGTTTGAATTATTTTTATAATCGTTATATTACATATCAATTGTCTATCGATTAATTTTATATGTTTGAATAACGTTTGCTAGTGACAGCGATGATATAAACGGTAAAAGTACGATCCCAAACTGCAACGTGTAATGCGGCATATTCGTCGTATGAATATTTTGGAAGAAACGTATATACGCGAAGTATTTCTCGTTTGATTTATCTTTATTTTCGAATCTTCGAGTTTACGTAGGTTTCTAACGTTCGCGGTGTAATGGTACGCGTAGTAAAAACACGACGGAAAATGAGCTACGATGCTGAGAATAATTTAAAGCGATACGCACAATTTGCGCGTGCTTAAATTTTACTATGCGCGTCAAATCGATAAGATTTTGGCTTCGACATCGACGATGCTTCTCGAAGCGATAGAAATACGATAATTGGATGCGAAAGTAGGTCAAAGTCATAATTCCCTTCGTGTCGAATTTATCTGGAAGATACACGAAGCTTGGAATTTAGCAATTTTTGCCCATTTTCCTGAGCGCAACCGAACCAAAGAAGTTTCTTCGCGATTCCGTCTCTTCGTATAAATCAGAGATTCGGGACGAAGGAAAGAACACCTCGGAAAACGATGGGCAGCAGGGGACGGAATAGAAACGAGGCTTTAATTACTTAGAGTGACCCGCGCCTGGCGTTCCGGCGCCGCTCGGCCAACAACCCTTTGACAACTTCGTGTCGGCGTTGTTGAAATTTTAATCAACGCTCTTCTCGCTCGTTCTCTCCCTACGATGCATAGAAGAGCCTCATCCCTCGAGATAAAGCCAGCATAGTGGCGCGATAAGGAGCTGCGATGCGGCGATGGGGTTGAAGGAACGCGCGAAGAAGACCAGCGGCGGAAGCGCTTGTGCCTCGAATAACCGATATCGATTTATTATTAAAATATACAGCGAGGGAATTCTCGCGTGCCACGAGCATCGCATGCCTTTCCATCGAAATTGTTTCGTTTTCCAAGCGTGCATCGGTCAACAGGCTTTTTATCTTGTCAAACACTCGGTCTGCGCTCGCGTTGATAAACTTTCGAAGGCCAAGAAAAATAAACCGACTCGAAGATTAACAGACACGGAAATAGGAGGTACGCGTTGGCCAAGATCGATGCCGATAATCGTTCTCATGACGCAATTTGAGAAAACGGACGCGATATCGATCGCGACGAGCCATCTCGTGCTGTTATTTCGATTTAAGTCAATATCGTAACACGTAGCGGAAAATGTCGCGAATGAGATTCGAAAGAAGATCCAGTTTGGTCATTGGTCTTTTTTTATACAAAAGGTTTCGCCAAGTATATTTCGTGCAATTTTGTGTATCCCGCAGTCCGAAAGCGATTAACGCGTTACGATGAAACAATAATTACGTGCATATAGAATCCGAGGATCGTAAAAAGCTGCATCTCGGCTTTTAAAGATCGTAACTGAGAAAGTAACGTTAAAGAAAAACATTTGCGTATTACGTGCATATTACACGCATCTGTGCGTTTCCGTATCTTTAGATTTTAGATTTAAATGCGTGAAAATTTATGGTATACTTTTCGGTGGCGCAAGGACTCGCTACGGAATAATCGTTCCCTCGTCTCGGTGGGAAGTCGATCGTGCCACGCTTTCTAGTCGAATTAACGCCGCGAAACCAGCATCGATCAGGCGATAAAACACTCTCATCCGGTGGCCGTGCCAGCGGCGTCTGCACACGGTCGCGTCAATGTTTGATTTACAAATCGAACGGTAATTCGTGCATTCTCCGGGCTTGCCCTAGCAGAACACTGGCATAAAGGACCGCAGAATCTCTGCGCCACCCTCTCATAGCAACTTCATCCCCCCCCCCGGGGAAACCCCTTTGTGTTTATACAGCGGTCTTGCTGCTGGTTTTGCCTGCTATACCTCGTGGGAGATCGATGGAATACCTTGAAACGCGGAATCGTTTCGTCTTGACGATTGTTCGTCGTGAAGCGCAATGATTTCGTAGGGTGCACCTTTTTTCGATCTTGGCGCCGTGTGTCAAGGGTTGTTTCGCCTAAATTCGAACGTCAGCCCCGTCGCTTTTAGAGAACGTATTTCAAATTTGTATATCTTTACGCGCCTTGTAGTAAACTTACCTTAACCGGAACAGATTTACGCGATCATCGATAACCGAACAACGTAAACTTACGTCGTAACGTAAGGTAACGGTATTTCGTTAACAAAAGAGATTGAACTAGATCGGGCAGAAATCGTAGAAATTAGAATATTCGTTCGTTTCCTTCGAAAACGACAAGAACCGTTCCTGTGGTGAAAGCTGTCGAATCGAACGTTCAACAGCTCGGACCTATCTGTTCGTTTCACTCAGGCTCGTTGTATATCGGTTTCGTCTGCAAGATATTTCAAAAACCAGCGAACTAAACGCGCGCGTCGATTAATATCGAAGAGCACCGTAATTCGACCAAAAATTTCGCCAAAAATTACGCGGAGAGGTTACACGGTAGAGGGTGAAAAAGATTTCCCTCGACACCCTGTTCAATTATCGACACCCTCCTCGAGTAAACAGACCAGTCCGCGATTTCAACGCGCTGGTCGAAAGTTCGGACAACGAAGGACCCTCTGCCTCGAAATCATTCCCCTAATTAATCCCCATTTAGTGGATCAGTTTGTCGAAGCTCGTGACGAGGGCGATATGGAAATTAGTCGCGTGGCGCGATTGCTTCGTGTCGTGTCTTTCCCTGTTCTCTTTCTAAGCGTTCGATCATTCTCTCGAGATAAACGCGTAACTACCGGTAAAATAACGTCACCAGCAGAAGGAAAGAAAGAAAGAAAAGAGAAATGCTTCCGCCTCGACGATGTATCGCGTTCGTTGCGAATAGAAAGATATGTAAAGTAGTTCGCAGAGGACTGTGGACGATGGTAGGCAACTCGGTATGTTTATATTCCGTAGCGATCGACTTTCGAACCGCGATGTGCTACAGTTCGTGTGAAAAGCGTTTGAAAACAAAGCGTAGCATATGGCCAGACGTTGCGTCTTCCCAAGCACGGTACACGTTCGCAAGCGTAAATAATAAATGGTTGCGTGTACAGGCGCATTAACGAGCTCCTTTGTTCCATTTTTCTCGAAGATATAATAATCGAGGTAAAATCCATTTACGAAGTATAATGTTATGCCACGAAGCGTTTATATTATCCATTTGAAGCACGTTCCGAGTTTTATACCACCTGCTGACTAAAAGGGTATACTTTAGCCCATTAAAATCCCGTTCCGGCAAAGGGGAAAAACTGCAGGTTACCATTTCTTCTGTGACTTTTATTTTAAATCTGTTCGCGTTTAATCGTATGAAAAATAAAAATGCCGAATCCGTACGCGTTTAAAATATCGAACCACCGAGATGGAATGTTCAACACGCAGCGATGGTGCGGCGCGTCGTTACCTCGTTTCCGTTTGCGCGGGTAGAAGACTACTAATCGAGCAAATAAACACTGCTTCGCGATCGATCGAATCGAGAGCCGCGCAATTTCGAGTGCCATTTAATCTCGTTGTTACGCGAATACAGCCAACGACAAAACCAGTCGATAAGAAGATAAATCGACACGTTCCGGCGTGGACCGCGGAGGCAGCCTGATTCTCTCAAATATACATTTCGCGTAGGACGATCGGTCGACCGTGCAAACATCGTCGAGTGCCCTTGAATACTCAAAAATGCTTCATTTCGAAACGACCTTTAAAGAAAATTTTCTCTAGTTCCCATCTCCTTGCCGCTTTCTCCGCTTTGGTATTTGCTACACCTTCTTGAAACTCGTCCACCCCGAAGAAACTGCCCTCGATTGCCCCCGAGTCCTTTATCCATGAAACTCGAGGCAGGTGAGAATTCCCATAATTTTCACTGCGTCGTTCAACGACCTCGTGTATTGGAATACGTTCCGACACGTTCACTCGTCGGCAAACATGTTCGCGGCCGATATGCGTAAACATTTTATGATCGTTGTATAATTTTCTTGTGGACACTGCTTCAACGAATAACAACGTGAAACTGTAACACCGTGGAAGATGCAATTCGAAAAATGTCGCGAGAAACGCAATCGCTCTATTTCCATCGATTTTCGATGTCGAAATCGAGATCGCTAAGATAGGAAGGAGAATCGATCAGTCGTCGTTTTAATCTGTGCATCAATTGTTATTATTATCGTTTAGTTTGTTTTACGTCTTTTACATCTAATTCCCTTCTTACATGTCTACCCTCTTTTCTACTCTATTCCATTGCACTACCTTGCTTATTCTACCTCTAAAAACTAAGCATTAGGAACTATAAATTAACAACTATTGCCACTTTGGTCTTTAGTCTCCTTGTTGTGCCTCCTCCTTGTCGTTTGCCCTTCTCTTCTCTATTATTGCTTTTGGTTCTGCCAAACCTTCTCCAGTCTCGTTGCGCGTTTTTCCTATGTCTTTTGGTCCTCCCGTTATTTCACGTTCTTCTATTACACGTCTTAGGTCTTCTTCTTTCCTTCTGCATAGTCTACATATTTTTCCCCCTCTTCTTTCCAGTATTCCCTTGCTTTGGTCTCGTTTCCGCATCTGAATCTTGCCAGTATTCTTCTGTCCTTCCACTTCATCCTCCCTTCGTACTTTGGTAATTTCTCTTTGGCTATGTTTCTGTAGTGTATGTTATACTTGGATTCCCTTATCTTTTTCCCCCTCTCTTCTGTTTCTCTCCTTCTCCTTTCTTCTATAATTTGGTCTGCTGTCATCCTTTCTTGCTCCTCTCTTGTATCTATTTGCGTCCCTCCTTTTCTTACCTCTTCTAGTCACTTCTTTCTCTTTCTTGCTCTTTTCCCTTCCTCGCCATTGCCCCATTCTCTCTCTCTCTTTCCTTTATGCACTACTTTACTAATTCCTTTTTTGATTCTAGGGCTTTCTCCTCGTACCTCGCTGCTCTTTTTAATGCTTTTCCTTTCATTTCTATTAATTTGCATTCCTCTACCAGTATATAGTTTGATGTTGTCCTATGCATCAATTATATTCCGTTCTATTATATATTCGGAAATAATTGTATTTCTTGTTCTCATAATTTTCATTTTCCCGGCTACTTTCCCAGTACTTGTGTATCCAACAAGTCAGGTAGCAGCAGCCCTGTTTTATGGTTATGACACCCGATAAAGGAAAGGAAGGGTCGCAAATTATTTGACTATGGGTACATTTCTTGTCTACGGACGAAAGAATACAAGACAGATTTTGATAAAGCAGCTGTCTCAGGTATACTTACGTACAGTAATAAATCTTACGTTCCTAATCTCTTTACTTACAACATGGATATTACCACTTAACTGCTCTTCCCTTCCGCTCTTTTACCTGACATTCTCTCTTGAGAATTGTACTTTGTCTACTAGTACTTATTATTGTATAGTCAAAATCCAACGCTTGATCTTACATCGTGCTTCAAGTACATGGAGCTAATAATTCTGACTTTTATCGTTCTGGCCATCCATCAGGGATACGACGGGAAAACAGGGTCGAGTTTTAAAAACGATCGGGAAACACTGTACCAAGGCGACTAACTCGTACCGTGGCTATTTGTTTTCGCACGTGCGTCGGTGTTGGTCGCGCGTGATTTACGCGAAGAAGCGACGCGAGTGACGGATAAACGGATCGGTGAAAGGGGATAGGAGGGGAAAAAAGTAGGCGAGCGGAAGCGATCGCGGGCGACCGGAAACGCGGTTGCGTTACGTCAAGCTAGAAACGAGCGAACCGCGTTGCATTAGTAGAGTGTGCTCGTCGTTACGCACGTGCGTGCCTGCTCGTCTGTGCGCGCTCCTCGCGCTACTTTCATCGCGTCCTCTCTTTTTTTCGCTCTATTCCTCTTCGTCTCTCTTTTTTCTCTGCTCGTAGCCCTCTACTGTTCCTCTTGCTAGCCCTCCGCTTCGCTGCGATCTTTCAACTAGCAGTGACTAGCCGAGCTACGTAACGCACGTTCGAAACGGTGCCTCATCTGAGCTGTCGTGCTTTGCCACCGTATATACCCGGTGTCTTCGAAATCTGAATCGTTTCGAAGAAGATAGGCTGCATAGAAATGGGAATCGTAGGTCTTCAACGACTTGCAGCCGTGTAAAATTTCGATTCTCTTTCGATTTTCAGTTTTACTTTTAAATAGTTTACATATTTCGTTATCTCTCTTCGTTATCCTTCAGTCCGCGCTTTCGTTATTCTTAACCGCATAATTGATATCCACCTTGTCAAAAAGTAATGCCAAAACTTCTAACAAAACGTTAGACGAGAGAAATTCTGATAAGCAACATTTGTTATCGCTTATCTGCTCTACCGATTCGTGGAATTGATCTGCGTGGCTTTGAAGCGTGGCGTATCTATTGCTAGACGAAAATGTATCAGGTCGTCTGAAAAGTTTCTTTCGTTTTATGAGGAAATGCACAACCTTTTTGCCTTTTATATTATTTTATAAATATTATAAATAAAGATCACAACGTTCGACAGATTAGGCGTCATGTTTCTATAAAGATGCATCGTTGTAAAAGACGTGTCTGTAAAAGAAAGACACTTTTCGAACAACCTAACAGTAAACGGTATCGAAGAAATTACTACGCACCGATCCGACACGTTAATTAAATTCCTCAACGAGCGCACGTTTGACGAAAGTTCAAGAAAGAGCAAATAGGACACCATGCTTTCTCTACGCTTTCGTACACTATCGTCTCGTTTTTCATTTCGATCAACGAAACTCCGAGAAGGAGATTTTCCAGCCAATCTCTTCATTCTCTTCTCCGAAGTATTCACTGGCCTGCTCAAACATTTTCCCAGACAATGACGACAACCGTCCGTCAGAATCCTCCTTCGAAATTACCGTCGTAAAGACTCTTTACGCAAGTACACACTATTAGTTCTCCCCGGTCGGAAGACAATGAGGCGGATATTTGCGTTCCAATTTTAGCCCGAGAAATTCCGGACAAATTTGTCGGGGTCCGCTCGACGTATACAACTTGTTTCCCGTTCGGTCGAGAGCCGGTCGCAGGTTTTTCTACCTGAGGCTGGCTACGCTCAGGGTGAGTCAACGCGTACCAAACTGCGGAGAAGGGAACGCGGATCCTATGGGACACCGTAGGATAAACGGACCCTCTCAGTCACCGCCACCCCTCCTAACCTTCCCTTGGCATGTCCCCTTCTCCCCTTGCCGCAGCCATTGCTGGGAAACCCTCTTCACCCCGTCACGTACGCACCTCGAAGGGACCCCTACAATTCGGTTTCCATTCCAGTCGTCCTCGTGCCCCGCTGTGGGATAGATACCCGTCGAGGGGTCGTGTCGACGTGTCTACGATTTTCTAGCATCGATCTAGCGTCTCTTCTCTTCGGCACAGTGTACCTCTTCGTCCTCTATAATTTCGGTCGCGCTAGTTTTATTTGTTGTCGTGGTGTTTCGTGGCCAGTGTTTTTTTTTTTTTAACTATTTTCTCTAAGCAAGGAAAGAGACAAGTGTGATATTTTGAACTTTGTGATTCGTCCTGGACTTCGTTCTTCGTCGCCTACTCTTCCATTCGTTGTCTCGGTCGTGTTTCTGGTGCTTTGTGAACGTTATTTTTCACGAGAGATGTTTTTCCAATTAATCAACGAGGGTTAGTCAACATTTGCTCCGGTTGACGAAGGAACGACGCGGTTGATACTTTTGTCGAATGACCGAGGATGCGATCGTTATTTTCTTCGACCGATGAAGCATACGATGGATATTTCTTCCAGTTAACGGAGAATACGGTTGATATTCTTAGATTCTGTGACTTAAACCGTGATTAAGATCGAGTTTCTTGTTCGTCGTGATCGTGAACAAGGTGAACGAGAGCGCGGGATTGTGAAGGCGTAAAGGCTTGCGCGAAACACGTGACGGCGAGGTTACGAACGAAACGCGCGAAACACGTTGGAAACGGAGGTTGATGCACAGGGAGGTTCGTCTGCTGCGAGTTTCCACGATTTCCACCCTGTTGATGGATGACGAGAGCCAGCTGTTTCCGAGGAGGGTGAACCATTTCGAAAGGTTGCCACGAGTTGTCCCGCCGATCGATCGCGCCACATAAAAGGGTGGACGAAAGCGTGCTTCGTTCCTTGATGCTCGCGTTGCTTGCCGACGATAGAATTCTGCCAGGATCGTCTAGGATTGTGGTATGGTTATGAAGTACGTTTTACTTTTTTTATTTTTTTATTTTTATTATCACTGTAGTCAAAGTTGGGGTCGTGAATTTCTACGAACCTAATTTATGTCGTGTCGTCTAGACGCGTGACTAAACGTGTTTGCGATCAATGTAGATGTGTGCGCATTGAAAATATTCGTCAACGCAAATACGATATTGTAAATAGAGATACGTAAGAATTAATCGCTAAATGGAAGATAGTGGTTCGCTAGTTGTTCCTTCCAATTCTTATCAGTTTGGATAACAGAAGATAATTTTCGGAAAAGTCAATTGGTATATGTTATTTCCGTATCTAATTGTTCCTTCTTCGACGTACAAATACTACAACAGGGAAGACGCGATTGTGGTAACACGCGATTGATAAGATAGTAGATTTGAAAACTGCTGCCCTACAGAAAACGTGGCGCCGTGTTCTTACTCTGTGTGGAATTTATTCATAAATAGACACAAATAAATCGCATATATTAGTCATAGCAATACATGTTCTTACAAACCCAGTTTACACTCGATTAGTTCGGACAATAGCGGTGCACTTACGAGTTTGCACAATGGAGTCCCGCTGTGAGTCCGTAAACCCAAAGCTCGGCCTTAAGTTGTTCCTACGAACGAGGTTTTCTACCGCAATTTGAAAATTCTCTGACGAATGAACCGCGACTAAATTTTAAGAAATGGTCGGAGGGCGAAAACTGTGGTTTGTTCGCCAACGATTAAGCGAGGCAAGGAATTAGAAAGAGCGGAGGAAGGAAAGATTTAGAAGGAAAGCAGAAACCGTTCGATCGTATTACCAGTTAACTACCTACGAGTTGCTGAACGTTCGATCGCGTTTCACCGGCGTGCCGGAACAATGCACTAACGTACCCTCGTTTTTCCAACTACCCTAAACCAATAAAACCCCACCCCCACCATATCCCGAGCCGAATCTTCCTTCGGAGCAGTTTTAAGGAAGAGCAGCTGTTCCTCCTCGTCTCTGGTTTTTTTCTATTTTTACCAGCATCGCGCCTGCCCTTTACAATTTCCCCAAGAAGGAGCCATGTGCTCGAGCATAAACGTAACGGAGTTCGACCGGTAGCGTTTGGCAGATGCGACGATTTCGACGTTCGAACTGAATTTCGTGAAATTGTTATCGTTCGTTCTCGTTAGCGTACGAGAACAGTTCGTAAAGTTCGACATTTATTTGTTATCTGCTTGCATGTCGTTCGCGAAACGTGCAATATTGCTCGCTTGATCGAAGAAGTGGCACCGTTTCCCAGCAATCTCAGCGAACCTACAAAAGTCAAGGATAACTAACTCAAAATCAAATTACGTAGTTTGCGACTAGTTTGCGATTAAATCGTTTCAATTAGCCACTAACGAGATCAACTTATCGAGAATAATCGACCAATATTCGTAGCAACGAACTTTCCACTTTCGAATATGACATTTTTTTCTTTACCACGGATGAACCTGGAAAGCAAAATTCTTGTATTTCTTTATTCACGTAATCGCCAGATTACTTTGCCGATACCGTCGAGGTCACCAGACACGACTATATTTGAATAAATTTGAATTGTACTGGTAATACGTAATTAGACGGAGCTGCTCGAACCTTCCGTTCTATTTTCCTCGTGCTCGATGTTGCTCGTTCTCGTCTTCAGACAGAAATTCACGTGTCATTTCGTACATGGCGTGAAAAATAGGAATAGAGAAAAGAATGGTTCGTCCGAGGAAGTCTAGTCGAAGGAAGCGAAAGATGGACAGACGGCAGGAAGATATCCATCCTGTGATCAGGTTTAGCGTGCTTGGAAATTCAAGGGCTATCTACGATCTTCCGGGTCCTGACCCCGTGTAATTCTGAATTCGAGGCATGCCCAGACCATGGATACGAAACTGAGGAAACGTAACTTCCTTTCTCTAAGCAGTCGTCGTGCGTCGCCACCGTTATTTACTGTATTGGCAACGTGACTCGGATCGACTGGTCGACGGCGTGCTATCGCGTCCTCGAATTTCGTTTCTCAATCGCAGACAGCAATTCCTTGCGATTTTATATCCACGCTTTTACTCTTTTGTCTTTTCAATTGCTCCGAGAACGATACGATTTTATTCTCTTTAATTAGTATTTAACTCGTCGTAAGATAAATCACTTCCTTGCACGAGTTCCTTTATCGTAATCCGATGGTGTACAGAATTGTAAATTCCAAGGTAAATTCTAGCACCGAGCGTATTTCCAACGCAATTGCTTCCCTCTACTCTCCGATTTACGAAGATTATTATTATTTTTATAAATACGACTGAACGCAACTGATATTCTTATCTTTACAATTTAAACGCGATTCGTAGCTTTGCAAACACAACCAAACAAACACAATGCAAGCAGAGATTCGTTTCGTACGTTAAATCCCATGTGCTTTTTCTCTGCTGTATGTATTTTTGCGTTTTTAAACTTTCCATGAGTGCACAAAAATCCGCCATCTAATCGTCAGTGTTTCTTGCACGTGAAGAAACAATTCCGCTCGAAAGGAAGAATCGATCGTTTTCCATCGATTGGATAAAAGAGGGATGAAAAGAGCGTTGAGGGATTAAAAGGGACCGAACTATCGCGAAATATCCACCTTGCAAATCTTGTCCCTTTCGCTCTACCTTCTTTCTCATTTTTAGTCGGATACGTTCGTTGTCGTTCCGAGAGACACAACCGACAGGATATTTGCATAGCCGACAGGCTAATAAATGCACGGGTTTGTTTCCCTGCTTTCTTTCTCTCTGCTTTCTACTCTTTATCTTTGTTTCCGTTATCCGTGTCATAGTTTCGGCGAAATAATCGCTCATTCTTCTAATTTAGGAGGATTTCTTTTTAATGACAAGTACATTGAAATATCCGTATCAGCTGGGAATAAGCTTTCAAATTCTTCGTTAATACTTTCATTGTTGATGAATTTTCTATCTTCAGGAATAACAGGCACTTCTATTATCGGAATATTCATTCGGTTCCGGTATTAATCATCGTTTAGACGAATCAGTCGTCTCGATGAACGAAATACCAAATCGTTAGCACAGCTAACAGCTAGTAATAAGATAAAAGAATAATAGTGATAAACGCGGTGTGATAACGATACAATGCCTACGTGTATGACAAATGCACGTTTGTACGAAACAAAAGAAATGAGATATACGTGTTGTAAGAAACAGCGTACGTTGGGTATTTTAAAGATCTTCGAATGGCGTGTGTTGCTTGAATGTTTGCGACGCGGATAAATTGAAATTAAACGAGATAGATCGAATCGAACGAATGTCGGCGAAGGTCGAACCGTTGATTTAATAAAAATTGTTTGTTTAATTTTTTCGAACCACGGCCGACCATACCGACATTTCACTCTAATAATCTGCCGCCTCTCCGTTCCTTCTTCCAACACCGAATGTCTCTCGATATATTGTTTACGCATTTACGCGGAAGGGTGGAAAATTAAATCGCAAGTGGCTCTCATGCACGATTGCACTTTTGCATCGATGGAAGCTACGAAATCGAGTTAACGAGCAATTCGTCGCTAACGAGAATTGTACGAGGAAACGTGTTTATTCGCGTGTGATTAACTACACGCCCACGCTCGCGACTATTCCAGCGAGAAGAGGACTGGAAATATCGCGCGATCCACTTACGGATTTTCGAAACTACCCCTCGTCTGTTCGCGGGCCTGTCGGTCCCTCGTTTACGGAAGAATCGGACGATTCTTTGTTAGAGTCCGTTTGTAGAACTCGTTGAGCGAAACCTTGTTCCGGGCTGCGTATCGTTTTGCGGTTTTAAATGCGGTTTCTTCCCTCGTCCGCGTTCCAACTGCTACCAGTTAGCGAATGCGTCAAAAACCTGATGCATGTCGTTCGCAACAGGAACTAGATTCTCACCTTACGAGACCTTGAATTCTCCGGGTCTCTGATCCACGGCACCGACCCAGCTCCTGTTCACGCGTTAGAATGAAACGGGAGAAAGCTCGGGGCGTGTTTCCGAATAATATCAGTGGCTGGTAGGAATGAAATTTGACGGATGTTACGTGCAAAGGGGGCGAGTACACGGAATATAGAATTTCCGAGGTTTGGTAATTCGTATGCTCGGAAGGTACATTTTACTTTCTTAGTTTGTAGCCCAGTTGAAAGGAAAAATTCGCAACTTGAAAGACGAACGATACTCGCGAAATTGGGGAAGAAGTTTTAACGAACGTAAGTATTATTATTTACGTCAGGGCGTGTATCAGAATTCTGATAAATTAATTGCAGAAGTACTATTTTCAAAATTCCAGACATTTCTTCCAATCGACTAGAGAAGCGTCCTCCGTCTGTCAGTTTAAATCTGCTGCGCTCTTTTGCCAGCATTTCGAACATCTACCAAACGTACGAGTTAACAAGCCTAAAATCTCACGTTTTAAACCTATCCTCTTCCCCCTGGACGCTGGAATTTCTCTCGCGTGAATCGTCGCTGGCTAACTAGAAAAAGTATTCCAAGTTCGCCCCTACGAATCGGCTGCTTCGAACACAATCGGATTCCGATCGAAGCAAAGCGATCGTGAACGCGTGCATTCGTCGATTCTTGACGCGGGTCTTCCGGATCACCTGCCCGTCCCTGGCGCGCTGAATATCCCGGCCAATGGCAAGGTTCGTCCTGACGACAATGAACTTGCGCGGAAGTTTTGCGGCAGGGGCGGCAATGGGAGGGGTTTACGGACTGCTCCTCGAACCCACGGAGTAATGACACCGCCGCTTCCTTCCTCGCTCCCAGATCCTCTCTCTTTCTCCTTCTCTGTCTTCCAAGTCCATCGTTGCTTTCGTTGCTTTGGTCGGTCGGCGAGTCGCAACGCGCGAAGTTTGGGACAAGGTTAGTGTGTCGAGCCGAAACACACTCGATTTGGCGACCCACGAGCCAGTTGGATATCGTAGAGGGACCGAAACCTGGGATGGGATCGCAGAGAGAGAGAGAGAGAGAGAGAGAGAGAGAGAATGAGAGAGGGGGCAGAGGAGAAAGGGGAAGACCGGAATAACGTGTTTATAAAGAAAGGGCCATCGAAATCGAGCTTGATAGTCCTTTTTGCGGGATACGCGCGAGCTGCACGCGATAATTCTGCCCCGGCGCGATAATTATTTTCCCGTGGGATTTATAGCTCTGATTAATTTAATGGCGACCATGTCGACCCGTTGTATTTATCTATTTATCAGCGCATTAGCCGGCATTTCAATTGGCGATTGATAATCGTAACGCCTGTTAGAGAACTTTGTTCATAGATAAAGACCGATAAACGAAGTAGATTTCCTAAGAAATAACAGTAGATTTCTAAGAGTGGATTTCCTAAGAAATCAACTGTTTGATCAGAGGATGTATTCGGTACCTGCGTTATTCAGCCTAGAGCTGCAGGATCAGAATCGGCCTCTCCATTGTCCAGAGAAACGTAGAAACGAATATCCTGTTGCGTTAGGGCTGATCGAATCTGTATACGTGGCATTCTGTGAAGAAGGAAGGAAGGAAAATTGCCTATTTAACTGGTTAAAGCTACGGATCGTCAATTTTGACCGTATCGAGCGACGATGGTCGATAGTGCAAAGAGCTGACATCGCTTGGCAAAGGAACCGAGGATATTTCTACTTGATCCTTCGAACAAACATACCGCATGTGTATACCGGGATTTCACCAACTTTCCAGGAAAAAGGCATTGATATTCTCAAATCGTAATCACCAAAAATCACGAACGCTGGAAGAAAACGCGCAACAAAAATTCTTCCCTCGATATACCTGCGACATTCGAATTCCATCAATCGTGGCGCACAGTTCGTGGAAGGTGTAATCTTACTGTTGCGAGAGCACGCAATCGCAGTTGCGTATCGCTTCGGCCGACTAACGAACGATGTCCATGGTCGTTAAAATCTCTACCAAAATCGCCGTCTTCTCTCTATACGCTAACGTCTTCATTCGAAACGCCGACTAACGAGATTCCTGCGCAGGAACAAACGTTGTTTGTCCCAGTGGCAATTTGTTGGCGAGCGTCGGCCGTAAACCGGCGGCCAAGAATTGCGAGCGGTACCGCGGAAAAAGCGCGGCCTCGGTTCATTTCGAACGAGTTATTACGCGACTCGGCCGACCGACTTATCTCTTATCTCTCGTTGATTGGTTTATATAGCTCGTGTCGAGTTACCTTGTACGTACAGCGCATAAACGGGCTTTTTACGCTCGTGACACGCACACGAATACGTACGTGCGTCGGGTTCGAGAATGTCGTTCTGCGACTGGCTCGCGTGTTCCCACATTTTCGATCTTACCCAAGCTCGCGACTATGTTGCGTTGCCACGGTACGCCACCGTGTTCGAAGAAAGCACGCTTACATCGAAAGTAGCGATTTTCACGGTTCCTTTCAAAACGGCCAACTTTCTATTTTTCTACGCGTTCTGCACGCCTCCTTTCGTAAGTACGTTCGCAAGAAAGAAGGTTATCCATAAACGATTGGAAAATTATTGCCATCTTCGGTGGTTACTGTATGGTTTGAAAGTTACACAGAAATAGACGAAGAGCGTAGAATTGTAAGAGAAACGGAAAATTCAACGTTGTAATAGAAGTCTCGTCTTTGTATACAGGTTGCTTCGACGACGGTGGTTGGTGACAGTGGTGAAAAAATAAGTGGAAAGTGTAGCAGAGTAAACTTTTGCGGTTAGTTATCAAGCGTACTTAAACTTGGATAATTGCAGGCTACGTATGAATACGAATAGCAGGAGATTATATGGGAAGTGTTTCTGTTTTAAGCTTCGCATTCGAGAAAATAAAGTTTGAACGCGCTTAGTTAATAGTTGGAAATTTACTTTTCTCGGAAGCAAAGCGTCCTACGAAAAAATTCTATTCTACGTGTTTTACTTGTTTTCACGTGTACAGCAACCTCCTGTCGATTATTTATTCCCGTTCGCTTCTCAAATTAAAATATACTCGTCAAATTCGCAAATTCGATTTTTTCAAACACGACGCCTTGCACGCGAAAACGTTATACTACATCTTCGACTTACTTTTTCACGAGGAATAACTTACTGTCCGGTTGTATCGCCACTGCCGGAACTGTATAATAATATTCGGCTTCTGAATTATTCGGCATTTGAATTCGAAGATATTAAAATATCGTTCATCTCGATAATTACGCCTTATCAGTTGCATAACCAGTGTTACGTCTTTGATTCTAACAGATTAGATAACCATAAAGAGCGACGCTAAAATTAGAAAGTCAACGAAAACGGACTTTTCGTATTTTCCTCGCCTGATCTTCACACGGAACGACGCGATATATACACGAAGATATACGGAGCGATGTTGTAACTCCGGTTGTATCCAAAGGAAAGAAGAAAACACCGCGTTGTTCGCAGCTTTGAACCGAGGAACGTTCTTTGGAACAACTCGGTGAACTCAGCGGAACGCA
The DNA here is from genome assembly GCF_011952205.1 of Bombus bifarius. Lineage (NCBI taxonomy): Eukaryota > Metazoa > Arthropoda > Insecta > Hymenoptera > Apidae > Bombus > Bombus bifarius. The sequence goes on along the minus strand of NW_022884569.1, from coordinate 429,941 downwards.
GAAGTAATGCCTCGACTAACGGAGATTCGTTCGGCGAAGGAACGCAGCGTTTTTCACTCGCTGAACGCGTGAGCTTCTAGAGAAACGCATTCCGTTCGCGACCGGTGTGTTCGCGTGTGTACCGGTTAAATTAGCGCTAACGACTCGGATTAACTTTCCCGGCGTTGCGTCAGGAAAGAAACCACGGCTGGTTCTCAAGGAGAGAAACAAGCCAAGCCCCCGCGATTACGCGTACGTATCGTGGCTTATCTGGCCGGTTCGCGCAATGACTCTGACCTTACTTTTAGCGGACGCTGCATCTTTCACCGCGAACATTTGCTCTGGAAATTCTATTTGGTTGCGTAATAAGTTCGTTCGTTCTTTCGTGTTGCATTTTCGTAAACACCGTGTAGAAAACCTATTTATATTTGACGAAGTGAAAATGGTTACGTTAAGTAGAGGAAAAGTGAACACGAATCTCTAGTAAAGAGAAATATTTCGTTATCATACAAATTAATAGATTGCTAGCACCTCACGACACGGCAGAAATATCGCATCAACGTCGTGTATTTCAGATTGTAAAAGTATTTTTCTCACTATCGATGTTGTTTTATCAATTGTTCCAATGGTTGGAAGAGTTTTATTTGAAACTGATCGTTGGATAATTCAAAGTTCGTTGGCTAATATTTATCAGTACGAATGTGGGCACTACAAGAGGCTATGAGTAATGGCGATAGGATGTTCGAGATGATGCGTGACAACGAATTCAGGTTCGATAACGAATCCACGGTCCACGGGAGAACGAGTATCAACGTACTGCTCGATTCGGGTAACTTCTCGACAACTCAATCAGTAATTCGTCCAACGACTAACTAACAAACTCCCTTATATACTCCTGTCCCCGCTTCTCGGGTCAATCTTTGTTTTTAAGGAGAGCCGTATAATCATTTCATACCTCTGTCAGGTACACGTCCCTCCCGTGACCATGGCTACGTCTAGTGACCTGCTATGTCACTTCGGGCCCGAACCCATCGTCATAAAGTCAGATTGGAACATTAAAACTATTCCTTATTTTTATCACTTCAGTGCAGCTATGGTAAAAGTCTGGACTAGGGTATTGGGGTTTTTCCCAACATTCCGGACGGGAAATCCCGCTGTCCTTCCATCTCCGACATACATATACCTGAATTTTTGGATAAACGAAGAAGACCTTTCAAATGACGAATCAAATATATCGCTTGATGTATTTAGATAACTTAGCTATCTGTAAAAGATAATGGAAGGAAATAACGCATACATTTATCGTTGTTTAAATAAATCTGACGTAAAAGGGTCAAGATCTTTGACACCCTTTCGAAGAATTGCAAAGAAACACATTACAGAATCTAGTATTCTGTTGGATAGATAAAAGTCTGTTGCGATACTTGCCATATCTTTCCGAGACGTTGCAAGCGAAAGGTTGTAATTAAGAGAAATTGTTTTTCAATTTACGCGTTCCTTTTTCCCCAGGAATAATTGACAAAGGCGTACAGTGGCCGCGGAAGAGAATGTTTGCCGCGGCAAAAAGGTCAATTTTGTAGGGTGGCATCACGAGTTCCCGAGGGACTACCCTCCACACAGTCCAAGTTATTTCTACCTTCGTAAAAGGATTAAGTCTCGCCCTTCGTTTTCCCCGGTGCTTTCGTATACACAGCCACCTTTGTATCTCGTTTCAGCATTTTCCTACCAGCTATTCGGGTTGCTTCCCCCGGACTTTTCACGACGCACATTGTCACGACGGCATATATTCCCCTTCTGAGCCCGATACGAAATATAATAGGCGCGAACATACATTTGAATCGTTAATTAACTATCATCGAACGAATTTCGATGTACTTAGAAAAATAGAATCTACGCAGAGCTTTGCTCGCCCTTCTAAGCATCCTGTAACAACAAACATCTTGCTTGGGATATTATTTTATAAAAAAAAGATTTCGTTTCGTGTTCGTTCGTGAAAGGGTTAACGAATGAAAACGATCTTCCCAGACAAATCTTGTCGCCCTTTCCTCGTCCGTCGATAAATTCTTCGTAAGTTTCCTTGAAACGAAGGTATTTTGCATGAAATGTGCCAATAACGGGACGATTCTCGCGAGTTAAGTTAGAAGGAAGGCAGAAGGATAAAGAGGGCGTAGAATGGAAGGGTCGTTAGAAGGAACGGTGATTAAACGTTTACGAGAAGCTTTTCGAGGTCGTTTCAACGCCCCTCCGCGCCCTCGTCTCTTTCCGGATATATTCAAATCGGTCTTAATGGCGAGGACACACGCGAGGTTCCCGCGTTCCCGGCGAAAAGTTGGCGAAATCGCGCCCTGGCTGCCGGTTTCCTCTTTTCAGTCGCGTCCTTCTTCTTCCACGAAACCTACGAAACTCATTTCCAGCAGACTCGCGAGTCTCGAGTCACAATCCCATCCGGTAAACGGGGAAAATGTTAATGGCCTGGACGTGACGCGGGAATAATGAAAAGTTCCTCGTTTTCCTTGTTTTCAACTTTAGATCCTCCAGGCTCTATTAACCGTTCCCATCTCATAAAGGATTGATGAAATGGATCAAAAGTGGCGTGTCCCGTAAGCTTCTCACGTTCTTCGCTGCATTTTCAATTTTAAGTCGATAACTCTTAAGTGCAATTGCGATTAAATCAATGGTATCTAATTTCTAATTTAATACCATTATATCAGTGCTATTAGGCTACAGCAAACCTGCGACATGTATTTGTTTAATAACTTTCATCTTAATATTTTTCGAATCGACGAGCTATTCGAAGATCGACAACCTTCCCAATACCAAGTTCCATCTGGAACTCATAGTCTTTCGATTCGTATCGAAAGATTTCGAAGATAAACAAATATGTCGAAAACCTGCGTGTCGAACTGTGGAAGGCAATTTTCGCGTTTTAAAGCTGAGTGTACGAGTCCGCGATGAAATATCCGCTATAGGTAATAGCGGCGATAGGATGGTCGAGATGTTAATGACAACGAATTCAGGTTCGATGACTCTCTCGATAACTCAATCAGCAATTCGCCCAACGATTAACTAACTAACTAACTAACTCGTAATCCAAATGAAACTGCCCTTATATAGTCCTTTTCCCATTCCTTGGGTCAATCTGTTTCTGAGAAGAGCTGCACAACTATTTCCTATTTCCGTTATTACACGTCCCTCCCGTGACCATGGGTACGTTCGGTGACTCATTATGTCACCTCGAGCCCAAACCCATCGTCGTAAACCTTAAGTGCCCGGGTAACTATTTCTTCGTTTACTGTTGAAATGTCGTTGTCGTAAACATCTGGATTGGAGTATTGGGTTTTTTCGAACATTCTAAAGAAAGGTGCCGATGTCCTTTCATCTCCGACATATATAATAGCTTGTTTACGTTTTCGGCCCAAAATTCTCGAACGTAAATCGTAGGTTAAGGGGTTAAGCATCCTTTGCCTTTTCTCACAGCCCCACCACGTACGTGTTCCGCAACTGCCCGCGGCCATGGAAGGACCTACGACACGTTGACGGGCCTTAGGCTTTCTCGCGACATTGTTTATGGTTCACCCGATATTTCTTGGACCATTTGTCCACGACACTGCACTATTAAATTTCCTTCAAACTTATAGCGGTGCACGCAGCAACAGCCAGTGCAATAATCTACTTGCAACTTAATAAATGTTTCTCTATTTCCAAAATTCCTAACAGTAAAGCATTCGTAGGTCTGGCGAATCGCGTGGGCACCCAGACGTTTCTTAGAAACGCGTCTCCGTCCGTTATAACAGGTTACCTGTGCGAAGCTCTCGTGGACCGCGGATACTCGCTACTCGTACGCCCACCTCTCTCTCGCTGGCACACCTGTGTATTCTCCCCTACCAGGTATCCGCGATTCCGCTAACGGTTATCCGCCGAAAGTGAGATTCTCCGTCGTTACTGTCTCTTTCCGCCGTCTCAGCCTTTCAACGAACAATGGGCAATGAGTAAAACGTAGAACGAAATGCGTGCCAAAGGAGATCGTTGCGCGTTAACGATGTTACTACGTATTTCCAGACACATTGTTAACCCGTTAACCGCGAGGAAACGCGCATCAACTGGCTAATCAGAACGCGACAAGTCGTATTTTCCATGTTTCGCAGCACGGTCGTCGTAAAATTCTGATCTTTATTTAATCTTCCCTTTATTTGATCTCTTGTGACCGAACGTGCGTCTTTCTATCTTCTTCGTAATTTACAAACATATTCATACAAAAACATATGTTTTTCTTAACGATTCAACCTTCAGCCAGGCTTTCCATCTTCGATCATTTTCCATTAAAACATTGCCGTTCGTCTATAAAGCGACGTTAAAATCGGCAGATCAACAGAGATATATATGTACTTATGGCGTGTTTGCGCTGCGATCTTTGTATAAAAATTTCTGGTTAAGGTTATGACTCGGTTATTAAGTTACATACATATCGCGGTCATGAAATACGATCCTTTCTACGTTTCATCGTCATCACGTTATAAAGGAAAGGCAAAAATGCTTTATTCCATATTCCCAGCGGTCGCTCGAAAATTTGTATTCGCTGCACGAATAGAGGGAGGCGAGGCGCGATCTTTTATTCCTATTCGGTGGCTCGAAAAACCGGGCTGCGAGACGAACTTCGGGGTAGAGGAACGAAAGTCAGCTTGGACCGGCGCAGCCTCGACAAGATTCGGCTTTCAGGAAGAACCGCCACGAAATATCGGGGGCCTCGATTCCCCTCCCACAGGAAGAGCTAATGCGACGATAAAGTGTTGGCGCGACGGGAAGCCGAAGAACAGCAGGCGTTGACGAGGAGCACGCGAAACGAAGCGAGTCGGCATGAAGAGTTTCGTGATAGGGTTCAATTAATATCGAGTTCGAGCCTCCCGGTCATTGTTTGACATTTCACGACTCGTGCCGATTTCTAATTGAATTGCAGAAGAAGAAGAAAATTGCAGGAGTTTGGAATTTTGAAAGGACGCTCGCTGCTTATTTCGCCAACGGTTTATCGATCGTTTGTTATTTTGTTGCATTCTGTTGGCGAACGTGCGCATGGAACGTGTACGGCAGCCTACGGACGGTGCAAAAGTTATCAGCCATATGCGATAGAAATCTCGTAACGGTATTTGATCGTATTTTTAAGAAATATTTCTACGCGGTACTGCATGCGATAGAGAGCTTGTTATAAATAAACCACGCACGTTCGTACGTTTGCGGAGAATTGAAAGAGACGCACGGAATATTCGATATGCATAGAACGAGATATGTCGTTAGAGAACGTTCGAAGTATAACATTGATTACGGTATTTAGCGGAGAAGACAAATATCTGCTTGTTCGCAAGCTGTGAATTTATATAAATATGTAGCTGCACACGAGTCTGAGGACGATACGAATTGAGAGCGACTGGTGTTGTTTTGCCTTGGGACATTGACACCGTCTTGACGTACCAAATGACGTAACAAATTCCGGACAAAACAGTGTCGCCGCTACGTGCAACCGTCGATCGAAGTTGAATTTAGACTTTCCTGTACTCCCCCGACCGATAAGTAAATGAATACAAGCGTTAAGACAATCAATCTGGAGTATTCTTATATCAGCGATCAGTTAGGCGATCAGTAATGAGTAATCAGCAATCAGTCTTCAGAACGAATCTATTAGTTATTGAGTATCTAGCGATCATAGAGCGATTATGATCGAGCGAACGTACTCGTACGCATAATGAGCAACACTTAGCGAACTTAGTACGACGAACTCTGTACTACAAACAATTTTTAAATATACTGACTACACCAAATATGCACTCGTCACGGCACCAAATATCGCAACTCGTTCGATCGTCCTCGACAAATATGCGTAGGCTAGTTAGAAGCAGCGTTCATCAGAGTATCGTATAGTTGTCATAAAATATTTGCAAAGCTCTTGCAAGTACCGTGGAAGAACATGTTGGCTGATAAGTGCGCGTCTTAAAATACAGGAAATAATCTGTGTAAATCAACTGTAATAATTCTATAAATATCGCGTGCCACATCCGTTCGTTTCTCGTTCGAAACTAACGAGATGAAAAGCGGGAAACCATGTACTCGTAAGCGTGGAACGATCAGAAGATGATGAAAACGGGTTTAGAACGTGTAATAGATGGTGATAATAATCGCTGTATGCTCTAACGAGAAATATAATCGATATTCATGGTGAAATTGTGGCATTCAGATAAGTATCCTTATCGATATCGATACAGATTTACCTGATGCAACGTTCGATGCCGTAACAACCGATCTTTATTAGGAGATAAACGTAATAAAATTGTTTCTGGCCCGCGGCTCTTTCCTTCCTCGTCCATCTTTTTCCCATCATCTACGGTAAGATTACGAGAGAATAACAGATCACAGATGAAAATCTCGGAAAGTTGAAACGATAAGCCTGACTCGGATTAATCGAGTTACACGAATTCAATGAGCTCGGAACGTCTTCGTCGATATAAATCTCTTGTTTTATTTGACGTGAAATATCCTTGCGAGCGGTTTTCTCGTGTCCTCTCGCGTACGTGAGTCATTTGACTGCGCGTAATGCGAAGCACTTCATTAACGTGGTTATTCTCGTTGCTTTGCTTCACTTGGAATATCAAGTCGCTGTTCCCCAGACGTATTCCGATTTCCCTTCGGAGGAAAGGCTCGATGGGGTTGGTGTCAAGGGTCAGCTATATATCGGATCAAGCCTCGCGATTTATTATCGTGAAAAAAGAGGGAAAAAAAGCGAGGGGGCCAGATAAGAATGGAGTTTCGAATTTCAACGTTTTCCCGGCAGATTATTGGTAGAAGAAGGCCGAGGAAAAGGGACGTCGCGTAGAGCGTTTTAAAATTTTAAACGACCGAATACGAGAAACCTCATCGCGCACGATATTTCTTTTTCGCGCTTTTAATATTTGTATTTTCGGGACGATACGTAAGTTGCTTTATTTTCATTTCTCAACTTTTTCCACTATTTATAAATATTAAGCGCGTACTATCCACGCTGTATTTGAGATTCGACTCCTTGAACTCTTTTCAGTCCGTATAAACTACGAGGTTACTGACGGCAACGTTAAACGTTCAAAGAAGAATGCATTTTTAGTCGCATTGGCCATGAAAGGTGGCTTGAAAGAGGCGTAAGCGTAGTCTGTTAGACGCAAAGACACGTCTACGCCTGTATTCAATCGGCGAAGCGTACAGTAAGACACATTTTGTCTCGTTATTTAATACGTCGAGCAATAAAGAAGACGCCTTCGTGCTATATCACTACATTCGTTTATTACTGCGACGGACGCGTATGCGTCGCTACTGACAGTGTTAACATTAGTCGTCAAGAAAACACGTAACGACGAGAACATTTCGCTGTTGTTTCGTGGACAGGTGCACATAACTTTGCAACGAACGCTGCATGGAAGCGTGCATCAACGTGTCTAATACGCGTCTATGAGACGACGTTTACTTTGTTGCTTTGTTGCATTGTGCGCTTAACACGTTGACTGCCACGCGAATTCCGTTCCTTTCATTCTGGCAGCTACGGTACAAACGCTTAATTTTTCCAACATGTTGCATCGTATTTGCGCGCTTTTTTCTAACGATGTTCCCTAAATCGTTCTCGCATTCTCTTCGATATTGATATTCCGGGACAAACAATCGGGTTTTGATTTTACGCTTTATACTTGTATTTTGGGTTAGCGTTTCGTGCACGTTGCAGTCTGCTTCTTCTGGGCAGACCCGAAATTCAAAATTTATTTCCACGTTGTTGAAAATTTGTATATGGGTCGAGGATCTATATCGAACGTACGTAGAAACTCGGAAAACTCAATTAAGCAGTACAAAATGATCAGAATTATAAGTTTTCCCCGGTCAGTTCTGAAACACTGTGCGTGGTGTTGTTCTGTTTCTCTTGGCGTTTTCTCGTTCGACTCGGAGCGAATAAACGCGTTGGAATATTTCACGGATGCCCGCGTTCCCGCTTGGCATCGGAACAAGAGTGTCGGCCCCAACTTACGGTATATCTCGTTGACGTCGCGTTACATCGTTTATCACGCAGGGTTAAAGCGTCGTTTTACACGCCGGTCCGCCAACGTGTCTTACGCAATTCGAGAGAGGTTCTGGTCGAAAGAAATCCAAAGGCAAAGTATCTTTGCATTATTACGAGCGACCAGCGTCGTAACGTTGGATCGTAAAGCGTCTCGATGGCTGCTGAATGCGATGAGCGGTGAAACGATCTGTCGCTGTATCCAGTTTACAGGCACCGTGAAAATGGCGCGTCAGAGCCTCGAGATTAAAAACTAATCAACGTCGTTAGGTATGAAATGGTCGGCTATCAGCGAATAAGCAGATACAACTTGCTTAATGAATAGGAAAGCAGCTGTAAAATGGATAAATCGTTAAACGACGGCGATAACTCGGCGAGTAGTTAAACGTCGCTGTGTCGTGTAACGGTAGACGATGATTTCGCGTGCATAGGTAGACACGTCGAAAACGTGGAATGAAATTTTTCTAACGCGTTGAGTTAAGAATCGGTCTGATACACGCGTACTGGGTAAATCTTTCGATTCTGTTTTTCCAAAAACGAAGCGTTCTACCAAGAAAATTGTAATTGTAAAAGTTCTATGCTTTTTTCGAGTTATTTGCAGGCGAAGAATATGTAGAGGATGGTTGGTTTATTCGAATAACGAGATAACTCGCTAACGAGTATATTTAAAATGATAAATAAATTAACACAGATACTAACAGATTCACTGAAGACAGTGTAAATCGCTAATAAGATCGCCGATGGCGACATTGTTTTTCCCGGAGTTTATTTATTATTACATTACGTGTATCCTAACGATATTGCTACTCCGAGGCAAACCAACAACATGATTTGAATTGTCCTCCAGCTCATGCACCGCTGCGAATAAAATCCTATCGATTTATTCACTTTTATCCAATGCGATATTCAAGTACGCTTGATAAAACGTGAAGATCAATTTTCTCGAAGACGACTCGTCGTAGGAATTAACGTCGTTCCATATTTCTAATTCGCTGTTTCCACGCAGAATCATCGTGTTGCCGATTACATCACGATCGCTGGGACGTCCTCGATAGAAGATCAGCCAAAGCGTTTTGAGCGAGCCATTCGTGTCTAATATTTCGTTCGTGCACTTGCTCTCGTACCTCCGTTGTTGAAACCATTACACGACTAATTCTTCCTTGCCGGGCTTACGTCTGGCTCGCCACTCTCTGCCTCGTCGTCCTGCTTTCGTGTCGGATCGTTCGACGATCTCGAACCAAAAGAGTTTCTCCGCTCGCATGAATAAGTAAACGAAGAAACGAACGGATAAGCGAGTCGCAAAGGTAATAGTCGTTCGATCCTCGAGAGACGATTGCTCTCTCATCGTGGCGAATTAATTGATCGCGTCGATTGTTCTCGAGACGAGGAAGAAAAGAGAGAAAGGAAGAAAGGAGAGAGGAGGATTGCCACGGGTCTTTGTAAGCGCTCTCTTGCCATTTAAATCGAAAACGAAAGGAGTCGGGAATATCAAGCGCAATCAAAGAGTAGCGCATTATTTCGGGTAAAACCTGCGACTTTGTTCGGACGGCCATTGCGAAAGGGGTGGAGATGAGATGAGATGAGATGAGACGAGAAGAGGGTTACGAGAATTGGAAAAACGAGGATCGACGAGCTGTGTCGCTTCGGTTCGACGAGCGAGCGAGCGCGCGCGGGACCTTTCTTGTTCCCAAAAGTCGAGCTAGGTAGTTCTTTTGAACGAGCCAGAAGGAAATGAATTCGCGCGACTGCTCGTTCCAGAGAGGCAGAAGGAGAAGGACGACCAGACTTTTGATATAGTCTCTCGTTGGAGAGAGAGAGAGAGAGAGGGAGAGAGAGAGAGAGAGAGAAAGAGAGAGAAGAACAAGAGGCACAGACTCGGTTCTAAGTATAGGGAGACAGAGAGGAGCGTGTCGAAGCGAGTGGCTAAGGCTGGAAGATCATGGCGAATACCAAGTAGCAGATTCTACGATCCGTATGCAACAACGACCGCGACGTTGATGCAGATGTCGATGCGACTAACGATAGGCTCGATCGTGTCGCGAGCACGTCCGAGTCGAAACAGGATCGATCGAAAAGATTAAATTGCTGCATGTAAAGCGTCCTTTCTTAGAAGTTAATAGCACCCATTAAATTGCATTCTGTCGTCAACGATCGATTAGATTTGTCTTGTTAATTCCTTAATTTCGTTACAGACGTATTTACGCGATTGATATTCGATTCTCGACCTACGCGATTAATATTCTATTCTCAAGTAGAGGATTAATATTCAGTTCGCAAGAAACGAATAACTTGCTTCCATAACTTCATTCGCCGCAGCGTGATGACACAGACTATAGGATGAATTTTAAAAACGGTGTTCGTAACAACATTTTCTCTCCTGTACTTTTTAAATTCACAGAGTCGATCGATACTCGTAATGGAAAACGATCGACGCTGAAACTTTTCTAATTTGTGTGACAACTGTTAAGACCCGTGGATAAAGATGCTCGCACGCTACCCAGCCAGCTAGATCAATTAGGATGTCCTGCTAATACTTGGATTTACGATCACGCTATATCCTTCCCATCGAGAATACGTTGCTTTTATTGCTACCTTTCGTTCTCGTTAGCCAGTTTCCGTTCTCGAAGAACGAAATCGAAGCATTCAGGAAGCGTTAAGCGCCACGTCACTCGGAACGCACGCGAGCCTCTTGTTTTCCTTCGATTTCTCGAGCCGGTGCTTTTGTTGCTGTTCTCAAAGTTCTTCTCCTATGCACACGCACGTCAGCCAGTCAGTTTGCTCGCTAAGCAGTCGATAACGCGTTACGCAAACCTTGGTCAATTACGATCGCAGGTCTAATTAAACGCGAAGCGATGCACCGTTGTCGGTTTGCCAGAAAGGGCAGAGTCTGATAAACTCGCCGCTTACAAATGGAAACCGTCGATTCCTTTCAGCTATTCCGATCTTCCTGGAATCTCTTCTCAGGCGCCATCAGTGTGGCGTGATTGAATTTCCGGAAATTTCGGCGCTCAACGAAGATGGTCTTCGTGGAAACGTTAGATTATTAGGGACGCGTAACGTCGTTAGGATATTCGCGAGGCAACAAAGGGACGAATGGAAAGACACTGATGCAGCCGCTAAACTGGCAGGTTTCGATTGTTACGTGCGATGCCTCCGACAGTGACTGTCGAGGAAGTCGAGAATAATTTAGAGATCACTAAATGTGGACCGCTTTGTGAGTAACATAACCGGCGAAACGATGGCGAAAGTAAGCTCGAAACGGGAGGTGTAATCCGTGTCGACGACCTCTGCCGACTAATATTACTCCGTGGCGCGCAGTGTTTGAAAACGGCCGTCTCACCGGCGAAAAATAATTTCGGCTTACGATTTTGATTGTTTTTTTACTACGTAAATATTCTTCTTTTCTTTATCTACACTTCAGTAGAATATTGTTCATCTATAAAAGTGGTTTGTCTTATCACGGATTTTGTAGAGAAAGGTGCATACCTAAGCCTTGCCAAAGGATTATGGATATCATCGATAATATTCTTTGGCTCGATAACACTTTCTCAGAAAGTATTTCCCCGATATATATTTCTGATTTGATGAAATTTAAAGAATTCGCCTTTCGTGGGAAACAGCCGCTCGATTCTTCCACTCTTCCCACTCACGTTGCTCGATTATCATCGCGGTCGTTCGACCAACTAACAAAGATACGAGTATCTTTATAATAATTACAAGAAACTGCGAATTTGTGGATGGCGCAAATTAATTTATCGAATTAAATTGGTCGCTGTATCCTTTCAACGGACGACGATTCGACGATAATCGTTGGTCGCTGTGTGGTTCTTGCTATCTTTTTTTCTCTGTTCTTATTCGGTAGTTTCGCGGAGCATGGGACGTAATTGACTAACATAATCGTAAACTTGGGTCAGAAAGTCGCGTCTGCCGACTTTGATTGTCCATGCAAAACTTCGTTAGCCTAATCTCGAGTCGTCCTGACAACACTTTCTTTTTAACGTGGGAAAATTACGAGCTGTCGAGGGTACTCGTTTGCCAACGACCAAATGGAAATACGCTATTCGGCGAGGTAAAAGGAACGGTAAATGCGAAACGATGCTGTAGGACCTATTAATACGTTCACAGGCTCTTTGGAAGAAACGTAACTCGCTCAAAAGATTAATATGGTATGGAGGAACAAGGAAGATGGTTTAATTGTCATCGACTGTTCGTTACAAGTACGAGTAACAGGGAAAGTTTTTACACCTACTAATTGATTTCATTAATTTTCAAGTTGATTTCATTAGTTTTTGATCGCTTACGCGAGAATTATAACTATCTCTGTATAAAATACTTATTACAGTCCATTACAGACCGCTAATTCTAGCGTCAAAATTATATTTAAAGGGACAAAGTTTCGTACACGATAACGCCACGATAGTTACAGAACGTTGGTTGCCCGAATAAATGTTAACCGCAAATTCCTAATGATTTATGGCTGTCAGAACGTCTAGAATAAACTACCTTTTTCTCGGAAACTGTTAACGACGCGATTCATTGAAACGTTTCTAGAAACCAGAAGCTAGTACCTTCCAACTTGGAATAACACGACATCCATCGATCAAGACGGAACACCGTCGTAAATCTGGTTTGGAGCGTCAGATTCGATTAGTCGCGACTGTAGTCGGTTAAACGGGCAATTAAAACAACCGTTCAATCCGACACTGCTATCGACCCTCTCCTTTCCCACGAGCCAAGCACCGAGTACACAGCGATTCGGTTGCGTTTCGTCCTCGATGGAGAGCAGCGACTGGCTAATGACCGATTCGGTAACGATTCAAAGGGCAAACATTTTCCTTTGAACGGTGAAGTTGGAGCTAGAGTCTCCGTGAAGCCCTCGCGCGATATTATATTCTGGCGGAGCGTTGAAATATCCGCTCAAGCACCGTCCACTCGAGCCAGAGCCGGAGGTATCGTTGGGATGCCAGGATCGTTGTTTATTGGTCGCAATAATGACGGCTAAATTACCCTCCGCGGGCAGCAGATTGTTTTCAAAGCGGCCAGCTGTTGAACCAGTATTCAAACGTCGCTAGTTAAAATTACGTCGGCTCTGTCCGCGTTATAACCGGTCATTATCATTTGAATAGTTACTTCATTAGCTACTTCGATTTCATCCGTTACGATCGTTGATATTTTACGCCAAACTGTTACTTCAAATTAGTTCACGAGCTCGTTTACCTAAATCTGTAAACCCGAATGTACATCACCCTCGTCGATGATTGTTAGAAAAAAGATCTGAGAAAAGACAGCGGCAAACACTGCTTTTTAACTTTACTTCGGAACTTACTATCGTTTATGTCATCTTCTTGCGACGAATGAATTTATGGAAGCACGTAAGTCACTCGTTTCTCGACAACTGAGCGTTAAACACGCGCTTTTCTGGGTAATGAAATTAAGAAATCAATAGGAGATGGAGTTGCGCGAATTTTACTTCTCAAAGATTCAATTCGCCACTGTGTACTATATTCAGTTACTATACGATATACAGGGAACAAGAAATAGACGTTTTTCTCCTAAGTTTGGCATGGGAAAGTTGTACGAGAGTCAACTGCTACGGTTGGTTATTTTTAAACTTGGTCGACTGGCGCGTCGAACCTTGACCCCGCCAAGTTAGCGGAAGTTTCGCGAAGCCAGTTTGCTCGCCGGTATTAATTTCGCCGTTGTTAAATTTCTCTACAACCCTCTGCAATTTTTCTCGATGCCTCAAGAATCTGCCAGAGTTACTGCCTCGGGATGGATCGCAGGTCGCAACCCTTCCAACCCTAATAATCCTGCGAAAGGGTTGTCGATAGACTCGGTCCTTCCCCAAGCGTTCCTCGGAAACGAGGATTTCAGAGTCGGGGTCAATGATCGCTTCATAAATTTGCTACGTTTCTCGTCAACTTTTATCTCCATCGACGGTAGAGATTTCTTGGTGGAGAGCTGCCTTTCCCCAGAGGGATTTTTTACTCGGGAAAATTACGTAATAGGGTAACCTACGAACTTATAGGAACCCTACCGCACCCTTCCGCGCTTTCGTAACGTTAGAGCGGAGGGACAGAGAGCGCGTGTGTCGGTATTGTGCGTGCGTTCGCGTGACCGTACCGAGGATCAGTGGATTGGGCGTAGGTCAGTTATGCAACGCTGCTGGCCATCGAACATCCATCCCTGACACGTCAGCCTTCGACCAAAATTATCTTCCGAGTTTTATGCTACTTCGTATTTATTTTTCTTCGCACATTTGACTCACGAAATTATTCCAATACCCAGCGCACAACATTTTTGTGAATACGTTAAGCGCGTTGCAAATTTAATTCGATTATATCGGTAGAATTTGAAACCGGTGTAAGAGTATAGGAGTTGCAAAACGTTTATTGGCAACATACACCTGGTGGAAAATGAATTACACGGCGGTAGTCGTTTTCGATATATAATCGGAGTTAAAAGTCTCTGATCTCAGCGAATATCGAGGTTTAATAATTATCAATTAACGTACGCTCGCGACAAATATCTTGCAACTTCTGTGTATCGGTATATGCCGGGTCTTTAACGTATTATAGTCCGTAATATTATATTATTCATTTACACTTTACGATATCAGATACATGATCAATTAGGTCTCGATTACTAGAACGGAACAAATTGCGAATATTAATACAAGAGGAACGGTTACGAGTATCTCAGAGGTCTTACGGGTGCATAAAAATTTAAGTATGCGTCAAATATCTCCACCTTGCACCCTTTTTCGACTACAAAGATCGGATTTCTCGTATTTGAAGGATGGCGAACCCAATGTCGGGGGAAGATCTATACAGGATTATCGAGGGGTTCGAGAAGGGCTTTTACCGGTATTTCAATGAAAAATTTAACGAAATTGACGGGAATCGACCGACGCGACGGCTGTTCCCATCGTATAGTTCGGGACAAAGAAGAAATTGTCGAATGGCGGGGGTGTCTGTCAAGATGGCCGACGAGTCTGTCGTCCAGGATTGACCTTTTCCTGGAATAGGAGATCTTCGACCGAGATGCAGCTGCTGTATTGTTGAATAATACACCGCGTCTCGTAACTTTCGATTTTTATACGCCAGTGTCGTATATTCTTACGTGTTTATGTAATATGGAACGAAGTTATATCATCTCACGTTCGAAACCGTATCGAGAAGCAATTTATCTTTCCCACCTCAAGAAGGTATAGATTCCTTTCATTGGAAAAAGGGAAAGAGCAGAAAACTAATTTGGCCTCGTTTCGTAACTAGAGAACCGGCGTAACAGGACATTTTATTGTACAAAAATTCTAGCAATAACTTTTATAAATCTGATTGTTCGATTTAGCAGACTTCCAATCGGATTTTATCGCGTTGTATTTCGTGTATCTCGTAGCCGTGCAAGAATTGCAAATATTATGGTAGTTCTACGCTTATGAGAATTACGGTGTACGTTTCTCTATTCGTCGAAACTATTTCTAAACATTACCGTTTTATTCGACAAGATATTTTCTACCGTAGCTCTGTTCATTTTTATTGAAAGAGCGGAGGTTGTACGTACAGGGGAAAGGGAACGATATTTGGAAACGTGCACGTTTTGGAAAACGTTTTCGATCTAGGAGCAAGCAGTCGTGGTGTCGTTGCTTGTCTGCATCGTCGGTTCTAGTTGTGAATATAACTCGAGGTATTTAGGTGAGCATGCATTTCCGCCGTCGTAGGTTCAACGAGGAAAGATAGCGAGTCCTCGATAGAGACAAGGAAGGAGACATTCGTGCGAATACCATTTTCCCGACCTGCCACCGACAGAGATAGATAGACGAACGTGTGTGTTTGTGTACGTGCGCGCGCATGCGCTAGCGATGGGACCGATACAAATAAGGTTCGGAAACCTTCGACCAAACAGACGTCGAGAATGCATGATTATCTTTTGGCCTTGTTCGACGACCTCGATACATTGCAACTCCAGCTAAATTATTAAAGAATAATTTTACACACGCCAAAAGCTATAAACAAACCGCAGGCATAGTTAAAGACAGTATGGAGAGATTCGTAAGGATCCGCGAAGACGTCGAAAGCGACGTGGCGATAGTTGGCAAAGAAATATCTTTCCCAATCGGTGATATTTCGTTGAGCTTTTAGCAGCGGATCATCCGTGTCTCGGTAAGTTTGCGCCGTATTCGACCAAGCAAAGATCTCCGCGCGGTTTTAAATTCCGATCGTCGTCGTAACGTTGCAAATAAAAATTATCGTCTATCCGCTAACGTAAAAGGAAAATCGTAATCGATCGAAACAAAGCTGCATGCGAGAGCGTCATTCCCATCGCTAGTCGGTGCTGGTGGAGCCTGCTGATAAAGAAGAGGCAGTGTCTGAGGGCAGGACAGAGAGGGAAAGCTGAGTCGAGGAGGAACGCGCACCGACCTGGACAACAGAGAAGAAGATACTTCCAGCTCTTCGCGCGAGTGAGAAAGAGGGGAATGAATCCTGAGGGTGCGAGAGGGATAAGAGCAAAGAGAGAAAGGGACGCGTCGATCGCGAGGTTAGCGAGAGTGAGTAGCGAGAGAGGAACGTTTGATGGAGAGAGAAAGAGAGAGAGAGAGAGAGGTGAAGAAAGGAGAGCGAGAAAGCCAACGATAGAAGACTCGAGAAAGGGAGAGAGCGAAGGACGCGGAGGAATTAGAAGGATGGATTTCCCGAAGAGGGATAGAGAGGCACGAAGCGGAATTCTAAGAGGCCAGAGCAGGACGAGGACGTCGGTGAAGAGGCACGATAGGGAACGGGACAGAATTTGGGTCCGAGAGACGCGCGGAGGCGGACTAGAGAGGGATGCAGTTATTTAGCACGAAAGAGAGCGAGAGGCGATGCTTCTGTGACGAAGATATCGGATAAACTTAGGGGTGACGAGCTACGTGCGAGGGGCCACGACACACAGGGAATTAAGGAACGCGAGAGAGAAAGGCTAAACGAGTGGATACGCGGCGGGAGGGAACGACGGTGTTCCTCAGGCTGGAAGGATGAAAGGGCGGAAAGAATGGTGGAGTGGCCGAATGAATTCTCTGATAAGTGGGCAACGACGGAGAAAACTTGTAGCGGAAATTGTCTTATTACTTTCTGTAACCATGGACGGTCGACTTTTGAACTATTCTGTACAAAGAATCGCTCGGTTCTATGGTTCCTATGGAATTCGTGAAAGGTATGTGTACATATACAAAAGGCTTTGTCTTGTCAAAAGGAACTCCATAAATGGTGCTGCGAATGGTGTCAAGCGACACGAGCGCCGTTGTTTTGAAAATCTTTTCACGCGCTGCCATTGGCTTCGGTGCTCGATCGCATAAGCGAGAGAGAAGGAAGGATCGAGAAATTGACAGAACCCGAAGAGCCAACAGGCCGCGTCAGTGTTTCCACGTTTTCGTCGAAGGCGAAAATGCATGAAACACTCGCGTTTATCTTGTTCGCAGGAGGAACAGATGTTTCGGTAAACCGAGACGAAACGGGGGAGAACGAAGATAGGGAAAAGAGCGGCGGCAAAGTGGACAAGGGATCCTGAGAGCGAAACGTGCACTTCGCTGGTAAATAGTACGTAAAAGTGCAACAGAGGAAGACCGACCGAAGACGAACGAAGAGAGACGATAACATTGGTGGAACGGTGTATAGGAAAATAAGAGAACGGAGTGAATACTCGTAGAGAGGGAGAGAGAGGGGGAGAGAATGGGTTGGTAGATGGAAACACGGGGATATGTGTGCGAGCGTTGTCGAAGCCTTGGTGCACCTCCGAGCGGAGGAGCCACCTGTAAGGACAATATAATCGACGTAGCGTGATCCACGAGAACTTCGCCTCGCGATCCTATCGTTGCGTAGATCTCTCGATCAGAATCGCACGCGATACGCCTCGCACGAAAAATTGGCGAAAACTTGCCGCTCTTTGGATCGTTCGGATGAGAACGAATTTCATTATATTCCTCCCTGTTCCTCTATTTTGTTGTCGGAAACTGTTCGACGTCGCCCTCGTAGATTTTGACACGCGTAATCGTCGAGTTTATAGACGATTTCAACGTGCAAGGAGTTTCATTTGCGCGACAAGATGCGGCTCTTTTCGCTGTTCTCATTTGTAAGATGACGGAAAGACGCGATACGTATATTTTTGTTGGCGTTTCGCTCGAACGTCGCTGTATGACGACCAAAAAGGAATATTTCGATATAGCCAAGAGTAGAAAGGATGTGTGAGATTCAAAGAAACAGTTTTATCGTAAGCGAAGCTATTAAATGTACTTTATTGATCGTAAACGAAATGCAAAACGCTTAGGATAATAGCGAAGTATTCTCGGTTGAGCAAACTTTCACTCGATAGGCGGCAAGTATGATTTTTAATAGAATGTAGCGACTAGAAATGGGTTAGAATTAGGGTTGGGACTATACAGGTAGAAGAACGATCATGAACGACGTGGATGACCGGTCGTTGAAGAGGGCTCTCTCGAGTCGAAGGAGATTCGAGAATCGATAAAAGGAGGAGTTTCATGGCACAATGACCGTCATTCAGCAGCCGGCCGAGAGTTTAACGAACGACCGCGCGACTCCGTTTCTCTCGGTTGGCCTCCGGTCCTCGGCCGGCAGAGCGCGTCGTTGCGTAAACGCAATGTCGGAAAGGAATCGTAATGTGGAAAGGTCAGTGTCTTTCTTTCTCCGGTGACGTCGACAGGCCGGCACGAACGCGCCTCCAAAAATATCCGCCGTGGCGAAAACCATCGCGAACGTGCACCGAGCCGAGCCGACCGAGCAAACCGCGTTCTCCTTCCCCGCCTCGTCTACTCTTTCTCCTTCCCCGTCGAAGCTAGGATCGCGTTTTATCGTCCGCGAGAATTTACGCCGTCTCGGTCACTGGTCAGCGACGAGACGCGCGAAATCACGAGAAATCACGCGAACCACGCGAACAGTCGTTACGTTTCTACATCCAACTACTCGCAATCCTCGACTCGTTTCTTCGGACTCGAGTCGTTTTCGAGGTTGTCGTCGTGTAAGACGACATAAGCACGGCGACTCGTAAAACTGGAGTACGAAATGCATTAGTTCCGTCAGAACCGATCGATATCTCGGTTAACTCGAATTATGTGCAACTGTAGCCGCGCCTTCGCTCAACCAACAACCAACAAACCTTTCGTCGATGTTCCGTGTTTGTCGAAAAAGTTGTTGCATTCGATCTTAGATTTTAAACGATGCTCTATGCT
Source organism: Bombus bifarius (assembly GCF_011952205.1). Taxonomy (NCBI): domain Eukaryota; kingdom Metazoa; phylum Arthropoda; class Insecta; order Hymenoptera; family Apidae; genus Bombus; species Bombus bifarius. The sequence goes on along the minus strand of NW_022884569.1, from coordinate 410,682 downwards.
CGCGCTATTTGCTGCGCGACAGTTTTCTCGGCTATGAAAAGGGCATTCCTTTATTCTGTATTGTTAAGAGCAAAGAGAGAAAGGGACGCGTCTGTCAGACGACTTCTTTGTTATTAGAAGGAAGAGAAATGGAAGTTTCGATCGATGCGAGTAATACGCGCATAACCCAATTGTCGAAGGTGTCAATCATACCTATTTAAGTCTTTTTTTCAAGTATCTACTTACATATGAATGACAGTGTATACGCAGGATTATACGTTTGCATACAATCGTAACGTCACCGTATCGTGTTCCATTTATTTCCATCGAGACCACTAAATGGCTTTGTGCCTGTTAAATAAATAAATAAATAAATAAATTATCGCTGGAAAAATTGAAAACGACCATAGAATTGGCTGGTTAACGTTGCATCAAACTGTGTATTACGCACACGTTCGGTATCGCTTGAGCGCGATGCAATTACCAGTCGCGAGCTGGTAAAAGGTTCGATCGACTATCGGGCATGATCGATATCGTGGGTGCGTGGCAGGTGTACGAAGGGAGGAAACCGTAGCTGCAGAGAGCTCGTGCGCAATCTCTCTGCGATCCGTTCTCAGCCACCATATACTTTGTAATTACCTCGTAAACAGGAGGAGGCGGTTGATCAGCGGTAAATTAATCGTCGATGTAAAACAAGAGCGTTCAAAGTCGCGGCTGCGTAGATTTATTGCTAACGAAGCGACCATGGCGATAGCAAATAGAGTAAGAGAGAAACTGGCAGTATTCGTTCGCAGGCGCACGAACAGCGGCGATGTTGCGTGCGCGCGTAAATTCAATCCTCGCTCGAACAGAGCGCCAACTTCGTTCCAGCGAGCATTCTTTTTCACGGCGAAACGTGAACTACCGCGCCTGCATGCGATACGATTGCTTTTGCAATAGCGTTCGCGTAACGCAGGTGCACGCACCGAGCCGAGAAGGTTTTCTGTTTCGCGAACTAATCAGGAATTCGCGTGCGCGCTCCAGCCACGCGTTAATGGAGCCACGACTTGGTCAGTTTGTTTCGCGGATTCGTTTCTTTTGGCTTCTGCTCTCGATTCGCGAAAGACTTTCATCCAGATTGCAGCAGCGTTTTTCGAGAATCGTAAAAGACTCTGGAGGAATCGTCGGAAGCTCGATGGGCGGGTGAGAAAGGCGTTCCGAGAAAGTGAAGCGTTTCGAGACACTTGGTCGGCTGTAATTGTAATCCTCCTGGTTCCTGCAATCTTTCCTTCGTTCCTCGCAAATCACCGAACCGACGAGGATGAACGAGTCGAGCGGCTCGTGGCACTGGCGGCCTTCCCAAACGTTGGGCCAATTGCCAATGTCTGACCCTGTAATTAGGTTTGCGCTGCTGTAATACCATTACCCCGTAACCGTGCAATTTCCCTGGTAGCCGTTCCCGACCTCCCGGACCCGTTCTTTCAACCTGATGTACATATACACCGAACCACACTCTTCCCGATCGCCAACACTTGTAAGAATCGACATCTCGGAGACATCCTCTCGATACATAACGGTTTAGAATTTCTATTGATAACGTTTCTATTAAAGTAAGATATGAACTACCGTCTAAAGAAAACTAAAGCGTATTATGTTTCGAAGATTATATTATCAACGTGTTTTATCGAACCTTACACTTGTCAATTCTCGAAACGGCACTATCGGATTATACATGACGATTATGATTTACGATGTTCAATTTTATTTATTATATATAATCTCTGCGACAGAAATTGATAATAAACTTCGATGAAACTAAAAGTTCGAAAATTACGTAATCGAGCCTTAACTCGTTAATGGCGCAACGATACCAATTGAAAGTTTGGAACTCAGTCTTGCGACGTATGGACTGAAGTATGCTCGAAATTTGTGTTATTAGATCGTATCGAGAATCGTGTGCGAGTCAGCAAATATTTAAATTAGCATTGTTGAAACGTTTTTCAGTGGCGTTGCTGTGTCTTGCGGGGAGTGCAGCAGCAGCGGTACCAGCGATATCACGGAACCAGGTTCCCCGTGCAGCACGAGCAGCGACGAGGGGGTAGCGATACGTGGCGCGTCCGCCAGTCCACTTCCGTCCCTACCCAAGCTGGCGCCGTCCTCGCAGATCAGTACCAGGCCCCAGTGGCCCTGGACCCCGCCACTGGCAGCCACCGCGTGCTCGACCTACAAGAGGCTGAAAGGCGAGCCCGAAGCTGGCACCCTCCCGAGGTCCGGGGCCGCGGACCCGACCTTCCGAGGCACCATCAAATCTACCAGCAAGTCTAACGCCGCCCATCATCATCACGAGTCCCAGGGCAAGATCACCGAATACTTCAAAACTCAGATCAAACCTCAGCAACCCAAGGTAACGAGATCTGTTCTTCAAATTTTTTATCGTGTCCGATATCTGTAAGACAATTTCTGCGATATCCGATATCGAGAACCAACTGTCCTTGAAATACGCATAATGGAAGATTTTGGGCGTGAGCCATGTCTTCGATGAGAATGTGTTTCAACGTCCGATAGGGACGTACACTTGTCGAGCTCATTACGATACATAGTCTTGAAATTGTTAGAAAATTGGAGTCGAAGGTTTCGTCGTTAATCCATGCGTGTTGCGATATGTGTCGATAGATCAAGAAGAACAGCGAAACCATGTCGGTGCTGGTTGCGAAGAGTTCGTCGGAATTTCGGAGGCCAGCGACGGTGCAAAGGAACAAAAGCGGACTAGCCAAGTATCTAGGTACTGTATCGCCAAACGGGAGAACGAACTCGAGCAACGATTGGGAAGTAAGATCTCTGACAATGTCTCCGCCACCTACGAAGAAACCACCGCCGGTGATCGTACCTAGGGCCAACGGTAAGATGGACAAGAAGTTGACGAAGCCGGTGCCCAGCCTACCCATCTCGAATGACGTACTGAAGAACATACCGAGCTGTAAAATCTCGTCCCTCAGGTAGGCCAATTGTACTCTTCCAAGCGTGCCGAATTTTTCGAGCAACGCTTAATCCTCTGTTCGTCTAGATCGTTGCGTATTTTGATACTCTTGGTATACGGTGCACGGTTCACAGAAAATAGTATCTCTCTTGTATTACTTGTCTGCAATCTTTTCATAGTGACCGTACGTACGTATCAGTTTCGGTTGTTTTCGTTAACGAGAGGATCCAGGCAACGAAGATAGAAGTAACGATGTTGCTTAACACAGTCTGAATTTTAAATATGTTGTTACGAAATAGGTTGACGTCGGAAGCAACTTCGAACGCGAAAAGTAGCTCGCCACCTTCGACCCCGGCTCCTGCTCTCAGCAGCGACGCCACGACTCTCGACTTCAAAGGTTGCATTCTGTCGAAGCCGCACGTGAACGAGAACAACAACCTGACGAACGGTTGCGGAAGCATCCTGGGCTCGCTGAGATCTCAAAGTAGCCAGGATCCATTAACGAGGTTGTCCGTTCCGGAGGACACCGACGATAGCAAGGAGAGACAGGTGAGTCCAGCGGACGAGGACGACGTGGAGGAAGAAGAGGAGGATTCGAGGAGCAGCGAATTGAAACCACCCCTATCGCCGATACTCTCTGCGCCGACCACCATACGATTTCCCGCCAGAGAACCGGAGAAAGACAGACAACAGGCCACGGATAGCGGAGTCTGTCGATGGGACAAGTGCGAGGAGAGCTTCGAATCGAGCGGAGAGCTACTCGAACATCTACAGGTACGACATTTTTATAATATCCCGCTATATAGGTGCCGGCTCGAATCAGGAAGAACATCCGCAGGCAGAGCGTTTTTATCCGATCGATCGGTTCCATGAGTAACTTGACCGTACACAGGAATTAGCGAAGCTCGTGTATCGCGTTTCGCACTTTTCTGTTACATTGTCGTCACTCCGTGTACAGCACACGAAACGTCGAGTCCCAATTTTTTTTCTTTTTTGTTATTTTTCGTCCATGTTTTTTGTCGCGTAATCGATATTGCAATACCTACATGGCTACCGAGTATCCGCTGGATATAATTTCGTTGCAACATCGTGCGACACCGTGCCGTGCTACGGTCCTTGGCTCGGAAATGTTATTCATCGACAAACTGCTACGTTTCAGGTAGCGCACATCAACACGCAAACCGGAGGTGATAATTTCGTCTGCCAATGGCAAGGCTGCAAGGTGCAAGGGAGGAGTTCCTGTTCGCGAAGGTGGCTGGAACGACACGTGTTGTCTCACGGAGGCAACAAGCCCTTCCGGTGTATAGTCGACGGCTGTGGCAGCAGATTCAGCTCTCAGGTAATGCCTCGTATTCGATGGTTGCCGCAAGCATCGCCTTTTTCATTTGGACGACCAATGGAAGCGATCTCTTTCATACGCGAAGGATGTTGGTGAATTTCATTGTATCCTGTGCTCTTTCTCCTTTTCCATTCATGCGCTTCACGCCGTATTAATTATTTGCTTTTCATTGTGTTTCTGGCCAAAAAAAAAGCGATAGAAAAAGAGTCGATCGCAAACGTAAGCCCTTTCGTTGTATTTGTGTTCATCTGGTAAAAAACGTGATCCAAGGTAAGTCGATCATGAATGTACGTCGACTGGTTTGCTTCGACGATAAAAACTTGAAATTTGCTCGTGCTAAATAACTTGTTTCATTCTCGTCGTAGCAATGTGCCAACAAGAGAATCCTTGTTACGACGGATATTCGAAACTTTTCATTCATCTATGTATCGACCATACATCGATCGTAAATATAAATATTTCGCCGTGTTTCTGCCTATCTGGCAAAAATGCGATCGAAGGTAGGTCGACCGTAAGCGTACCGCCGACTGGTTTACTTCGATGGTACAAAATTAAAATTTGCTTCGTGCGAGCTTCTTTCGTTCTTATAGCGTCGTCGCTACTAACATAATCGTTGTTGCGATCGACATTCACGCTTCGTTCGTCTCGAGACCAGATCGAAAATAAAAAGTCTCCACGAAGATCGTGGCATCGCCGTAAACTCGATGCTTTTTGTTTCCTCGGGTACTCTTATCGTTTCTAATCGTCGTCGATTGTTCTAACTTTGCCTTTCCTCCTGTGTATCAAGGAATCCCAGAACCTATTTCCGTCATCGTATACGGTGAATTTCATAATGTTAAATTTAAGCCGATTTCGAATATCGCGATATGAAAACTAATGAAACTTGTTTTTCCTGTTTATCAAGCGTTCAACGATCAAACGTTCAAGTACAGATCAAGTGCAGATGCTGAGATGTTTTTTTTTCTATGTCGTTGTCACTCGATGTTGCTGACGTTGGGTAATGTATACTGTATCTAAACGAGGGACTACGTATTCGTTGCTGATCCTGAAAGCGGCGCGATCTCAATAATACCGTACTCCCTCTGGTTACCGATGTATGTAGAACGCAAGCGAATCTGTGCCGGTTAAGATCCAAAGAAAATATTTTTACGTAGACGCTTGGTTCGAGTTTCGATCTACTGATTTTCCATCAATTCACACCTCGGTCGATCAGTCTGTGTGTCTTGAAGAAATCTGTCTTCTTTTGTCTTAACCGTTACCACGCGTGTTCGTGCGTACGTACATGGTTGACGCTGTCTTCAAAAGGCGGGCACTTTCCAGGGACAGTTTTTAAAAACTGTTCACCCGCGGCAATCTCTGGTTGGATTTGTCTTATCTTGCTTTCTCTTTCGTCTTTCGTCGTGTTGTGTTTCGTGAAACGAATCGTACTTTTCATTATTCTGGTTACCGACGTACCCAGATTTGTCTGTCTTTGCACGGTACGATCGGTCCTTCGTACTTGTACTTTCATCCCTTCATGAACATCGATTTCAAAGCACCTCTGCGATATCTCGAAAATTGAATTTACTTTTGGATACAAAATTTTTGAATAACCGAAGATGATCCTTCTCTATGGACCACGGGGACCACGCTTTCCCTGGGAAGTGGCCACGTTTTAGATTCTAATTGGCGAATCCTTTTACAGACCGCTCTCGAAAGGCACGTGAACGGACACTTTAATCAACCGGAAACCAGCAACAACAACGCCAGACGAAGCTGCGAGAGCGGAGGAAAACTGGTCAGAAGAAACGGGAAGAGACTTCGATACAGGCGACAACCTTGGTCAGGTAAACATCGTCTTTTACGTTTTCTCAGTCTTCGCGACTTTTTCTTTACGGTTTTCGTCACTGTTCGCTTTTTCGTCCACAGCGAGACTCTTCGATTACTTCGACTCCGGGGTGATGGAGGGTCTTCAGCACAGGTTACTTCAACTAGCAAAGTCGAGGACGCAAGGTCGTCTCGCGGAGACACCAGGAAATTCGATGGCCCTAACTAGTCAAGTACGTCGGATAGAAATAGACCGTCTTTGGCGATTCATCGACCAAATTATTTTTCAATTCAAATAATTCTATTTAAATAATTTTAATCGAATAATTTTTTTTTTTGTAGATATTAGCCCGAAGAGTAGAAATGGACGGAAAAACTAGAGTCCTGTTACGGTGGTATCCTCCAGACATGTAAGTAGTTTAGACGTTTCCTTCCGCTTATACACACTAACTATCATAAAGTATTATAATCCTTTTATTTTCCATTAGCGAGCCGGACGAATGGGTACTAGAGTCCGAAGTACAAAGCACGAAAAACGTCGAAATACGAAAAGTGGCGTCGTCTCACCCGGAAGAAGTAAGTTTGGCTCTATATTCGGCGGTAAACGGCGGTATGCCACCACTGACGCGAGTAAAGCAACGCCGGAAACCGGTCAAGAACTCGTGATAATGCCGATCGTGGTGTTCGAGAACAAGCGTAATGAAGTAGCGACGATTAAGCCAGAAAAAGAATATCGACGAGTCCTGTATCAGGACAGTTATGCTTTCTGGTCTGGAAAGATGGAGCCTGACGAGATTAATCGGAACCTGAACGTGTCGAGAAGAGGATCCGGGTAAGACGTCCTCTGACTGCAAGAGGAAACGCACGATATGAGTATAGATGGATATGCAAACGTGTCCATGTAAAAACGAACCGATGTCCGAGAAAGATACTGCATTATTATAGAACGAATCTGTGAATCTGTGAGCTCTATGAGCTTGTATCGCGAGCCAGAACAATAAAAAAGAGGGAGACGAATAACAGACAAACATTAAGAATGTAGCTAAGAGTACCCACAGGGGAAGGAAAGAGTAATACATTCTAATTTATATAGCCTAAATTGTAACGATCGTTAGGTGATATATTAGTAGTCGTGGATAGCGATGAAAGATATTCTTGTTGCCTATCGATACCAAATTTTGATGAAACGACGTTGGGGTCGATTCCTGCCACGAGTGCCTGTGATACAAAAGCGGTGACACTCGTCGGACTCGGAAGAGCTAGGTTTGGGCCTCAAAAGTGCCTCACCGTGGAAACGTTTTATATCGTTGACCGTCTTGCAAGACCAATGAAAAGACGGCGGAGTTGAATTAAAATGAAAAAATACAAAAAAAGGAAACAATAACGCAGGATGGAGACGAGAATTTTACTTACGACTCATGCGACGCATTAACCGTGCGAGAAAAAAGAAAAAAAAGAAAAAAAGTGAGGAGAAGTAGGAAGAAAAAAAAAATGCAAACTGTTAGACGTTAGTTAACGATTGTAAGGAGATAATCACTCTGGTGGCCTTAGGAATCAATTAATATCTAACAACCGGCCCCTTGGCACTTCCGGGCCCCGTTTAAGTACCCCGAGAGAAGTCAGAAGAAAAGAAAAAGGGATGTGAGGAAGGAAAACGTGAAACGCGGACCTCCTTCGACTTGCCCTCGACCCTCGACCAACTTTCAAAAGGAGATATATCTACCTCGATCTTCAGCTCGGTAGAAATTCGTACAGGCCGCTGTCGTGCGACATGGTGAAGATAAAAGAAGGAGGAGGAGAAGGAAGATAAAGAGGAAGAAGAGGGACGTAAAGGGGGCGTGTACGCGTGGGTGCTGGGTTATCGGATAACGAAATCTTGCGAAAAGACGACAACAGAAAGCAATAGCCAAGGAAAGAATGTAAATGGTCTCAACGGAGAATGAAAGAGGAGATTGTAATAAAAAATAAAGTCGACGCGAAAGTTAAAACGGCAAAACGTAGTCGGACGACTGATGAGCCAACGGGGTTTCTATCGAGACTTATCCACCTTTCCCCTTCGAAACAAAATATTGTACAAAATGAAATTAAAATAGGAAACAAACAAATAAAGCGAAATAAAAAAGAAGAAGGTCGAGGCCCGAGGCACGCTCGAGACATAGAAAGGACGAGTTTGACTCATTCTAGTGCCTAGAGCGTGTTCGACTTCTCGTGTACTTCGTCGTCGCCTATTTTTATCTTCCTGCTAAGTTACGTGCAGCATGCCAATGCGAACCTGTCGCTGCGTGCCGAGACAAAATCGAACAATCGTTTCTTTCCATTTTAATCCTCTCGTTCTTATCTTCCGGTCGCCGAGTCGGCACAAGCAGAGAAAAAAGGGAAAGGAAAGAAAAGAAGGAGATAAACTAAAGCAGGAATGTCCGGATAATCGATCATTTTGATAACGACTATCGTTCACCGTTCGTGAAGTTATCGAGGACCGATCAGGTACGTTCTACGTACGTACTTTTTGAAACTTTCTCACTTCCAAGTTTTTACATCGTCGCAACGTTTTTCATCCGATTCGAACCGAAAAGGAGAGAACAAGAGAAAATGGCAAGGAAACACATTGGAGAAACGAGCCAAGACTTTGCGATCGACTGTACAGAGCCGTGGCAGAAGATATATCATGGAATTGCCAGTCGGAAATACCAGCGACAAAAGTATATGTATATCTCTGGAAAGAAAGCGGATAGAAGGAACCAGCTAATCGGCAGCGAGAGCGAATGCATCGTGCTGTACGACCGTAACGAAGAACTGTTACTACTCTGAATAGAGATAGAACACGATGGCTGTGTTACATTTCCCACAGAGTTACTAAAGGGTTGAGGGAGTAATATGAACGCGGATCTGCGAAAGAAAAATAAAGGAGGACTTATGGAACGAAGTGTGTCGGATCGCTATTTTCATAGGTGTAGATACGCCGAGATCGTAGAAATATATTTCTCGTATCGCGCGGAAGATGTCTGACATCGTGGGATGTGATGCCGCACATTGTACACATATATACATAATTGTAGAGAGTAAAGAGAATACTTGTAAATTAAGAGGAGTAACAAGTGGAGGGGTGAAAATTCGTGTCGACGACGTGTTGTGTAGCTAGTACGGAAAACAAAATGGAATCGAATGTAGAAAAATAAGCAAGACGTAAAGGCCTGTAAACGTTCGAAAAGACAACTGGAATATAAGGGAGAAACTTGGGACACACACGGACAGAAGCACATCTACACACACCAGCTAAGAAACACTGCCAATACAATACGATTGTAATTAAGAACATTAGGCTAATTGGTCGATTTATTCTTACTATTATTATTACGATTAACTGTATAACCCGATAGATCTCTAGTTGCCGCGGATGCATAAGTGGCGTCCCGGTTGCTCCAGGCGCGTGCGCACGCGAATTTTCCACCGGACAAAATAGTTATTGACGCCCGTTAGTTTCCTTCGTAAAAGTATCGACGTATGTATATGTATATTGGGGAACGTTCGCGCGTGCCAGTAAACGGGACGATAGCGGATGAGCGTGTAAATAGTTAGTTGAAATTATCGATAAATCGCCTGGTGGTACGGGCCACCACTTCTATCCCGGGGATATTGAACTCGTCGAAAGGGCGAGGCGCAGCCTATCAGCTTGCGAATTTCAAACCAGAAAGAGATTCACCTTTTTGATCGGAATTCTCGTGGCGGGACACGCCTCGCGTGTTCAACGAGAAGAACGCCGCGGTGAATTACGAGAGGGTGGCTGGTCTGGCTCGTGGAAAATGGGAAACGATACGAGCTCGAAGAAAATGGGAAACGATACGAGCTCGAAGAAAATGGAAACGCGTCACTGCCAAATATCGCGCACTGCCAGCCGTTTAAATACTGCGGTAGTCGTACACCCTTAGAGCCTTATTTCATTCGCGGAGCATCGTGCTTCTATCTTATTAGTTTCGAGTTTAGCGCGGATTATTGTTTCCTTTACGAGCTTAACCGGCCGCCCTCTAATCGTTTATACTTTGGATTCTCTGTTTTTTGTTTTTTTTTTTTTTCGAAACGTGCATCAAGAGAGCGTGTTTACTGCCAGTCTGACGACGACGATGGACGCGAAACCAAGGCACTGCCAGCGGAGCGTAAGACGGAGCAAATCTGAATCCCGTATAACGTATATGTATATAGGTATACAAGTATACAAGCGAGTCACCGTTGAACCTTATATAGAGACGCGGTCGATTGATGTCGTTTTGTTGCGCGACTTATTCTGTCCGTTTTCCTCTTTCATTTCTCGCCGACACGGTTCGTTTTCCTCGTTACCGTTAAACTTTTCATTTGTCCCCTATCGCTTTTGGCATCTCCCCGTCAGTGCCATACACGTGTACAACGTGTGCTGCTCGTTCCTTCTGATTTTTCGTCGTGTTCGTCCCGCGCTCGTCTTCTTCTTCGTGTTCATGTTTGTGTTCGTGTTTATTCGACTTATTTCGTGGCGTGATCGCGATTCGATCGTCGTTCCTCTCGCTCCACTCTCGTCGCGTTTAGATCTTTAGGGAAGGTAGCTCGATAACAAAAAAAAAAGCTATTATCACGGGTGGGACCAATTTCTCTCGTGCGGGAACTCGTGTTCGTAATGTTTTCTTTTTTCTCTTAGGAATCGAGCATTACTTTTTTTTTTTTAGAGCATTGTCGTCAAGCATGTGGGAATGCGACGGACTGTATTTAGTCGTAAAGAAATATCGAATTATTGATTAGGTTTAGAAACGTCATCGTAACGTTGTTTAGGTAGAAATTACTAAGTTTACTTAATACGATTAGATGTAATTGTTCGGTTGCTTAGCGAGGGTGGATCAGCGGGAGAATCTTTCGGCCATTCGATCACGCTTGATCTCGTGGCAGTGAACCGTGACGGAAAATTTAGACCGATATCGGAATCTGACTTTTTTTCAAGCTGCCGCAATAAATTTGTTCAACTGTTTAGATTGTAATCGTCATAGTTCGCTTCGGAAAAGACTGTCCGCATTTAGTGTTTAGGGTCTAATTATCGTATAATTTTGTGGAACGGAAAGAAAAAAGAAAATCGGATAAGAAATTCAAAGCTGTGACTGACGGATTTTTTTTGTTTACTAGTTCTTTCAATGATTTACCGTAGCATAAATATTTTCGTTGTTTTCCATCGTCCATTAATTGGACCTAAGTGGCGCTAATTTGATCAAAAGATAAAAAAAAAACCCGCGATTTAGCGAGGAAAGTTATGTATCGCGAACTTAAAGGCGGTAAAACATCAAGACGGAAAGGGGGAAGGACATAACTGTTCACGTACCACCATGTTTGTCGTTCAAAAAATGATTTTCGTACATTTGTCTCTTTTTCATTTTTTTTTTCTCCTTTTTTTCCTTCCTTCATGGGAAAGAAATTCATTCATTCATAGCCCTCCTCGTTTGACCTGTCCCCTTCTAATCCCATTTCTTTCGTATTTCTTTTCTTTTCTTTTTTATATCGAGTTTTTCTTCGCGCTAGCGATAGTAACTTTTACCCGCGCGATTCTACACATTAAACAGTAAATGTATATTTTAGCGGATCTTGTAAAGTTTTACATAAGATAATTAGATATCCATTAGTATTGGAAGCAAGAGTGACTCGGCCTGAAGAATAGCTACGAAGCACACCTTGTTCGTTTCAAAAAAGAGAATGTCTCAAAAGACGCGGTGTTCGTCGTCGATCGTAGCTGTTCTCCCGGTTTTGGATTTTGTACATGTGTATGAAAGATAAAGGAGAACAGAGTGATTGTGAGAGTGAATGAGAAAGAGAGAGAGAGTGAATGAGTGAGTGAGTGAGAGAGAGAGAGAGAGAGAGAGAGAGAGAGAGAGAGAGAGTACCCGGCTATAATTATAATAGATTGTTTAGCACTGTGTAAATAAGAGACACAATCGATTACACTTTGGGGCAAAAAAGACCATAGAGGAAAGAAACGATGGGCGAAAAAGAGTGAGAGAAAGGGAGGAAGTTAGAGAGGGGAAGAAGAATGCTGATAAACGTCTCGTATTTTTACAAAGAAGGTTATGCGAAATAATTTGAAACAAGAACGACAAGAGAGACGTATCGTAGGTGGATTTATTACATTTTCTTTTTCCTTATATTTGGTTACGTGGTATTAATCGATGTTTAAAATAAAAATCGCTAGCGGTCAATTCCTTTTCCTTTCTTTTACTTTTTTTTTTTTTTCTTCTAAAATAAGAAAACGGAACCAGAAAGATTAACGACGATTGCTCGGAGACAAAGACACGTGTTCGTTAAATGTATTATATCACTTATTCTTTTCCCATCGATTCGGCTGTCAAACTCGCATATATTTGAAGCATTAGACATAGTGGATAAGTTTGTAAAAAAAAAAAAAACGTATGTAATGCGTGAAATTGAACATAAATCTCCATTCCAATCGGTTTATCATTGACTAGCGCGATACGATTTAACCCTTGAGTACGATCTTCCACGTGAATCACGAACTTGTCGAACACCGCGTGAGTTTTCCTCGCACGTTTACGCGTCCATGCAATTTCGATAGGATTTTAACAGTCGCACAGATGAAAAAGCAATACGTATAATAGAAGCTACGAATAATCTTGCTATGGCAACTATCAACTTTTATGAATGGAACGTACTTAAGAGTTAAATCGAGTCACTTCGAACGCTGGTCGTGTCAGTGTTTCGGAACAGAAGCGAGCAACACGTCATCTAATTTGTCCTATCTATGCATCGACAACATATCGATTCAGAATTCTAGTCGTCGAGATCCTAAGGTAAACAAATTTTCTTTCGAAATTGCTGCATTCGAGAAAAACGGCGCGCCGAAATTCCGAAACGCTTGCACGACCGTGCGTTCATGTTCGATATTAGGACGAATTTCGCTGTGTTTCTCGATGAACAACGAGGAAAGGGTTCGGAGCCTCGTTCATCGTCGACGTGAGAAAGAAACGAAACGACGACTAGTTAAGGTAGAACTTGTCCGAACACGGCTTTCTAGTTTTCACGGCTCTCTCTGAAGCAGCGCTTGCAAACGCTAGAGCGAATCGCGCGTCCTTCATAAAAATACAGCTGGACATGGCTTGTAAATGTACAAAAAAAAAGATGATTACGAAAATAAAGTAATAGAATTAGAAAGATTAACGGGAAGAAAGGAAGAAGAACGACGTTTTACCAATGTAAATATGGATCATTGTCGCGTTTCGAAATTTTCGTCGAGCGCGCGGCTAGGGATAGCGTATTACGAATATAGTGTTTGCATTTATTATAAATTCTATGTAAAAATACGACGAGGAAGAATGATCGTTGGGAGAGATTGTTTCTTATAGACCATATCGGTATATCTAATATAGTATCGACGTTTCTTTTGTAAACCTTTCCATATCGTTTGTTCGCAACGAGCTACACCTATTTCCTATTTATCGTACACGAGGTTTAGGTACTCCTGGTATGCGCACGATCGTTCCACGTTATTTCGTTCGGTTTCCCCTCTGTTGGACGCGTAACGCGCTTTTCGACGTTCGTCATGAGCGCTGCGATATTGCTTCGGTTAGAAGAAAAGGCTTGTCTCTTGTATAAAAGTAGAGGAATAATAGCGCATAGTTTCGATTAATACTTGAAATTCTAGGCTATGTAGAGAACGCGTGTGACGGTCTCGCCTGTCATCGTGCGTACAATAAAGGTAAAGAAAAAAAGGAGCAAAGAAAGAGTAAAGCGAAGAAATAGATGAGATAAACGTAGGCGTCATAATGTTTCAGTCGTGTGTCATTGATCGGTAGGGAACCGGGGATCGGCACCATCGAAATACAGTGTCTTTCAACATTGAAAACTGGAAAGCCCACTCTAATCGCGTTTACTTGATCGTTCATTGCGAGATATATCCGTGCGAAGAGCCGATCGTTTCTTTAGCGACCTAATTTTTCCACGATTCCGATGAAGTGGCAATAAATTGTCTGCAATTTGGCGGCGCTCCGGGAAATGGTATAGAGGCGCGATCGTAATCGCGAAAATATTTGCTGGATTTTATACGATGACAAAACTATCGTGACAACCAAGGACAATCAGTTGCCACTTCGTTGTATCAATTGTGTTTCCAGCATATACTATGTATAACGACAGTACGAAACACACGGGAAGGAAAAACAATCGAGGAAAACGAAGGAAAACGATAAACTATCGCTTCGCACTGCCAAACGGGGAAGAAAATTGGGAGCTCAACGTCTCGCGTTCGTTGCGTTGACCGATCCTGTCGAGCGATCGTCGAAAGCACCGCGGTGTTCATTGTAATCCACATAGTGGTACCCCAAGAGAATAAAATAAAAAAAAAAAATGAGAAATAATACGTGTAGGAGGTAATATACTTAGATAAAGCGCACGCGAAGATTTTTTAAACCCGTATTAAGCGCGAGAACAGAGAAGAAACTAAGCGTTGAACAGTGCTTTTGACTTTTTGGATACTTTCATGTACAAACACGAATGACGGTTTATAGCTCAAGGAAAACATTAAAGAGACAGATATTGTAAGAGAGTAATAATAATTTGACGGTTACGATATCGTAACACGGTGTACTTCTTTTACTATTTACCCGATCCGTGCTTCGTTCATTTTTCTTACATTTTCGAATGTTTCCTACGAGCATCTAACACATTTAACGGCGTATCTTTAGGCGAATCGATCGCTTTAATTAATTAATCGCTTCGCAGTGTAATACGAGGTGAAACTTGGACAAACCGTCAAGCGTAGGACTATAAATTTCATATCTTAAATGTCATCAACTACAAAAAGTTGAAAGTGTGTGTATTTTTTGTATTCGATGCCAAAAATGCAAGAAATCATGACGATAAAAAGATAATTACCTTTTTAATCATCAAGATTTATTTTTATTTTTAATTTTAAATCGTTCGTTCTAAATTCGCGATCGTCTTATTACAACCTTGAAGAATTAATTCGCGTTTTAACATCACCTCGCTTCACAGTTAATTTACCATCACCCGTGATGGATGTTTTTGAGCGCTGTAGACAATAGTTATCTTGCAAAAAGCGATTCACGATCGTTACATTGTTCTTTTCTTAATTTCCTAGTTCTAGAAGGTGCAAATTCACGCTCGCCAAAAATTACGCAACGGCGATACGTTTCGTAAGAAATTGGCACTCACATGCGAAACCAGCAAAGTTATCATGTATATTCCACGCAGAGAATATTTGCGTGAAATATTAACGTGGGTGCTTTATGGAAGCGTGGCTTCCGTTTCCGGCACAAACCACCCTGTCCACGCGCAATACGATATTCCCTCAGGTGGTGAAAATACAGGAAACCCGATCCTTATTTCAGGATCGACTCTCTTCTGGACAACCTGTTGGCTACGCTGAAACGACATCGAGTGTGTGCTGTCGACGAGAAATTCAATAAGCCGGCTCGCGTGCCCTTTCTAACGACGAACGAAATTTGTGTCGATCGTGCGAGAGGAAAAAAATAATTAACCGATGACGGTGTCCGGTTACGCCGATTCCTATGCTCTTTTTCCTTCTTTAATTGACTCGCGAAGTCGCTAATTGCAGGTGAACGATGTTCGCGCGACAACGAGAACGATTAGTCGAACGAACAAACGAATCGACTGCATTACTCATTATGACTCGTTATGGTTCCGATTCGCGTTCTTGACGCCATAACGCTCCGTTAACTGTGAGCTTCTACCTAACAAGGAGCGTGAATTTCCAACGCGGCAATACGAGAAAAGTTAAGCGATTGCTACGAACAAAAGAGTTCCTCGAAATTCATAAAAGTCCTCCCATTCAAACGGAACGAGACGTGTTATTACAAGCATCGTCATTCCACCATCGTACTAGGTCGTTAATTAGAAAGCTAGAATTAATTTCACGTTTTGTTTACGCCAAAATGGCCTGACTGTTTCTGTACAGTTACTCACTATTATTCTCCGATGAATTCCCGTAAGGAGAAAGCTCGTGACAAAGAAGTTGCTCCTGGTGAGGAGAGACCAGCGATCGTACTGTATGCATCGTTGGCCAACGAAACCAAGATCGGGGCAGGAAGGTGGCGAAAAAAGTAAGTAAGCCGGCCGGGAAAAACAGGCGCACCGGTAATCGGAAGACAAACGATTGTTGATTTACTCGGTCGACTTGGAAATACTGTTTACCAGCTGCCCGGTGAAAGAACGGGAAGGAGACCTGGAATGGTAATGGTAATGGTAATGGTAATGGTACCGGTGCAGATCGTTGGGAACGCGGATTATACGAGCGTTCGTTTCTTGCCCCGTACCCTCGTCGTCGTCCCCATCGAGTTCTTCGCCGCTCGTGTACAGTTAAGGAGACACTGGGATGAAATTCAGCCCGCCCGTTGTCCTACGGTCATTGACATTTTCTCTCTCGAAACATCATCCCCATCTGCGATTATCGAAATTCAATTTTATCGATGTAACTCGTTCCCCTAGTTCAGGACGTTAAATAATAATGTCATAATATATTTCTATAAGCAATATTACCTTTTCTCGCGTATGGATGAAGCCAAAATATATAATTCGAAATTGCATTATTTCCGTTAGATTTGATCTGCGAGAACGATATTCCGACGAGTTCTCGAAACGGACATTTTAATTTCGATAGTTACAATCGCAACAGTTTGGCGCCACCTTTTTCAGTGTAATGGCGTCACGAACGTCGGGAGGACGATGTATAAATCAAATATGCAATCGGGAACGACAAACACCGATCGTAACTGTGCAAACAACAAACACGTATCGAATGATTAAACGGTTCGAGTGATTTTAATTGTTTTGCGAATTATTCAATCGGTTTGATTTTCCATGTGAATCGCCTTCCAAGGAAAAATATTTCGGCTGTTGTACTTTGGATGCACGTAACCCAATTTTCCGATTACGATTGCGTGTAGTGTGCCATGAAGATCACCCACGTTTCGTCCTCGTCGTTGTCTAACAAACAACCGTACGCATTGAAACTGTTCGAATTTGACCGAGAGCGGGGCATTCGCAAAGCGAGGGGGACAAAACGCGACACGAACGGAACGAAATTTCGTTTTCGTGCGTTTCGGTCGGCTTCCACGCGGAGCGCTGTGATCACTACGGTCGACGTTCTGGGTAGTCGCGAGCGCGAGTTCAGACCGGTAAGACGTATCTGTTGTCGTCTCGTGTTCGTGATACACGTCAAACGCGCGCCTCGGCGCGAAAACGAGGGTGTCGCTTTAACGTCGCTCGTGCTGATAAAAGTGTTTTTACGGGAGTGTTAGTGTGACCATCTTACTACCGTCGAGTACAGTGTTGACGAACTTGATCGATTTGTGAAGAAGAACTCTACATTCAAGAGGGAAGTTGAACAGACGAATTTTATCGAAACGTCACTTCGTCGCCGGTGGTGAGTACGTTTGACCTTTTCTTTAGTTTCGTTCGTGACATTCAAACGCAGTACGCAAACACGAACGGTGTCGTCATCGTGTTCGGTTCGATCAATGAATCGTTCCACGGTTCTCTAATTTAAAAAGACGACCGCGCGTCGATAACGTAGAGTTTCCTGCATTTTCGGACGTCCGTCACGATGTACGTTCGGTGACGTTGTTCGCGTGGTGTGACTGTCTTGCTAACAATTCTTTATCGGCATACCCCGAATAAGTTTTTTTTCTAACCGACAATCGTAAATATTTCACTGTACTATGCTATGAGAAGTTAGTGTAGCCGACAATCGATTTGAAGTAAGCCGAATGTTTTCGATTAACGCGTCATAGGTCGACCTTCTGTGTTTTGTTTCGTACTTTTGTTTCCATGGAATTGAACGTTCGTCAATTAATTAACCGGATAATATAAAATATACGATAAATGAAAGAAGTATATAGCGTTGGAATACGTAGCAAACAAATAATATTATTAACAGCTGATGCGCTAATATCACTTTCGCTTATCGAATGGTGTTTTGAAGGATGGCCATTGATCCGAACTATCGACTGCATCAAAATGGAAGCTCTCGAAGCTTTGAATTTTGCGATTATATATCGAACGCGTAATTATTCTATAGAAACGTACAAATACGCAGAACAATCATGTACACGATAAGTTATAAATAATACCGTAATAATTATAACCATATTTTCATACGAAATTTGTACGTTAATTTACGAGTAAATTTATATAAATTTACGACGAACGATTTTGCGAAATTCGTTCTGTTGATCATTGCTTCGTTTCGTCAACACGCGGCAAATTGCGTCTTGGAATCCACGCTTTTTCGGCCAAGGGTAGACACAATTGCCGGTAAACAAATAGTTTTTGCTATCCGGTGACGAGCCTCTGTGTAACTCAAATAGAGCATGCTTTTCTTGAGGTATGTTGGCACGTGTAACGTTTTCCCTGGACGTGTCCGACAACAGGTTTTCGCGCACATAAGTGTTTACCTTGCTTATGTAACGCGTCGAAGGCTGATCGCGTCGCGTTCCATCCAAAGGGACATTCGCTCTCGACCATGTTTCAATAGTGACGCTACTTTTCTCATTTTTCTGATCCATTTTTCTTCATCCACTTCGATTCCTGATTATTTGAAACCAAATTAACCCTCGAAAACGATCAATTTCAACTGGTTTAGACTTTCATATTTATTCTAATTGTAGGGTACGTTTACGCGTTATTATTTTATCAAATACTATGGAGGATTTTATTTTTTATGTAAATTTAGGGCATACTGCGCGAAATATGATATGTTATACATTAGGCGATTCTACTTGACGCGTGCAGTACGAAAATAGCAAAATTATTACGTTTAGAAGGTTTAAGAAATTCGTGTTTAAATCGAAAATTTTTAAAATAATCCATATTATAGCAGAATTTCATATGAATCAGTTTTTGTAATGAAATATTTCGGCGATAATAAACTTTTGTAGGATAATTTCAATTTAATTGCCAGTAGACAGCGAATGTTTCTGCAAATTCATACTTGTGTGAATACAATTACATAGAACCTACGCAGAGGTTTATCAGCCATTAAATATTGTAACAAGTACTATTTTACCTCCGATATTTTATATACTTTTGCAGATTGCTTTTATTATGCGCACATCTGTACCTTCAAATTTTTCATAAATGCGTAAACATCCGCAGTTGAATTATCGCGTAGAAGCAGAAAGTCATTCGCCTTTTCGCTTTATCGCTATAAAAAATAAAATATTCCTCGTGGCTGGCAAAAATAACCCAACTGTGTTCTCGAGTTGAATCGAAATTCCAAAAGGAATCGAATTATACTGGCACGTCGAATTGTATCGCGGAATCGCGCTCGTCTCAGAGGAATCTCACGCGATTCAACACGCGTTACTACACCTACGCTAATCGTGGAACAGTCGAGAGTCGTGAAACACACGGAGGTTCGCCGACTCGAGGTAAAGTCATGCGCCTAACGTGGTGTCGTGTCTATTTAGAATTTCAGCGAGATCCGTTGTTGAATTCCGGCACGAGCGGCTGTATTTCACCGAGGGCAAAGGGAGACGTGTACGGGCGCGGGTTTCCCTCGTGCGATCTCGTTAGTATCTCGATGAAATATACAGGTGCAGAGTAATGCCGCGCGCGTTTTTCCCTTCGCCGCGCCGGCCAGATAACAGAGATCTCGCGCCGCTTGGCTGTTTATGCCTCCACGATGGAGGTCGCGCGTTCTCCACGATTAGACGGCCCTCTCGCTAGATTCCAGCTTGACGGAAGAGACGCTGTAAGGCCCCGCGCAGTGCCTTCCTTAGCTAAAATACTTTGTCTATCATTCCGAAATATCCGAGAGAATAGAAATTCTATTCTTTTTCTCTTCTCTGTTCCTCTACTTTTATTTTCCTCATCTTCTCTCCCTTCTTTCCTCTTCTTCTCTTTCTCTTTAATATACGTAGTCGTTATTTCGGATTTAGAATTCAAAAATTCTTAGAATGCAGCTGTTATCTTCATTCGCGATTTCTCCGAAAATAATTTGCTGATTAACGAATTGTCCAGGCGGAATAGAAGATGTCTTCGATCTTCCCCAAACGCGGTAATTCAATAACTCACGGTTATTCAGTATCAATGAATAATAGGAAATATCTGTGGATTAGGAAGGAGGATCTCGGATGATATTTTAGCGCAATGATATAAGTTAAGTGCAAACTTCGGAGATATTTGATATGATCGACCGAATAGAATAACACGCTGCACGAAATTTGCTCGTCTACACTGCAGTGTCGAGTGCAAAGGACGAACCTGCATCTTCGTTCGTAAATCGAGTCATTATTGCCACTGGGTTGCTCAAAAACAATTTATCTATACGTATACGGAATAAGAAAGCCGTATCTGTATTGGAACTGAAGAGATACGAGAGTTTATATTTCGGACGTATGTGAAATCGATGCCTGGTTGTTAAATACTAAAAGTTATTTTTCTCAAAATCACCTTTGGTTAGGTTTACGCCAATTTGATATTAACACGACAGTACATCGTAGATAACGTTGCATCGCGTCTCTCTTCTCTGTTTCGCTTCCTGTTTGTCTATTTGTCTGACACTTGACCTCCACACGACGATTACCGTCACGTATATCAAGTACACATATTTTCGAAATCGCGTGAGGCATTTGCACGTGAGTCTGCGAATTTTTGGATCGTCGCGCCGGCCGGAAAGCTTGAGAGGATGACGCAGCAGGAATATTTCGCCTTGGAAGCAAGGTTCGCGTACACCGGCATCGATCTCGGGGCTGCACGCGTTTATCGCGGCTAATAGGCGCGATCCGAGCAAAAAGCAGCGAAATATCGTTGACGTTGGATACAGAAGCTTCTCGCGATTCAATTGGCTTCCGCTGGCAGTTCTCGCGACCACGAGTCTCGCGTAACGAGCCAGCCTTTCGCACGTTTCACGCGCTGCGGATGGACGCGCTCGTAACGCTGGTAATCCGCTGATGTAACCCGCGGTAGTCTCTCACTACCGACGATCACGAACAGCTGACTGCATCGTAGAAAATTGGCAAGAATGAGTCGCCCGATCGAATACGCTTATATTCGTTTAGAGTCGAGAGTCATTTGGCGCACGCGATCCCTGGGACTTCGTCGCGGCTAATTGGCGGCTTCGAAAAATGCGTCGCCCCCGTTGAGGACGATTCACGCGATCGCGTGAATGATTTTTTTCCCCGTGTGCAAGGACTCGAGCATTCGTCCGGTACCGTGGCGCGTGCTTCGCAAAAATGGAACAATAGGACGCAATTCAGATAAACGGCCCGTTTCAAAGCCGCTATCACCGACGCGATCGTTCGCAGTCCGCGGTTCGTCGTAGTTGCGAGTACAAAATCTCTCTTTCTCTCTGTGTGTCTCTCTCCTTCTCTGTTCTCCGGGCGATTTCGCAAATTACCTCGAAGGTTCGTACCTCGCGCTATACGTTCCGAAGAGGCGCGTCCTATGTCATAATCCAGATACACAGCGAGATAATGCGACGAAGCGATGCCGGTATTTGTACAAATGAATAACACGTCGCTGCGTGTGCGCTAGGATGATTTATCGTGCTCGCGGGCCAAGTATGCGTGTACCGTACCGCCTTATCTGCGGCAATTATGCCCATTGAGAGCGTCGAAGGCAATACGCGATAAAGGTGTACGTAAGCTTTTGTTTCTTCGATTCCGTGGCTCGTTTACTGGTCAGACCAGTCGATTTCTCGTCAAGTAGTGGAGGGGTTCTTGGCTGGATGGTAAAACGTGGAACGATCGCGATGAATTATGGAGCGAGTGGTCGGTCGCGATATGCGTTTTTCCAATTGCACTGTTCCTGGATCGAAGGCTGGCCCGACTCGTTCCTCCAGCGGTTCATATCAATTGCGTCAAAACAGGTGTTGCCTCTTGGAACGTGATGAAAAAAGATGCGAACTACGCGCCTACGGCGATCCAATCGATTCTACGCGCACGTAGCACGTCGTCCGTTCTCGCTACCGTCGCTTATCGTCGTGAATAGCTAAAAATAAGCGCGTTCGTTTCTCTTCCGGTCTCGATTATCGAGTGTCTCGAACAGCAGCTCTAGTCTTTCGAACAGCTCGAGTGTTTTCTTTCGATCGCGAAACCGACTCTCCGCTGGTAAGAGAAAATTTATCGAACATCTTCGACGTGGAAAATGACCGGCATCCGTGCTAGCTGTGTTACGTAACGCCATCGCCGTGCTTTTTGTCCACGGTAAAACCATTGAGATTATTTTTGGGAGAGAAGAAACGATTTTTAACGCTTCTTTGCATCGGCGACAACGCTCCGTCGTACATTTTCGACGAAGAAAAGAGTTCTTTGACACCGTCTCGCCCCATTCGCGTTCGGTACACTGCACCCCAGGTCCGTTGGAAAGGGGTTTGTCTCGGAGCGTTTGCATACATCTTTTGCTCGTTGTCCTGCGGAATTGGTCGTAAACAATAAGGCGACACGCGACAAAGGATAGTTGTGAATAGCAGCGAGTTTCGCCCGGTGAACCCCTGCCGTCTTTAAAATTAATCGACTCCGTTTCGCCGATACGCGCAGGGTCCCGTCGCGAACTTCTGCCTACAATTTCGTCGGTATACGATATAAAATATAGCCGATCGGTATTTCCAATAGCTGTACAGGTGTAAATAAATATTTGAACACATTCGCATTATCGCGAATAGATAGCATATACTTCGATTAGATTTCTTCGATTTAATTTTGGCTTCCGATCTTATCTGACGCGATCGTGTACAATTACTTGAGTTTACAACTAAGCATATATCTACTGATACTGTTACGAACAACGAATATACGGAACGCGTTGCTCCGAACGAAAAACGTGTAACCGACTCGAAGGAAAACGCAGCGGAGGAATATCTCTTAAATATATTTTGCCAGAAGATCGCGTCATCGGGCGCGCTATGAGGTTTCATATTCCGGCATAATCCTCGATGAATTATCTGGCGAGAAGCTCGCGGCACAAAGGGCCGGGAAATGAAAGAGGAAGGTAGGATAAGGGATGAGAGGAGATGACGAGTGTAAAGTTGAGAGAAACGCGGTGAAAGTTCCGGTGTACGAAGGAAACGAAAGACGGAGGCAGGCAGAGGGTGGAAAATGCTGGGTGGAACGACGTCGGTGGCGTCGCCGGCAGTAGCGGCGCCTATATTGATTTTGGGCCGAGGACGGGGTAGTCGGAGGGGAAGGGCCACGTCGATGGTGGTTACGACGTTGCAACGCGTCGCGCCGAGCCGAACCGAGCCGGGACGAGAGGAATGCGCGCCGATGTTTCCTTTACGCGAATGGATTTTGAAATTTCTTCCAACGTATTTTACGCCCTACAGCGCCTACAACGGTAAAACCATTTCACGGAAATGAAAAAGAATTTTACTCGACGTTTCGCGTGGCACGACCACGGCCGTTTTAACTTGCGCCGGTTTAATATCGGAAGAAAACAGCTGCGTTGACCTTATTTCTCTATTTGAACTACCGAATCTTTCATATCGCGCTCCATACCCCGGCGACGCGATGTCCCGCGGTGGATTAAATTTCAAATTCCAGCCAACTTTCATAAAAAAAATATTTTCTCTTTTTATACTCCTTTTAATACTCGTATATTGCGCGTGAAAATGTTTTCCCGTAAGAAATATCGTTTTTTTTAATGAAACGTACATAAGTGTTCGGGCACCTGGTGCAACTTAATGAAAAGATTTAGTATTTCCATTACCCTTCTATGGTTATATTAAGTTGAGTAACAAGTTGCTTCGTTTATCGACGTTACATCTTGTTGAATATTAGTTGCAGTCTGTAATATATGACGTGCAACGTGGAGAAATATCGTTTATAATCGTATCGCTTAGCAATATTAACGAAGGAAAGACGAACGTTATAAGAGTTCGGTAAAGAAATCGACTTCTTTCACGGCGCTATAGATGGAAATCGGTACGAATTCTCGTCGTATCTTTCGTTAGATTTTTAAATCTTTGAAATAGAAAATAATTGCGGTTAATTTAGCTTACATAGTATAAAACATAATCGCAAAACGCCACTAACACTCGATAGATAACATTTACACGACTATTTGAAGAAGAATTTAGTTCTGTTATTTTTCAGATAAACTACCTATCTATCGACGATCGTCTTTATCTGGTCGTTAGGTTAGAATACTCTTTACACTTTTTCAATCGCTCTATACGTACATATAACCGTGGAAAGCGAAGTTAATGAACTTTCCATTCGTGGGAAAGATAATAGCGGGCACGAACGACGTTAAGCCAATATTCTCTGGTCTGGATCGATTGGCTTTCGGTATCACTCGGACAAACACTCGGCTTAAATCGATCTGGAAGCCCCGCGCGTTCGCGAAAGAGTCGGAAGTCGATAGCGACGAACCCCGTGGAAGCCTATTGCATTCGATAGACGATCCTCGAAGCCGCAGATGCTATCTCTTATTCACCGATGTTCGTCCGGTGAAAGCATCTTGTCGCGTCCCATTCGACGCATAATTGCCATTGTTGCTTCTTGCCGTGCATTTATCGTCTCGAAACACGCGGCGCATCGTGTTCCATTCCTTTTTCTCTCTTTCGTTCTTTCCATCCGATATGATATTCCGAGTCGTAAACGATCAGGCACACTTTATCGCCTGTGTCGCGCCTCATCCGTCCCACGTTTCCTTGTTTCGTCGAATCGCTTCGATCTTGAACTCGTATCGCCAGTCATCCTCTGCTTTACTTTTATTTCCACGTGTTTTACATCCCCTTTACGTCGCGCCGAAAGCTAGTAAAATCCGTTCGATACGGTAACGTCGCTTTCACTCGATCTCGCTTTTTAAATTCCACCCTTTTCTCGGTCACGTTCCACCGATAGCACGTAAACAAGACAGTGGAAACTCGTACGTTCGATGGGACAACTCGGCAAAGAAAGTCGGCTGATCGTAATTGTTGCCTCGATCATCGAGGATAATTTTTCTCAGTTGGCGAAGCCGGCGCAGTTGGCCAAATTACACTTTGCTCTCCTCTTCTCTCCAACATTGGGACGAACATCGTCTCCGTGGGGTCGTTGTACGATTTCGGAGGATAATTTACGATGCCCCGGCGTTTCAGTCGCGACGGGACCGGCATAAACAACCTTGCGTCTCCCTTCTCTTTTTCCTCCCTTTTCTTTCCTCCCTTCCTATTTTCCGTACGCTTCACGGCCACCCTCTATCCCACGAGAACGCATTGGAAAGGGAAGAAAAGAGATCAATACCAAAGAACGGCGCGTTTTCATTTGTTTTACCTTTTTCTTTCGCGATCATTCGAAAACAATCTTCCTTTAATCAAGCACGTTCTCCGTTTCTCTCTATACACCGTTCTCAGGAAGAGACGCTTTCAACCCCGAGAACTGGCGCCAGAGCGATGCCACTTGCCCCCGGTAAGTTCCATCGGATATCGCAACTTTCCGGATCGGTCAAACACGCGAGAAACTTTTAATTCGAAATTTCGCGCAACGCTTCTCCACCGTGTTTTTCCAGCGTGGCGCGAAACGTCAATTTTTCTCTCCTACTTTCCCCTCTTCGTTCACTCTCCCTGAGAGTTTTTTTTTTTTTTTAACTCTCGATGCTCGAGTTCTTTGACACCCCCACTCGGCTCGCGCCACGTTTTTCCTTCCACCCTATATACCACGAATCCCTCTTCACGGGTGCTCGATGATGCGTACGATGCACACGACCAGTCCCACCGGAGCTTTACATTCGACTTTTTATAGCGGAAAACCCCGTATAAACCGACGACCGTTCTTCGGTTAAATGGTAGCTTTGATCGAGGGGGTCGAAATTCGCCGCTGCCTTCCGATAATATTAGCCGAGCTTCTCTTGGGAGAAATATTACGAGAAATATTACGAGAAATATGACAAAATGGAGTAGGTGAGAAGGTTCGACCCTAATCTAGTATTCCAGTCGTTGTTCCGATCGCACTGGAATAAAGATGATATATTTTTTCACGCCCCTGTTCTTTCTTCCGTGTTGGTCAAATCGACGTGCTGTTCAACACGAGAGTCGTTTCGTCGATTCGTGGGGGGTTGGAATTACGAACGGAGGCGTTGAAGGGGAACTGGACCAAGCTCTTGCATCTTTTTTACGGAATAATCGAACAGCTATCGCCAACTAAAGGCATCGACAGATTTCCTTTACATTTTACCGCCTATCATGAATATTAAAATATTTAGATTTACTTCAAATATTCTATCTTTTTCAATCGTGTTTTACCGCAGCATCCAACTTTTGTCTTTTCTGTTTTCTTAGTGGGTGAAACGAGATCGTGCTTAATTTCCGTTTCTTTAGTTCAGTAAAGATACGAATTTGCATACACATCCAGAGCGATCTCATTCGCCGGGTGCTTTATCTGAAATTATTCCACTTCATCGTCTCTGTTTCCACGTGTCATCTCTGTCATATCTTACAAAAAGTATATGAAACTCTTAGCCACTAATGTTCCTCCGTTTTACGACATCCGATACACCTTTACGAGATTCTAAAAATGCAGATGTCTTTAGAATAAATTTCCTTGAAGATTCAACGACGATGAAATAACAACCGATCGCGTTCGTGTCGCAGAAGTCGAGTCGAATGGCGGTCAATTTCTTAGCTCGCAAAGTGGTGAAGTGGGGACAGCTGGTATACGCAGACGCCGGGGCACGATGGCACGTTAAATACTGTGCATCGGTGATTAGGATACGACAAGAGGCTCGTCTATTCGCTGTTTAAGTCAATGAACGAAGAAGAGGAGAGAACCGTCAGGGTCCCGGAGGGATCGAAGTCACCGTTGCCCGAAGACCTCTGACCGATCGTGTTTCCATTCTTTTTATATTTTGCCAACCATCGATCGAGGGGAACAGTCGGCTCGAGGACGATCGCGCCTCGTCGCTTCATCCAATCTGCTGTGAAACGGGGACCGTTGGTACCACGGGCAGCAACCAGCATCCCGAACGCGTCTCTCTGCCCGATAATTACGTTTCTGCCAGCCTTTGTTGCTTTCGTTGCGAATTAACCCTTGGACGAGAGGCAGGAAGAAACGATTATGCTCTTATTAGATTTCTCTTATCCGGCTTTTCTCGTCGTCGTGGCCGTTGTGAAGTAACCCGGTGTACGTAAAGAAAATGAAAAAGTTGGATACAAGGTATGCAAGAAGGAGAAACGGAGGCGAATGAAAGTCTTGGCAAGCAATGGAACGAGCTCTAGCGGAGGGCGCGCGACTCGACCGACACCCAGTATACACGACACAGTAGGTATTTTATAAACGACCGACTCGCGTAACAAGTTGTCCGTAAGCTATAATAAAAATGTAAGACCGATACGGAAGCGTTGCATCGAGAATTACGTCGATACCGCGATGTCAATGCACCCGGGCGGCACTCGGCCGTTCGAACCGTAGAAAAAGCCGAACGAACCGGAGTCTGAGTAATGTCGTACGTCCATTGGTCCAAGCACGTTGTGGCCGTTTCGGATGCGCCTTGGTCCCCGGTGCGTACGCACATTGCACCGGCCCACAGCAGTACAAAAACCCCGTGCAGGACAATAACCCTGAATAAATCACTGCCCCCGATGGCCATTCGGCCGCACGGTTCCTCTCTCGATTTTATACCGCTTCGTTGCCTAAACAAGATTAACACGACTACCGAAGACCCTGAAACAATTGGCAATGGCATGCCGACTAACCGCGTTGTTAAAAATTCCTATAATTTTTCACACGCCGAAAATTTATCTAGAATAGAGCGCGTAATTGAGTGAAATCCTGTTTCGTGCGTAGTATACATCGTGGTGTTACGTACATTTTTGCCGCTATATCGCGAGAACGTTTATTTCGCGTACACAACGATTTGAAATCTTTAAAGGAGAAAAGAATGTTTTTGGTAGCCTCCTGTTCGTTTTTACGTAAAGAAATTGCCAAGTGAGCGGAGAAATATGGGCGATGAGGTAGAATATGGATAGAATCTGCCTCGTGTAATTTTTTAAGGTTTCCTACCCCTTTGAAGTTTCACGTTTGCTCCAATAAATGCATCGAATAGGTGTACCAATATAAAACTTGTGATCCGCGGTATGTTCCTCTTTTGCTTCCTACGTTCCACAACGTTTTCCAACGAAAGCTCGATCTCGAGGAGCTGGGAACATCGCCAAGTCGATCGAGCTATTTTATTTACACGCGTCGCGAACATCGGTTTGTTTGAATAACTCGAGAAACCATTTTTTCTTCTTCGTTATTTCCGACGAATAGTTTTCGTAAACCGCATCTTCAGTTGTCGTAACAATTTTTCGCTATTTTCGCGTAACAATTACGACCGACGAGCGAGTAAGTCGGAGACATTCGAGCCCTTTAAATGCAAATTTCACGTGGAGAGCAAAGCGGAGAGACTTCTGCGACGTCGACGAAGTTGCCGTCCCTTTATGGAGCTGATTTCGCGAGCGGTTCCGATACAAACTGCGCTTTAGAGCGCGTTAAACCGCAGTTAAATCCGAGCTCTCGGAGTTGTCCGAGCTCACCGTCTCGCGACATAAATCTTCGACCCTGGCGTAACAGCGTCCACGCACGACTCTCTATGTGGGC
The DNA here is from genome assembly GCF_011952205.1 of Bombus bifarius. NCBI lineage: Eukaryota > Metazoa > Arthropoda > Insecta > Hymenoptera > Apidae > Bombus > Bombus bifarius. The sequence goes on along the minus strand of NW_022884569.1, from coordinate 382,046 downwards.
GTAGACGCCTAACTTTTAGGTTGTTCGGAGCTTCCGTGATTTTCCTGTCGAACCATCTGTCCCACGGTGAAACTATCGTCCTCGACGCTGGAGCGTCTATGGGCTTCTCTAATTCGAATTACCAATTAACGTTTGAATGTGCTTCGAAATTCGAGCGAAGTTTCCCACGCAGTTCCCTTGCCTCGTTTAACGTATTCGAGCTCGAGCAATGAAATAGTGCGTAACAGTAGCGTCAAAGCTACGTTGTTAAGAAACGTAAATATAGTAAATTATCTGTAGTTAAATTAAATACCAAAGTAAAATACGATTGTCGTTACGATCGTAGAGTTACAAAATTTAATTAGAATAGCAAATAGATCACGGAGATCGATCGGCCAAAGCGGGGCGGAGCTACAAGAAGAATTTAAATAATTTGGAAAAGACGTAGTTTTTACCATATACAACGTAGCTATTCCAATTTCTTTTATAGAATTATAGAATCTAGGATGATTCGATTTTAAGTACGAAAAGTCGTACGAAAAGTTTTTTTCGTATTATAAGAAAGTAATAGACGCACAGCATTTTCTGTTTTACGTTATTTTATCGAATTACGTATGATACATTTTGTTCTATCAAAATAAAGATCACAACGTCCGACAGATTAGGTTTCACGTTTGTATAAAGACGCGTCGTTGTAAAAGACGTGTCTGTAAAAGAAAGACACTTTTCGGACAACCTAACATATATACCTGTTAGGCAATCACGGTATATCGCTTGTCCACATAAGGGAAAGAAGTTCACGGCGCGTTGGCACGCACGAAGTGTCGCTTAAAGCTTAAGAATAGGCAACTCGTTCGAATATCGACAAACTGCATTCCTCGGCCCAGTTTTCCCTGCTTGTTCTTTCGAACGGCAGCGAGAACGGCCTCGTAAAGTACTAGAGCCAGAGACTCTACGAACTTTCTGAAACTTTTCTGGAATCACTCGGGTGACTTCGTTTATAAGATCAAAACGAAAGTGTATAACTTGCGGTCTTCCGTATCCAAAATTTGTTTGAACAAGGTTGAGAAACGAACCAGAACGGTCGATGTGGTTTTGATACGACGACTGAAGACGCGATAATAGTAGCGAAAATTGCAAACAAAAATGTCCTAATAACTCAATTATTTGACTGGAAAATATATTCGAAAATATATATCTTGTATCAAAGAATATACAGTGTATCGTAAGATAATCTCTGCGTGGCATTCAAATTGCCGAATTTAAATTGCACAAAGAAAGAAGGAGAATATCGTAGAATTTTACGATTCGAGAAACAGGAGCATCGTCAAGATGCGAAATCGTTCGCGAATGATTCATTTCGTAAAGGATAAGAAACAAAGTTACTCGTAGACGTTCATACGTTGGAAAACGAGAATCGAAGGGACGAGTCGTTATTTTCAAAAGAAATAATACGTAACAGGGGCTCTGGGACGAACCGAAATTACGTCCATTAAAATCAACAAAGTTGTCACGACGAACGAGACGAGAGCCTTGATGTTTCGGTGGTGTATCGTTTGGTTCAGCCTTGGAGAAAAATACGACGAACGGAAAATCTCGTTCGTTAGGAGCACCGCGTGTCACCGACATCGATTTCCATTAATCACCGGTGACGTTGGTATTCTGTGGATGAACACCAGTCAGAAAATACCTTATCGCTGATATCGAGGACCCAGAAGGTAGACAACGGCGGCAGCTTTGCTTTTGTACCTGGATTTCAACTATGACGTAGTCGAAGAAAGGAAGACGTCGAATCACACGGTGTCTGGGTGTCTAATCTGCGTTTCATCGATCGACGAAGGTCTTCGAACGACGGGATGCGACGCGCAGTGTATTAACAAATTAATTGATTTTTTAATTACCTGATTTCTATTTTTTACTGCTACGTTTATTCCGTTATGTCATTGCTCAAAGGTTTGAAAAACTTGCCAAGAGTCGTTTTTGTCACGAGTCTCTCAATTGACCGGCCGAGGAACTGCGTTTTCATCGGCAATGAAGAGAAACGAAAAATATATTTCTCGTTAATTTTCTGGTCGAATCTGGTAAATTCGAGGGATAAATACGCGTGTCTTTTGAAAATAAATGATCAATCAACGATATTAGTTCCACTCGACTGACGCTGGTCTGCGTAATTTATTTTCTCGATAGTTTTAAAATATTCGGAAGAGCGACAAAAACGCATGGTTGTTTCCAAAAAAAAACGACAGTTGTGGCATGCGGCTGGCTAACGATATTGAACTTCAAGATTGCTCTCCTATAAAAGACAGGGAAATGTAACTCATCGTACATTTCCCTGTACATCGTACATGTACATCGTACATAGCCGTGGTCTTCGTATAAAATAATCAATATGTTGACTTTGTGGCGATCAGACAACCGTTTTAAAACACTGTCGTCACGAGGCAACGGAAAGGAACTGGACGAGCCGGGCGTCCGGATCGCGTCGGCGCGGACTAGAAAACGCCTCATCAGTAACGCCGTTTCGCCTTCGGTACGTGTCGTAACAATGTCGCTCGTAATTAGAATATTTTCATTTCTATCCGTGTCCGGCAAACTCGGCCTCTTTGCGAGCAACCCTTGCGAGCGTAGGTGGGACCGGTTTTAAGTCGCGTTCACGCGTGCGACACACAGCCCTCGGTGTATGTAGGACTCTCTGTACGTACGTTCCGCGGAACTAGTTGGTTCTAGGCAAACCGTCCAGCCGATCGGTGGAAAGGAGAAAGATTCAGGTTCTCCCCTTTCCCTCTCGCGGTCGTTCGTCGAGCGCATTTGCCTTTCACGGCTCGCGCTCCAACTCCATTGAAACTGCTCCAGCCTTCGTCCGCTCTGTTGCTGCTGCTGTTGCTGCTGTATTCTTGTTATTGCTTCATTTCTTTTTCTGTTTTCAACCGCGCGACATATACTCTTTGGAAATGAATTCTCCGTTGCACCGGTCTTTGTGCTTTTACAATGAAGCGACCTAAAAATTCGAATCGTCTGACGCGACTCGCTGAAACGTCGAGTATTAGCGTTTATCTCGATGAAAAGTCGCGTCCATCTCGTCCAACCCTCGATCGAACGTATAACGTTCGAACGACTTTTCTATAAATCTTCGAATATTGCACATGTGTAGGCTTTGTTATTTTTTGTTGAAAAATTTGTATATATGTTGCAATGACGGCTGGTCGATCCTCTGCTGAGTTCGCTCAACCAAAACGAACAATGGAGAAGAGCGCGCATCTGTACGCAAGAGGAAAGGCAAAGAGTAACGCGAATTTCGATAAAATCCTCTTAACGCGCTGGGCTGCCTTTTCGAACGTGCACGCAGACGAATACGCGCGTATCGTACGAGCGCATCCGTATTTGCGAGCGTGCATGCGCTATACGTAAACCACATCATGGAATGGTCCCGCCGGCAGATTATGTTAATTAAACGTAATGCAGGAAGCCGAGGGAAATTAATCGCGCCTCGTCGCCGCCTCGATCGTTCGTTAACGGCGGCGCCACCTTTACCGTGCTCTTCCTTTTTTATTGCTGTTCGTCCAGCGCCTCGTTGGTCCATACAGATCTGCTCTTCCTAAATAAAATGCTCTTCTTTTTCTACCTCTGGCGAAGGAAATATGGACAGGTATCATCAGCGTCTTTTTTTTCTAATTTCGTACAAGTCAAAATTTAATTCCAGCTCCAATTTTGTTGAAAAGTGACTTTGTGGCTAATTTCGACCTCGAGACAGGCAGGATGTAGTTTGTGGCCTGTGCGGCAAGCAGTTTTCGAGCGGCATAAAGGGATGAAAAATGGCTTTAATATACTGGGTGCTTTAAATACCAACGTGAGCTGTATATACGACGACTCTTGAAACAAAGAAGTTTTTCGGCGATTTTTCCACGTAACCTTACACTTTGTTCTATGCTTTACTTTGTCCGAATAAAATTATTTTTATAATCCAAAGTATAAATAAAAAATTATCTATGCGCACAAAAGTTAACTGCAATTAAAGGGAACGAAATTAGGATTTTCTTTCTATCAGCGAAAAACACACCTCGTTCTTTTATTTTTGCTTTCATCCACACATATGAATATCAATGAGAAAGTTATCTGCAAAGCTGGATAACTTCGTACAAATTTTGTTCGATGTAAGAAGCAAAAAGAAACTCGAGGAGAAGGGTATTCCAGTCAACCTGTTTCTTTCAAATCGCTCGCTCTCCCGCCTTCTTTTCATCGAGCGTTATTAATTGTCATCTAACGTCGTTATTAATTGTCATCCAGCGTGGTGAGTCGGCTTAACGAGCAAACGTTGGCTGGGATATTTTTTCCACGTGGCATTGTATCGTCCGTGAAAAGGGAGAAACCGGAGGACCGGGTCTTTGGCGGAGAACAATCGCGGTCTCGATCATCGATCCTGCTGGATTCCATTCTACTGTCAGCCGGTCGCATTCTTGCTGGTTCGCTAACCTTCGAAAACGAAGCCCTTCCACGAAAGCGGCCGCAGAGTTTCGGAAGAGTCTCGGAAGAGTCTCGGATGCATTATCCTTTCGTCTCATTTTTCACCTTCTCCCTGACCACACTTGCCATCATCCTCTCTTCCTGCGCTCTACTCACTTTCGTTGCTGCTCGTTAACCTAAAATTTTCTCTTGGATGCGCTCCTGAACCATCTCTTCGCGCTCTAGGTTTTGCTTGTTTCGCTTACTTGCATTCTTGCGCCTCCGCGGTTCGTTCTTTTTCGAATCTCGGCAAATTCTACAGTCGTGGGAGTGTACGTTGGATTCTCAGCTCGGCGCGAAAGGTTTAGGCAAAAACAGACGAGCGCTACGTTGTCTTGCAACCCTGGGATACCGCTAAACGCCCGTCTCCAGCCAAAAAACCTCTCGACGACTTCCTCTACGGTTATTACCGGTGAACGCGAAACGCCGGAATAAATTGACGTTTTTTCGTGGTGCACCGTGACAATGGTCGGGTAACCAAGCGTTCGCGGAACGCGGATACACAGTTCGGCAGGTTCCCTCGACTTGCTTAACGTTGATTTATCGCCCCGAAGAACTGCCAAATTGGCAGTGCTCGTCGTCGAAACTCGTTAACCAGCCAATCGCCGCACCAGGATTCTCCACAGTCAGAATTTTCGATAATTCCAGTTGGAATACGTGAGATCCCACATTCACTCTTCCCCTCCTCTGTTCTTCTTTATTTCCCGGTTCTTCCTTATTTTTTGCCGATGTTTGTCTCGCTTCAGAGATTCGACCTGGACAAAATCGGAACGAAATTCGGCTCGGTCGCGGAACACACCGTTTACTTTTTATACCGCCGACCGGTAAAAGGATCGTCTTGTTTTCGTTTTCTTTTTATCGGAAGAAATTGCTGGGAATCGTCTGTTTCGATAGTGGAAGAGATACGTGGCAGGTTTTCGTTGGACGACGCGACTCGTGCAGCCTCGCGGTGACGCAACTACGAGTTACAGCTTCCGCGACAATGTACCCTATAGATTCGCTTAACAGCACCGGAAGCTGTAATAATTCCGATGATGATGCGCGCTCCCTCGTTCATCGAGCCGCGCTGCGCTCAATTGTAAGACGTAAACGAGATCGCTCGGAAACACGCGACAGATAAAAACTTTCCAGCGAGAATAATAATAATAAATGGCACTATCTGCTTAATAATGATAAAAATAAATGACGCTAAGTGTCGGATTCTGTTTCGACCGGACGAGAACGGAATTCGTATTCCGTCGATGAAACGTGAACTTTGGCGGCTCGGCGTGCGTATTTCTAAATCTGAAAATTCATCCTAAAAAGAATTAATTCGTACCTTAAATAAAATTTCATGTAAACGCCGAATTCATCGATGTTTGGATAAAATCGAGATCGATACTGGACCGGCGAGCGTTTAATTAGCAGAACAATAAACAGAGCAGGAATTTGTTGGGCGACCCACGATAACACGCAATTATTCTTTTTGTTCGCTAATGAGACTTCGTCTCGTTTATTAAATAAATACACTAATTACGAACGTGAATCATTTGACAAAATATATGTTCGGCCATACGCAACACGATCGATGATTCGTATAATTCTGCGAATTAATTTGCTTACGTAAGCAACCATAATCGTTTCTTACGTAATTTTCGATCGCACGGACAACAATCGTTCGTTCCGTTGTGTTTCGATAATTAATACGAAACGAACGTGAACGAGATCTTTCGATTAGCTTAATTACGAACGAGTATCTATATGATATTTTCGATAAAACGAACCGTGACTCTGTTCGTTTTCACCACGGGATACCTGCACGTAGCGCTGTTCTCCAAGGTTAAAGCGACCTCTCCAGTCATTGGATTTTCACAAAAGGCGAGTCGCATAAATTATCGCGTTCCATTTATCTTAGGCAAGCAATTAACTCCAGAGCCTGGAAGAATCTGAACGAAGGAAACGGTCCGATCATCAGAAGGCGTAGTCGGCATCTACGAGTAACAGCCCGCTCGTTCCGTCAAATCTATTTAATGCACATTTTACCCATCCATTGGGCTGCGCTATAATTTAATCCTATCTCTTCCTGCTACTTTAACCGTGCGTGACAACGACGTACATCTCTCTTTATAACTATCAGCACACCTACGAAGGTTTAAGTAAATTTGAGAAATTATCGGCTTGGCCAATTCTTTAAATTATTATTTCACGTGAAATGTCAGAGTGTAAGGGATTCGTATATGCCGTTTATTATTTATTACGTGTAATCCTTGCTTTCCAGCTTCGAATGGTTACCGATTTTATTAATTCTACGCACACAATTCGAAAGAACGTACCGCTAAATTAAAACACATTTGTCAATGAAACGTGTATATTATCAAAGGATATATTAAAATTTAATAGCCTCTTCTTGACGCTTTAAACGAAGCAGTAGGTGTCGCGATACTTCTCAACTGGCGTGTGTACGTTATAAACACCATCACGTTCATTCACCACTTTGGCCAGAGCGAAAGGCACCACGTAGATGCGATAAATGCGTGCACGCATCCGTCCGTCCATTCCGTCATTATGCTATCAGACGATGCAATTGCCAATTGGCTGTGTCGTTGGTGAACTTTCTCGACGCGGCGCTCGTCAACAAACGTACTCTGGTATATACACGGTCGACGCTTCGATGCGATCGTCGAATAGAAACTAGAAGTCAACACGATACAATTGTATCTAGTACACGAATTCGAACTTTGGAGCCTGAAACGACGAGAGTTCGTGGCAATACGAAACCTCGATGGTCTTCGAGTCAACGTCGTGACTATCGATCGATTAAGAATAAAAATATTGCACTTGGATATATTATTGCGATATTCATACTATTTGCCGGTATCGTCGCTTTCGTCAATATCCGATCTCAGTTGTTGAACATCGCGTTATATACTCGACGATACTCGTTGACGATATTCGCAACGTTATTGATCGCGTGCGTTCACCTTAATACGCGGTTCGCGTGTCCCGTGCACACGTATATATATATTAATAATACACGTTGAGAACCGTGATCTCCAGGAGAAACCTCTGCCTTTGTCGTTCGACCTATTTTCAATCAGGACATTTCCGTCTTTCACGTAAATTACAAATCGGCGAGGAAATGTGGCACACGGGAGAATTGACTCGTTCCGAGGTAGACTCACGGGAAATTGGAAAACTGGTTCCGAGGTAAACGTCGAATCTCACGCGGCCAACGCGAGGCAGAAACGGAAAACGCTATTATGACTTTTGAGCTTTCGGTCCGACAGCACCGTCGGGCATCGACAGCCACCGTTTGCGCTCCCTTCTCCCGCTTCGATCCTCGCGCAGGGTAAAACTCGCACACGCGCCCCTGGAAACACAATTACTGGCGTGCACCTATTGTGCAGTGCATAGAGTCTGGCACACGAATATCCAGTTGCAAACAGAGACCTCTTGCTACGACTGAGTTTGAAGTGGCAGTCAGGTGAATCGAAGAGGATGAAACGAGGATAGAGAAACGAAAAAGAGCGCGTATCAACGGAGCCAGGGAGCGCGTGGTATAAAGCTCATTTATCGACTGGCTTTTCCTTCCACTAAATACGAGTTAGCTAGTCCACCGTTGTATTTTCCGACATCATCTTTCGTTTCGCAATTTCGCTGTTATTTTGCTAGGATACGTTCGATTCAACTTCGACGAATGTAAATAGAAGAAGTTTGTACAGTACAGATTGCTATGTAGTGGAATATGCATTTAGCTTAAAATGCTGGCCGAAATTGAAATCTTCAAACTCGTTTGTTCGTTCAGCGTGGAAAACGAATCGACTCGTCGTTCGGCTTGTTAATCTTTTGGACATAGTAATTTCTTCACTCAGGGATCCTTCCTTTTAACGCGACGTTTTATGTAAAAGTAAATTATATCGGTGGGTTTGACCGATCTGCTAGAGCCAGTTAATCGCTTAGACCTAAAAGTTCTCACCAAATAGCTGTTCGCTAATCGGCAACAATTTTTCGTCCGCTGCAAATTACAACATTTTTATTCCTGAGAATTCTTCTTCCTTTTAGAGAAAACTATTTCCTTCTTTCGCTCGAGCTGCATTTACACGAAACGTCTCTTTTAAAATCGAAATTCTACCATTGCTGCTGCAAAGTACCGTAAAAAGACTTAAAACGATTAGTACTGCACTTCCCTTAAATTTTCCAAATTAATTGCAACGAGCTGTTCTGTTCTTTGCTACTCAGCCAATTACAGCCTCGCATCGGAATTCCTGAAAGTCGAACGCCAGAATTGCAAAAAGTCGCGAGCAATTGCTCGCAGAGACCGTTATCCGCGCGAAGACGCTTAGGCGACGGGTATTTATGTAAGTTTGCTATTTTGCCGCGAAACGAGCAAAAAGGCGATTGGTCGGTTGGACGAAATGAGCTGTATTCGCGGCGTAATTTTGCAAGCACGTGTAATCGAACGACGACGACGACGGGGCACCAGAATCTCGAGGCTGTGGCGAGGCCACGAAACCCGACACTCTGCATTCTCGATCGAGCCCGGTAGTTTTGTCTAATGTCTATGAGAGCCGTCACCGCGAATTTTGGTCCACGGCCAAACGATCTAAATGTAACGCCGGTGGAAAAAAAGACAAAAAGCAACGTGCCACTTGTCCGATCTTCGTTTACCACTTCTTCGTTTTAATAACTCTACTTTATTCGTTTTTCCACCTTTGTGTTGATATATTAATTTTCTCACCTGAGTAGTTAAAAGGAATTATCTGCATATTTTGATACGAAATAGTCGAAGAATAGACTTGGAGATACATACAGACCTTGTGAAATTATAGAAAACGATAAATCAACGACGTTTCATAAGAAACGATCGATGTTGGATCTTAGCTTTTTACGCAAATTTTATTCGATTATTTTGCATAATATCGTTAATATCGTTTAACCGTTCAAAAAGGTTGATAACCCGCAACTAGCGATATATCGAATTTTAAAATTGTCTTTCTATAAAAAGTCGAGAAACGTGATTTACCAATGTTTTTTACCTCATCGTGAAATGTAACATTGGTAAAAGAAAAGAAATCGCAGAACACCGTACTAATAGTCTCATCTTCGCTCTTCTTCTTTCGCCAAGTCTTTGATCGTGATTTTCTCGCAGAACTTGCAGAATAATGCTGTCTTTGCGATCCTCTGCATCCCTCTCAATCAAAGATCACCCGTTGAAATGTTCGATAGACCGAAAACTTGCGTCTCCATCGGTAACAAGAGTCGCTCGATCGGCGCGTTTCATTACACCAGATTCATAGCTTTTTGTTTTAACCGACCGTTTCTTTTTTTGTGGCGAGCGATTCGGTTTTACGAGTTTTCCGAGTGCCACAATTACCCATCAATTTCCAGTCAAACTGGACAAAGGGAGCCTTCGCACAAAGGATTAATGGACTCGCGTAAACGTGTTTGTCACCGATTTCTTTGCGCGTCATAAAAATCATCCGCAACCTTTCGACAAGCTACGTATTATCTGCCTCGTTTAGAGGTCGCATCGATAATGTCCCTCAGTCCAAACGTAGAAAAGCGGCAAATTTTCGATAAATAAATTTATGGAAGTGAGTGATACGTTTTTCCCAGGATCGAACATTAATGGGGTTACGCGATGAAATTGAGAAACTCACAGGAGTCGATCGCTCTGACTTCCGCGAGGCTCGTATCGTGCGCTCTGGTCGAATCTCTTTATCGTTCCAAACAAGATTTCGCGATCCCATAACCGGCAACGGTTTCGCGTTGATCACGGCTTTCGTGTCAAAGTCGGTCGCGTGAAACGTCTTCGCGAGCTTCGGAATTTTCATCTCTGGAAGAGCTTTGCGAGGCTGCGACTCGTGAAATATTTTCGGCTCGTCCCAGTTGCATGACAAGACCGAGTGGAAGCAGCAGGGTTAGAGAAACGACGGGAGAGCACAGGCAATAATTAATGTCGCGGAGGCTGCACGATCGGAGCGCGCTGCGTCAAGGATCGTGCTAATTGCAGGAGGTCGAGCAAGTTCACGGTAGCACGGTACGAGAAGGTTACTGTTACTTTTCCTGGTCGACATCTTGGAACCCCTTGCCCCGTGTAATTCCCTCTCTTGCTCGCCGCGACGGAATGAACTCTCTCGTTGCACAGTGTCGAGTCCGAGGGAAAAAGAGAGGAAAATAAGAAGAAGGCAAAAGGGCGAAAGATAGATGGAAAGAGAGAGAACGGAGAGGAAAGGAGCCACGGACGGATGATTGGCTCGTTTCTCGAGATAGCCGCGAACCTGGTCGCGAGCATCTTAGTGGTCGGTAACAGAAGAAACAGCGGCAGCAGAAGCATCTACTCTTCTGGGTTGCAGAAGTTGCGGTACTGGTCTAAAGGAATTACCGTTAGAAGAGCTGCACTCGTCTTACGTGCTTCCTAGGCTCCATGTTATACATATATACGTATAGGTGCACGCTTCTTTCCGTGGTCTGCGTGCATCGGCGCGGTGCACGGCCGCGCTCTCTGTGACGACGCGACTCCACGCTCCGTGCACGATATACAAGGTGTCTGTTGCGACTTTCAACCTGGTCGTTCTTAAACTTGAGAACTCTTACGAGTCCTTCGTTTCGTTTGCGCGGTAGATGGAAACGATTTCGCGCTGAGATCTGGTAGCATCGAAGGGGTCGTAACGAAAATGACGCTCGACCATATCTGTTTCCTCGAGCATCTTTAGTTTTTCTTGGATCGTCCCAGTCTCCTTTTTAAGAAAACAGTCGTGGTATTATATCGTTGTGAATGCATCGTAAAAGAACTGCGTTTAATTAAATCCTGAATCACCCACGTCATAGAAGAATCATGTTTTTGATTAAATCGCGGAACCGTTCAAGCTATTTAATTAAGTTGTTCGTTGGAGCTCGATGAAGGTTAGTTTAGCAGTGTCGTTTAATTTTCCCATTGCAACATGTTGCGAAGCCTCATTTTTAGCTGTTGAAACCGGCATTGCTATCTAAAGGTTGTAGAAATTTGAGAAGAATGGCTTTTACTACGAGCCCTTCGATCTCTTTCGCCTTCTTTCGGATTCGAACGAGAAGTCGATCGGTTATTTGGTAAATCCGGTTGATAAAAAAATTCGATTTAGGACGCATAGGAGGATGTCGTCTAGGGGGAATGTCGGGAAGATTCCGTATCACGGCAGAAAATTAATTCGCGCGAGTTAAGACGAAATAGGGTGCAGGATTGCCGCAGATAAACTGGTTACGGTCGTTACTTAACGAGGGTGGATCTCGAGGCTTAGGCGAACGGTATGAAATTAGATTTTGAGCGCCGATAGAAACAGCTCCGTCGACTCGCGATCGAAGTCCAGAGGCGTGGGATTTTGACAAACGTACACTACCATCCATACGTATCCAGACAGCCGATGGAATTCTATCGACAAGTTGATGTTTTCTTATGCTTTGAAAGTTACGATCAAAGAATGTTTCTCAACTACGGAAATCTCGGAAAATCGATAAAATTATAGTTATCGCGTACTTCTTCCGCGAGTTTCCTATAATTTGCAATAATTTGAAAGTGTCCAAACGTCTAATACAAACGATGGCGTCTAATGCAAAGAAACGTTTGACCTCGTAGATCAGCCAGCCATTTTTGCGCCATCTATCAAACTCACGTCCGATAGGAAAGAACCGTATTTCTAGAATACGAAGTATGGCGCGCCAAATATGACGAATAAGTTGGAAAGCATTAAGGATAGTGGTGGGTGACGTTAATGTTGCTCGACTACGGAATGAAGGGAGGAAAAAGAGCGCGTGTGCCCGTTGAAATTGGAATTTGTTCCGTAACGTTGCAATTTCGGTCAATTACGTCGAAGTTTTCTCATTTTTTTTTTCGAAAGATTGCAGCACGGAAAATGCGCGTATCGCGCGTTCCGATCGATGAAAAATTCTAAACGTGGCCGTTAAAACGACTGCCCGTTATAATGGTCTCCGACTTCGCTGCTCGATAACCACGATGCCGTTAATTAACGCGAAAACAAATTCCGCGGCGTGTAACGGTGATCGATCTAGAAGAGTTCAAGGTGATCAATTTATCGGACCAAGTTCGATAATACGCTGTCTAGAGCGGAAGAAAAATTGATCTTTGCGATTATAACGCTTCCATCGCCTGTGCTCGGTTCCCTCGATCATCGAACATTTTATGTCTTGGCCTTGCTTTCGCTTCAACTTGCGAATAAAAGAGGACTTTTGATGGTTTAAAAAATATTTATCTCGAAGCTGAAACGATGATCCTTTTTCTTGAAACTTAAGAAATCGCCTAACGACAGAGAAATATGTTCGGTGGATTCGGTGGAGGATGATCGATCAAAGGATGCGAAAGGTTTAACGAAATCTTCTTTTTGAGAAACAAGTTGTGACTGTGCAAATACATTCTGCTATGTACGAAAGAGAAAACGTGTGTGGTACAACGACGAACGCATGCATAAACAGCGGACACAAAAAAAATCTCGAAGCGCAACTTTGTTCGTGTGGATTAAACGGAACCTGTTCGCCGATGAAATAAAGTTGCAAGAACCTGATGGTAAAAGGGAAATCGGCGGAAAGAGAAAACATTGGTTAAGAAAATGGAGAAAGAAAGAGAAGAAAAGGGGAAAGAAGAGAAAGGAATAAAAAATTTCTTCCTTCTGCTAACGTATAAGCAGAGATATACCATTTGCCACTATGTAAACACCAAGGACATTTGGTACACAGTTTACTTTTTACAAGTATCGATTATTGCAATTTCCTGAGTGATCAGCGTGAGCAATTTTCAAGTGAGAATTGCTATGTACTGTCCTTTTATTTATTATTTTTTCGAATCCACGCAAGATCGATAGCGTTTAGTTTTCTTTCTGATTCGTCGTGGAACCTTAGCACGTAAGTACATAGCGTTCGTATTACTTCATCTAGGTGGTTTACATTTTCACGCTATATTTCCTTTTGCTACCGTTGAAATATTAACATTTTTCCTTAGTTGTTCATTTCTAACATAATAGGGTGCGTTAAGTACCTATAGTCTTGAACCCTTCGATTCCCATAACTCGGATTATCATGCAATATGAGAAATTTCTCATAATTTTACATTCGTACATAACTATATACGTAACCGCATAAAGTACGTTTTATTATTTTATAACAAACAGGAGCATGGAGGTTCGAGGTTTTTATACAAACGAACTAAAGATCCTGACATCGGTATTGTGAATTAACATATTGAAACACATACTAAACTAACTAGTGGTAATGGAATCCATTAGAACCTATAAACTGTCGATTTACCTATGTTATAGAATATGTAAATGGGAAATGATACCCGTAGGTGACCAAAGGAGCCGAAAGACTAAGAAAGCGTATTATAACGTCTCTGATTTGCAATTTGCAGATGTGTGACTTGGTAGCTATATTATCGTAGTCGTAAACGTAGGACAATAAAAACTGAAATTGAAAGTATACGCGATGATCAGCGTACTGGTCGATGTTCACGCGGATTTGTTAGTTAGTTCTTAGGCTACGTTCGGTGTACGTGGTCTGCTGTGTTTCTTTCCTTTACTCTTCGCGCCCCTGACCCTCACACTTAGCCACTCGGTCATTGTGAGCCGAACAATGAACCGTTTCGATATACCTTGGCTCGTCGGAGCGCGTGAGTACTCTCGGCCGCGCTCACCTACGAGCTTCGTGCGCTTCCCCTTTCGAACTGTGTGCGCTTCGTCTTATGTGCCCGTCTCTCTATTACGCTCCGTACGTCGCCGCTTTAATTAGTACCGGGACCTCTACAAGCAGGACGAAACTACCAATTGCGATGCGTCCTCGATTCTCCTCGCGAACATATCCTCTACCGTGTATCGCAGATGGATTTCTGTTTGCTTGTCGACTGTTCCACCGTGGATAAAACGAAGAATAAATATAATAAATAACCCGAGCGGAGATACATGGTTCCACGCGAGTGGACAGAATGGAACGGTGTGCCACGATGGCGAGAAGATAATCCTTGTACATCGTACGTACATCGTGGACCTCGATTCTTGACGCATCCGAAGTCAGTTCTACCGTTCAAAATAAGACGAGAATCGAGAATAACAGAATTGCGTTGGGAGCTTCATCTTTCAGGGAATCGACAGTGATAATTTATATATTCTTCTACAGAGAAGATCGTCGTACAAGCAAAAATAAGTCGAAAATGAATCTTACGAATTGTTCCGTTCGATCCATACACGTACGCGCTCGTATCGTACAAGTATAAACTCGATTTTCTCAATCCGCGATGTACGTTGCAAAGGTCTTAAAATCATCAAAACATCGCGACGTTAATATCAAAGGACTTTTTATTTCATCGATCACCACTGCCAATTGTCTTTAAACCGAACCAAGGTCCATTCGATTAATAAACGTCCGATTGAACGGAGATCGCAACAAACCGTCCTCGATTGTAATTTTGGTTATGCTAACTCTGCACCGCATACTGGCGTCATCCTGTCGATTTAGCGCCAATGGTCGTTAATAGGTTCCTACGTTTGCAGAACCTTCGTCTGTCCACTGATTTCGATTACGTCCTGTTTACATACATAGCGAGCAGCCAGGAAGCTCGACGTGTTCAGAGTACTTAAGCGACTATGTGCATTAAGAATGTAGCGAAGAAGCAAAGCTGAGATATATTGGTTGTCTTCTGCATAATAAATTATACCCCAGTTCACGTTAATTAGGATATCTGTATCTTCTTGCATAGATGCAACTGATACAACTAATGAAATTTTATAAGCCGGAAAATTGTAAGTTACCAATATTGCATGGTCTGCTGAAAGAAGTTTGATAACAAGTGAAATTGTACAAATTACACGCGATTATTTAAAAAAAGTGATGAAATCATAAAGAGGAATCTGTAATTTGTAACTTGTAATATATCGATTCGCTAATATCATCAAGTGATAAATTATTATTGAATAGGTGCTCGTTTAATTTCGTGCAAAACGCGATAATCGAAGCACATCGAGGCAATGATTAATTGCGCGAAATTGTGTACGCAGGCAAGATAGCGATCCAGAATATGTAGGAAAAATTAGTAAGAGTCATTTGCAGAAGTTATAGGAGAATAATGAATCAGCAATTAATACATTGATATTCACAGTCCTTTAATTACACCTCATTCGGAATATCTTAGAACTCGATCGGAAATGTAAAGAAGTCTAATAAAGATCTGGATTTGGTTCGTGGAGTCATTCGTGAAATGCATAGAACTAGAACATAACAGACACAGCAGAAAATTTAATAACGTAAATGCTAAAATCCCTGAATGATGCAAACAGAAAAATCACAGAATTCCAAGCAGAAATAACGATCATGAAAGTTTTAATAAATTCCGGATGATTTTTTTCAACTTATCTTATTTTTCTTAAGTATCCTAAACAAAGGTGTGTTTTTATCGAGGCAACATAGCGGAACAAAGCAGCTGGACGAGAAAATTGATAGGAATCGAGGGTAAATATATTTCACAGAGACTCGTCAGAGCGTTTGCTGATTTTTATCGTTAATCGTTCTCTTGCGATATCGTCGGACCAGGTCACGATTAAACGAACGCAAGATCCAACACATTATTCCTGTTCTACGTCGATTCTCGAGCAATGCGCCGTTATTTATGCGCCGTTGCACGTGCTACGGTTCTTTCCTCTTATTTCAACCTCGATATTCGATTGACCCATGACTCGGTCGTTTATCCTGATAAACTTTTAATCCCTCCCCGGAAACTGGTGGATATCCTTTTGCGGTCGCTTCTCTCTATTAAGCGAATCGTTCACGGCGCCCGGTGGTCATTTTTTTCTCGGTTTTTTTCTCGACTGTTCAACCGTGACGAAGGGCAACCCGTAAGGATGCACGAGAGTAAATTGTATCCGCGTGGATAAGTTATCCCGGTCACGATGCACAGCAATAATTTGCCTGCGAACTGACACGGACGACCGACTCGATCGAATTCCCTCCATCGAAATCGATCAAATTCGTGCCATCTGAATCACATGGAGATCCCGGGGTTTCGTTGATCGAGCGATAAGACGAATCAACGAGCGGTAAACGAGGGTTGATTTTCGAAGCATAGTTCTGAAATTGCCGTTTCCCACAGAAAAGAATTATAATTGTTCGGATTATCGTGAAACTACAATGGATGCAATATCGATACTTATACCGATAATTATAATACCGATAATTACATTCCGATAACTGCTTCCAATGTACATATACATATGTATAGGTATGTATTTTATATCATCCCTATTTTTAAACTAATTACCATTATTTATTAATTACCATTATTAAAGTTATTTGATTCCAAACTTCACTGTCGATGGATCAGATGACTTCTTCGTTAATTACTTCGAGAATGATCATTATCGTATTCGCAAGTTTGGATTCGTTTTTAACAATTTTCCCATCGTTTTTCGGAAGGATGAAGCGGACAGCTTTTGTTCCTGGAGAGACACTAGTTAGATACGTTGCATGAATTCTTCAATCTCGGGCCGATGTCAAGAATGACCATTTCTTAGCGCCGTCCTTTCAGAATGTTTCGAGTAACAGGCGTAATGCGTATAATTCGTAAAACGTTTCTACAAATATTGGAACATTTTCGTGAGCTATCGCGTGTGACTATGCCGCGTTCTTTCCTTTTTTTCCTAAAGAAACGATTTGTGCATGGAAGTCGAATTAATTGGCGTATCGTGTTAATTATCACGCTGACGACCGTTCGCTCGATCAGCGTGAAAGCGTTCACTCGGCCATCGCTAACTTTTCAATCGACAAACCTTTCCCGAGTTAGTTTCTTTTTCTTATTTTAATTAACTTTCTTGTCCCGTTTCGCTCGTCTGATTTTCTCCGAACAACACAGTTTTTTTCGTATTATCGAAAGTCTATTATCGCGAGATGGAAGAAAGGGAAAAAGCAGACATCGGACGGAGCGTAGAACGAATAGTCACGCGTTCGTTACGCGAGCTTCATAACCCGATTGCAGACAGAGAGATGGCTTACAGCCGTAAAGCTTCTTAATAGGGCTACGAGGGAGTAGAAACGCTGTACCGAGCTCATGTACCTCGTTTGTAATTAGCGCTGAGCCGTACGTACGCACCGCGGCGTGCAGTAATTCCTAGGTATGATACTTAGTTGCGTGCTACGCGATACCACCGTGCGTGGAAAATTTGCTCTGTTACAAACGAGATTTCAGTTTCTCTCCAAATTAACTGTCACTCGTCGTCGACGATTCATCGTCGACGATATATATGTCGATATATATGTCGAGTTCTTATTCACGCAACTTTGTATTTGACTTCTGTCGCATCGATCTCGTAAATGCGGTTCGAGATCGGCCACGTTTATCCCTTTGCGATCGTGTGTCTGCTCTTAGCCATCATTAAAGGAACCGTTCTAATTATACATCGTACTGAATCAACACGCAGATTCAGAGGAGATACATAGGATTGTTGACTTTGAAATCGAAAGTAATAACACAAAATTTCATAACGCGCGCGCGCGCGCACACACACACACATACACGTTCCGACTCTTTGAATACTTCCTTTGATCATATTACAAAAGCGTTTACTTAGAACTCTGTTTGTATGAATCTGTCGGCGAACAAGTAGGTTCATATAATTACGTCGTTCGCGTAATAGAAGTTCGCCTAATTCTCGCCAAATCTATGTTTTCTTCGGTCAATGAATTCCTATAAGCCAGGGATGGCCAACTTCATTATACGCGATATACGATCGACTATATTTCTTAAAAACGTGTAACGATCTACCTATTAAAATCTTGACATTTAACACATTCAAACATGTGTCTATATGTATTAGTAGTAGGTGACAAGAGGGGAGGACGTATTAAACCAACGTGATATTTTATTAATAATACGATCGATCAAACATCGCTTTGCGATCGACCGATCGATCGCGGTCGACTCGTTGGCCATTCCTGTTATAAGCTATTGGATTCCATTTGAATCTCATGAATTCCAATGGATTCGCATCGAGCGTTTGCTTATATATACGTAATAGCGTTTCAAATCTTGGGATTTTGGAAACGTACACGTATGGGTTACATTTATTCGAGAACTCCAGCAAATATTTTGCTTAATATTTTACGTTACAAAACGTATACTAGTATGTTGCGAACGAAATAACCGATTTATAATAAAATAGCTTGAAAGTAGAAACGGCGAATAGCATTGAATTTATATTAAAAATCAGCAGGTACCCTGATACTTGTGGTAGGCAACGTAATTCTTTAATCATTCGGTTGGCAACTAAGTGGTTGCAAATTTTGTCAATAACACCTAATGACAAAATTCGCGATCACTTAATTGCCAATGCAATAGACTAGCGTCGACGTGTTCGTAAGTAGATTTTCGAAAGTTACGAGTACTCGTTCAGAGGTTGGAAAACAGCTTGTGAAGATTGTGAATACTTCGCTAACATATGATAAACGAACTTGCGAAGCTAATAAATGTAACGAACAGGTAGATATTGGGTTGGCAACTAAGTGATTGCGGATTTTGTTATTAGGTGGTATTGACCCAACCCAATACAAGAGGACCGATTTTGTAACATTACTTCTCTAATGAAACATCTGTGACAGACGTGATCAGAGTGTGTCAGGAGAGATTCATAATCGTATAATTCTCGGCAAAGGGAATTGAAAACGCTCGGTTATCGCGTAAGTTACGCTTGCAAGGGCTCGTAATGCGGTAGTCCTGGAACATAGATTGGGGCGGGCAGCGACGCGTGTATCTCGTTCGTAATTAGTGGACCGCAATATGCGTGTGCCGGGCCACACCGCGACTACCGCCGCTTTTGCGTACACGTTCACGAGGATACGTTTACGCGCTGCGACGCAATTAAACGACCGCGCGATGCTCCTCGTTCTCACGCGTCTCCTCGTCGCTTCCTCCTATCGAGAACACGCAATATCGAAGCCGCACTACTAGAAGAACGATGCGTAGAATAAACTCGGGGGGAAGATTACTTTATCGTATAAAAAGCATTAAGTCTTCGATTGCCATAACCAATTACGTGTACCACCTTTTATTTATTCTGTAATTAGAGTGTGGATGTTTATGTAAAATGTTTTTACGGACACGGGTGAAGTAGTGAAAACGAAATAAAGATTTGCCTCAATTAGATATAATTATTATCATCAGAGCGTATTAAATATCGTACGAGCATTTTACTTTGCATATTTTATTTATTTTTTGCGTGTTATGTGTATCCTTTATGTTTCTGTTTTTTGCTTTCCTTTTTAATATTCCATTGGATATATAAATATTTGCATATCTATAGGACAAGGATAATTCAGTATTTAAATTGAGTTTGTTGAAAAATGATACAAAATACAGTGCGCGCGGGGGAAGAGAAAACACGGTACAAATAAAAAGTTGCTTTCGAATAAATTACGTTAATTGTCTTTAATGAAATCTTCGTTGGATCTTTATTCGTTTAAACATTTTTTAATCCCACATGTACGTGTTCTGATTTAAAGCAATAATTCACGAATGAACTAGCTTTTATTCGTCTCTAACAATAGCCGTGTTCGCTTGCTTGAAACTGAAATTAAATTGCTTTTATCTCTTGAAACATTTTGGCTGTCATATTCATAATCCAGCGATAGAAATGCTCTGCGTAGCATGAAATACTTTCAGTGATTCTAAAGTTCGATTAGTCTCGACGACGACTCCCGTAATTAATCGTTCAAATTCCGCTTTCACTAGATTCTCAAATAATTTTTTATAATGCATCAAAAGCGTACAAAAAAAAATTCCAAGTGAAAATTTTTAAAAAGCCGCCGTACATTTCAACGTTCACGAAACATCGAAACGAACGACAACGCGCTAACAGAGACGCTATCGAAACCCGAATAACTACAAACACTCCAACCCGTAAAAAGCTTGAACATCTTGCTAAATGTACGTTAAGTGTACGCCAATATTAACTTCGCGTTTCCATTGTTTCCCCAGTTTGCGGTAACTGTCGTTGTTAGTATCTGGAACCCGAGGGGGACTCTACTCTGCACTTTATTACGATGGAACTACATAGTGTTCTTTTATTGCATCGAATACTACTCGTGCAAATACGATTCGGTATCAGGTTCCGTTTATCCAATGATTTTCGACGTTGGAAAAATCGACGCTCGACATAACATCCCCTTAATCAACGGAAATTTGTTTTTCGAGCGTTTAATCGAGGAGGGTGGCAAATTTGCTGGTAAATATTTGCAGCGAATCGATCCCCTTGAATGGCGCGAACATCGGTTGATCGGCGCGGCGCTTCTCGTCGCAGGACATTCCTTTTTCCTTTTTCGTGTTGGGAAGGCACGTAGTTTATTGTTTCACTTCGATCGCGTTGGCAGGGTGGTTATGCGTGCGCATCGATTCCCTTTCATCTCGTTTTCGTTCGTTCTACCGCGTCGGTTAAATAAACACTCGGCCGCCAGCCAATGTACGCATGGAACTGCGTGGAATTTAATCGAACGATCGCGTTTCTCGGCAACGAATTTTTACTTCCGATTCGATATTGTGTTTTCTCGATCGTTGATCAGGTACACTGCCGAATACATATACAGTGAAATCGGATCGCCTTCGCGGCTGCATGCAGAAATATATTCGTATTTTCGTATTTTTCCATTGTTCGACCTTTGAAAATTGATTTTCTATAATTGACCTGCGAACGCTCTTTGAAGATTCCTCGTAGAATTACGTAAGGTTATAGTCTACCACCTACTTATTAACGTTGAGTTTTAACGTGTTTACAACCGTAATGGATTGGAGCGAACGCACCGCCACGGATCGTATCTCATTTATTATATTTTTATACGATATTTAACGATATCACATACTTTTATTACAGTAATACGTTTAGGACTGTTCGACTATTCGTTGTTGTATATAATTGTCCGAGATCTTTCTTTCTTTTTAATCAAACACCTCGGTTACATATACGTTTACTTCACAGTAAAATTAAATCTGAATTAATCTTCAAATATTATCAAAGTATTAAATATAGGTTTCCGTTCGTAATTATTCGAAGGATATCTAAACGATCCGTAAACATTGTTTCAATGATTTATATTTCATGCACGGATAATTCCCAATAAATAATGCCATCTAAACAGTGTTTATTGGTTCGATAAACGTCTATTTAATAATAGTAAGAGATCTTTACCATCGCGTCTGCTACGTATCTGTTCCTTTTATACACTGCTGACACATTTTTCTTCCTTCTGCTTATACATAGATACGTAATTTCTTTCCTTGTCGTATCGCTAGGATAAACATATAAGAACTCAGCGGATAAGAACTCTCGGGGATGGAAGAATAATATCGGGTTGCCGGATTCGTTCTGGTACTTGTAACGTTTTCTCCAGCCTTCTTCGGCTTCGTTTTACGTTTATGCATACCAATACGTTTCGCTAGTAGGTCTGTTGAAGCTCGTAGATAAGATGGGCTTACCGCGAGCTCTTATCGTAACTCCAACGACGCTGACGATGCTTGAGAACGAGTCTCGACGAATCAAACCGTCGCGTCGATGTTAACGTGTTGGTGATTTGAAATCGAAGACGGTTCCGAGGAACGGTCCAACGTAAGCGAAAATTGTTCATCGCGTACGTCTACTAGAAGTACTAGGGCTTCAGTTCTTCTCTTTGCTTCGAACCGAGCGGATCTTCGCACCACGCGTCATTCTATCCACTTCTTTTGGATCTTCGTGCTTGATTTCCGTTTCACACGTATTGTCTACGATTTAGTGACCGATTATCACTCGGACAGCGGAAGCTAAGTTACATTTACGCGTTACCATGTTCCGTCAAACTATACAATTTTAACTTTTAACTAACTTTTAACTAACTTAACTTTTGCCTAGATTCCAGTTGTTAAATTATTCGGTTGTAACGTAAGTCCGGTTAAACTCCCGATATCTTCCTTTATTTCACCGAATCTGTTTAGCTTGCGATCCAATATGTACGAGAAAAATATCCGTAGTTCAGCGATAATTACGAGCACAAGCTTCCGCTATTCGAGGGTTAATTACCAAAGATCGAAGAGAATGCCGAGGATGGGTGGATTTGATTGGCTCTATTCGGACTGTGACGGGAAGTATCAACAAACGACGTTATTAAACTAGTAGCAGTTAAGATCTGACAAATTGTGTGGCTCTTGCAGTCGTGATCGTGGAAACGAGAGTGGGTCGCAGATTTTTCCAATGGGCGGATGGAATTTCTCTGGAGAATAGACGACTGACGGTCGACAAAGTTATTTCACGAACGGAACTGGGCAAACGGAATCTATCAATGGAATCTAATAAACCAAGACGTTTTTCTATGGATTACCGGTATATTAATAATTATCGCGGCACAGCCCCGTGATATCGTAATTACTTATCTCCAACTTAATATCTTTTTTTCCTTCTTTTCGATATTTCTACTTGTCTGTCGATCTATCTGCAATTGTACATAGAATGCATTCATACGCGCTTAAAGGATCTTTCAAAAACGTAGATGCTTTTTCTTGCGCTTCTGTTTTTTCAATCTTTTCGTGGTTTGCTTCGTTGCAATCCGCTATCTTCCATTTCTATGGCTATCATCATCAGCAACGAATCAATAATTTCCACTACCGATTAACTGAATCGCGCTATTTATACACCACTCGAGATGGTTGCGTCAGATGTTGATTTTGTACAAAGAGTCATGTTTCGTATCGCGGTTCATGAAGTCTGTTATATGCGTGCTAAGAATGAACGGCTATCTAAAGGATTGCGAGGCACAAAGCAATTGTAACCGCGTCCTGTTCACGGAAGCCTTACTCGCTTCTTGGTGCGAAAGGCGCGCGCACCTGTGGCTAATGACGAATATTTTTAGAAGGAACGAATACCACGTTCGAGGCCTAGAAACGACGGTCGTAAAATTTATCGCAACGATACTCGTGCAAAGAATCGTCGAACACGGCCAGTAGTAGGTTTCCCCGTAGAAAACTTGCGAAACAAATCTTAAAGATTCTGAAACGTACTCTCTGATTCTCTAGAAATATTAGGTGGGCGCAAAAGTTTTGTTGCTTTTCTTCTTCTCTTATTCGTCTGCATATCTCGAAATATATAACAAGTGATTTCTTAATGTTTCTGTTTCTCTTATTCCACCTATTTCTCAGGTGATTAATACTCCTTTCGAAGAATTGTTAGTTCACAAAGTCTATGAGATCATCGGTAGCTCGTTTGACTTGTTCCTCGTACGTTCAGTTATTTAACTGTAATTGGTCTTGGAGCGAAATATCCCTAGAACAAAAACAAACTTCCTGCTTGTACCGTAGAGCTACCAAACTCGTTTAACACGAGTACAATAACGCGTATGAACTTCAACTCTACACGAGCGAAAGCATGCTTTCGCATCTTTCGCGAGTAACCTGGCTCGTTTATATCAATACCTATATTTCTCATGGTTTTACGTTTTCAAAGATCTAGACAAATTCCAAAATACTTATTGAAATTTTTACTGAAAAAAAAAAAAGAAAAAACAAGACGATACAAGTAGATGATACGCAGAAACCGACGGAACTTTTGCATCCTTCTATCTACCGTCTCCGTTCGCCTACGGCTTCTTAGATACGCAGAATTCGATGTATCTCGCGATTAATCGCAAACGCACGATTGGTAATCAGTAATCGAGCTTCTTTTCCGTTGCTCGAGCTCGGAATCGCCAGCTTGCAACGTGACACCGTGCTTGATATCGATAAGAAAAAGATATAAAGCGTAGAAGCAATCGTCACAATTCGCTGATGCGTTCCGTCGAACGTTTAAAGCGACTCGATACGCGCCATATTTAATGGCGATAACGGCTCCGCTAACGACCGATCGACCATCCTAGCGATCTCATTTCCTCCAGGCGATATCGCGCAATGATCCATAGATCGGCTCATCATCTATTCTCAAACGATCTTCTTGCATCTTCCTTGAAATTCCACCATTTCCACTACAACTTTCACAACCGATTTTTGCACCTTCCGGCGATCTGTTCTCTCCGATAAACATGAAATAATTGACAGCCGTATCTTCGTAGAGACATAGCAAATGATTCTGTTTTGTTCCGTCGTGGTCGTTCGTGTCGAATCGCAAACCGAATTCGAACGTGTCGCGATTTTCCATTATACCGACGGGAGTTAGGAAGAAATGGAAAAGCGCGCGTGTATCGGTGCTCGAATGCTCGGGATGTCTCCAGATCAACGGTACTTGCTTTTTGCATTTAAAGCGATTCGAAGGCTCGTGTCTCCTCTGTGTTTCTTGTCTCGTAAACTCATTGGAGAAATGTTCTTTCAGAAACAGACAGCAACTGATAGGATCGGATGGTTTCTAGGAAAGAAAACAATTTATTGGCGATGCGGTAAAAAAGTTTGGTTTTTCGATCTACGCTTTTTACCATGCAAGCTCGTAGCGTCTTTGAGATTGAAAGATGATTGCTTACTTATTACGAACTTGTGTGGAATAAGAAAATGAATTCGAACAAATGCGTCTAATTGGCCATTAAATGCAACGATTCGCCTGGAAAATTCTAAATTGGTAAATGGTCGAAACAATTAACTTGTCAAGTATGAATTTTCTTTAGACCGTGAGAAAAATCCTTTTTTATCGTTCAACTACGGTAGAAGCGTACCTTTCCGGATGGTTCTGTAAGGAAGGCACAGCGCGTTAAAATTTCAAATCAGTTTTTTCGAAAACAGATACATTTATTCTAGATACATACATTTATCTAGTTAATTAATAACACAGATAAATTGTTGCCTATATTCTTATTGCATCAAGCACAAAGGAGTTAATTTTTACGTTCAATGACCACGTATCTGAGAAAAATAAGGAGCAATTATCTTGCTCTGGCCTCGATAAACCTATTGCTCAAGAAGTTACGAACTTGTTGAACATGCAACACATAAAGAAGAAACAACGTGAACTTCCTCTATTTGAAAACATAAATTCGTATTAAGAAATTGGATGTGGCATATCTAAAAATGCCTGGCATGTTTCTCCATACGTACACGCGGCAAACCGATAGCAAAGAGGCGCTTATCTTCGTTGCATTCCGTGTTCCGAGAAGGAAATGGCCAAGAATTTTTCGAGACGGTTCGAAACGCGTCGTTGGATGTTCATTTTTCACGGTGGCAAGCTTGGTCGAAACTCTATTTCGTTAGTCGAGGGCGACCGAGAGACTCTTTGGCTCGTTAAAGCGCAACCTGTCCGTTAAAATTACGGCCGGTATACGCGTTGCGAAGTTCGAAGGAGAAACTTTTCGCATAGTTGCTCGACCAGTCGCAAATTTACGATTCAACCAGCCTTTTTCATGCGTTTCGAGAAATCGGGTTAACGCGCGTGTTCAACCGGCGCAACGCGGCGTTTCGTTCAACGGAATTGTCTTATAATTATACTCGAAACTTTGTTGCACGCGTGATTTCCATCAGGAGGAAAGTTTTGCATCCTTTTTATCGATATCGGAAGCGCCAGTGATCCTTTCTCCGCGAGTAAAAAGATTGTTATCGAATCTAGATAAAAGCCTCTTTTCCTCTGCTCTCGATTCTTCGAGATAAAATCGCGCGACGCTCGATTTCCTGCGCGAATGGTCGATCCCGTTAAAACGCGATTTTTCTTCGGTTTATTGGAAAAAGAATGCGTTTGACTCGATTCTTTGTGACACAAATAAATAAAAGAAAAAGGATATCGACCCTCGAGAGCTGTCATGATTGAAATTTCAACCCACGCGAATTTGTTTCAGTATCACCATCCGCAGTGTCATTATTTGCAACTATTTTCTATTCTGCGTTTAAAACACTTAATCGCACCAGTTCCAATCTATTAACTTTTTAATCGAAGAAAGATTCGCTGCTGGTGAACTTTCACCTACGATAGCCTTCGGGTTCTTTTTCAATTACGAGTATTAAAAATAGGACGCGATAATGGACATTGCAAGCGCAATTTTACATTAACGCAGAACTGCTTGTTAATGCATTAAGCAGAAATAGAACGCCACTGCGCTCGAAACCCATTGCGGATCCACTTGCAGGAAATTCGTTTGTCGTTAATGCCTCGTCTGAATTTTTTCCGCATTCAGCCGGTCGATTCAATGGAGACAAGCTCCTTGATGATCGTTTCTAGACTCGTACAATCATTAGAAACGTATTCGTGGATCGTCGGAGAGGTTTGCGATCTGGCGAATGTCGGACTCCGTAGGCGTTCACGTGTAGCGCGTTCGCATACCAGCACAAGCGCACCAGTTGCGCTTATTACCGGCGAGATTGTACGTTAGCTCTCGTTTACATCTTACGTGGCCGCGAAAGAAACGCCAGCTCGGCCATAGCTAGCGCGTATCTCGGAGTACGCCCGCAAATCTAATTAGCCGCGCTTTCGAATTCTCTCGATTATGCATTTTCTCGCGGTTGTTCGATCCTCCTCTCTCGTCGCCGGCCACGCAAAGTTTCATTCGAACCGTTTACTCGTTTTTCCTTCGCGGGACCAAAGAAGCATCGTTCTTGGTCGCGTTTCTCTGTTTCATCCCTTGACGTCGAGATTCTCGTATTCAATATCGAATTACAATTACGAATTACAATATTCGTTACTTCGAATCTCGTATTCTCGATATTGAAATATGTAACCAAACCCACTAACACTATAAATTACTTACCCACGGTACTTCAACTTATTATATGTTTTAGATAGTTCATAAGTACCTATACATGAGCATATAAGATATACAGGGTGGTTGGTAACTGGTGGTACAAGCGGAAAGGGGGTGATTCTACGCGAAAAAAGAAGTCGGAAATATAGAATAAAAATTTTTTTTTAATTTTTCCATCGAGACAACGATCTACAGTGAGATCCGTTATAACGTACCGCACGCGTACCGAGCGAAAATTCAAAGTCGATTTTCTCGAAAACGAAGCCTCGAACGAAAAATTGTTATTCTATATTTTCGACTTCTTTTTTCGCGTAGAGTCACCCCCTTTCCGTTTGTACCACCAGTTACCAACCACCCTGCATATTTGTAGCGGCACATGAGTTAGAGGTCAATTCAAATCATGTTGCTGTTTTGCCTCGGAGCATCAAGATCGTTAGAATACACGTAATGTAAGAATAAATAAACTCTGAGCAAAACAATGTCACCGCTACATGCAACCGTCGAACAAAGACGAATTTGAATTTTCCGACTCTCCCCCGAGCAGTATAAGTAAGCGGACGCGATCGCAAGGAAATGAGTTACAGTCAGTTGTCGATCAGTTATCAGCGAATTATCAGCGATCTAATTAACGATTCGATAGCGATCCTATTTTACGACTTATACACTGTCTCAGCGAATCGGTTAGTACCAGCGTCTCGTTCATCAAACCTCACCGACCAACCACCCTCTACACATAAACTTCTACAAATTTGAGATTACGAATAACATATTTCAATATCGAGAAACCAGATAATTTGCTTTGTAATTCTCTAAATTCGATTGTAAACAATTTTTAAGCGGATTATTCGATTCCTTATTAGTAGCGTTACGAACAGCGAAATATATGGCGCTTACACTGGCAGCTCGATGGTCATAAATCTCTACAATGTTACTTGTGCTCGTAAAAAGGAAAGAAGTTGATTCTATTAATGTTAATGTTCTCGGCTAATTGTCAGTTAATTATCAGTTTCTCACTGAATTATCATAATGCAATAGCGTATCGTATGTATATTACTTGGTTTCTACGAGTTGTTTTGTTATTCATTCCATTCGTTCGTATAATATCCCCTCACTGACTCAAATAACCCTATCATTGGATTCTGCCGATCATTTTCTCATTTTTCATATTTTTCCCTGTTGGATCCTCTGGTACACCGTATCGTCTCGTTCGTTCGTTAGATATTACATTAAAAACTAATGGTGTCTCATAACGTGCAACAAGTTCGTTGATCCTGTGCACAGATCGACATTGAATTTCAGAATGTTGACGCTTAGGTGAATCAATATTCTGCATGCCTGAAACATTAAGAAAATTGAAAGACTGTCAGGATATGGTGTGTATTCCTTTAGTCCGTCGAACGATTCTGAAACAAGCGGTGTCAGCGTAGAAATTCAAATTACCGACCTCGTGGAAATTGCACAGGTACGATCGCGCATCCAGAGAATTGCGCATAACGCGTAAATAGTAGCCTCTCCGATCGAATTATTTATGCGAATTGCCGTTCTCGATGCTCGAAAAACCGTGTCGAGCACACGTTTACCCGTTCGTAAAAGCATCGGGATGCATACAAAATTCTTAAGATTTACCATACAGCGGAGCACATTATTTTTGTATCTGTCTTTTATCTTCTTATTCCACGTTCCTTCGTGGCGCCGCTATCGATTACGTTTAACTTAAAATCTTTACATCCATCGTGCCTCTCTTGCGCAACGATTTACTAATTATATAATTATACGTTATAGAGTTCGGTTGCACAATTTCGCTATCTCGCGTAGAATAGCACGGCTGACCGGTAATTTACGAAACGATGTTATAGAGCTTTGCTATTTTCTATTTCTCTATCAAACTCTTGTTAGCGCTAGGTAGGAAAATTTATTAGCATTAATAGCTCGTAACTCGTCAGATTTCACCTATAACGTTAGTTCGATCGTGTAAAAGGAACTGTTCCAGAATTAAACGGACAGACGTCTGCTTTCGCGTCCGCGTTTTATTCATTTTTTCCCGTTTAAAGACGCGCGCTCGCTTTCGTGCCGTATATCCATTTCGTATCGGTTGCACCTTGTAATCAATGAGCCGTGAATACGCACTGTATCGATCGTTGTATATACTTCGATAGCGTGACGTTGCTCTTCATCGGCTTTTTGAATTTTAATAAAAGTTTACTCGACAATAGGGCTATGGACGTTAACACTCGTCTCTCGCTTCTATCTTCAGCTTTCTTTTCCTTCTTTTTCTTCTCTTTCTCTCTTATCTATCGGTATCCTCCGCATGTTGCGTCAGAACGATCGCACGCAGGAAAAAAGGACGTTCGAGCAACAACCTGTCTGGCCGGCGCGACGTCCGCCCTTATCCTTCGTTTTCTTCCATTCGAGATAATTTCCAGTTTGTCCCTGCTCGGGGCGAGCTGGACTTTTCATCAAATTATAGCCGAACGCGCCGCGGATTTTCTGACGCGCGAGTAATATAACTCTTTTGCTCGGTCGCGCGAATTCTTCGAAACTAACCTCTGTTTCGTCAGCTCGAAAACTCTCGAAACGATCCGCCGTCACTGCCTTTCCTTCTGGTATTCGCGCGCGACGCAATTAAATTCTTTTCGCTTCTTTCCTCTCCTCTTCTCTTTCCTCTCGCTTCTTTTTTTTCTTTTTGTTTTTTCTCTTCTATACAATTTTCGCAAGAATACTTCCGCAATCTCCTTTCCCTTTGCTCGCCTTTCATCTCGCTACACGCTATCGCTCGACCAACGCTGCTCCTCTTCACGCGTATCCTCTTCTTCCTCGCTTTGCTTTCCACCTCTTTTTACTCTTTTTTCGCCCGATTTTTCATTCCTCTCTTTTTTTTTCTTTCTCCCTCTCCCACGATAGGCTGGATATTCTCAGAGATCATCAAGGCAGGTTCTCGGTTTTTTTCATCCCCAAATGTGCAGTATGTCGCCCGCGAAGATTACATCGGTTCGTTCGTCCCAGGGAACGCCATTACCTCACAGAATCACCGATTTTTAGATGGCTGGAATCTCGCGAACGACGTTCTCCGATCGAAGTTTGTCTCTCTCTTCGACGGGATCGTCGTCACGAGGTTCCCGCTCGGCGTGATGTGACGTAATGGTTTTCTCCGCGACGTCTTTCCATCGCTCGTGCTTTGGGAAGATTCCTTGCTCGTCTAATTTCAAAGGACCCAAGGAAAACACGAGGAGTATCTTCTGTTCCACGTCTCGAGAGAACTCGAAGATTTTTCATCAAAGTTCCGTCAGAAAGAAAGAGTCGTGATCGTGCCATTTTGTTAGAAAGCGCCGTAAATAGTACACGGTTATCGTTGCGTTACCATTTTTCACGGATCGAGCTCGCGCGGTATTTTATTTCGGATCAGATGAAAAAAAGGACTTTCTAACGACGACACGCCTTGCTCGTATTCGCGAGGAAAGTAACGGGTCGCAATTAACGAGAAATGGTGCGCGTACCTCTGGTAATTGCGAATCGGAAAATTCTTCGTCTCCCGTAAGTTGCACGCGTTACTTTCGTCGAACTCGTGCAAAGACTTGGCAAGTCGAAACTGTGCGATGTATTATCGTTAACGTTATCGATAGACTGTGGATTTCTCGGTGTTTATCGACGCAACGTGCAAAGGTATACGATTCTATTTAGTTCGTAAGTACGCACAAACATATAAATTTACATCAAAATTGATAACCTAACTTTTCTATGAAGGAACTGTACCGTGAAAAAATAATGAAAAATGTATACGTATAATAAACCATTCCCGCCGATACGTAAAATTTAGAGAAAGAATCGGTACTAGAACTACTTTGCAAGTAACTAGTATCAGTCTAAACAGCGTTTCGACGACAGTATTTAACGATAATGATTATGATTTGAATCGTTTTACAAGAGAATTCAATAACAAATCGTCCATTTAATTTACGCAGAATATCGTAGAAAGGTCTATGATTTCTTCGAACATGTTTCTTACTGTACGCGTGTCGCTTGATAATCGACTGTAGTCTAATTTTTATCCGACCTGATTGTTCGCCTGGTTCTCACCGATCCGTCCGCTGTTCTCCACTTTTCTCGCCGAGGAATCTCAGTGACAGTCAAATCTCGACGCGATTCGAGTGCTCGTGCAGAAAACGGACGAACGGGCGTTAGCTGTAATGGAATAAGCGCGCGTTCGATGTAAGGTATGCGTGGTAACCGATCCAGCGGGAATGGTTGAAAAATTGTGTGGAGAAACGCGAGGAAGCTATATTTAAATAAACTAGTCGCGCTGTGCGCATCGTTTATATCCAGTTTGGTCGGAAGTGTGCGCGCCGGTTGTTTATTTTCTGTGTAGCGAGCACGTAACTTGCATCACTTCCGGCGCGTGTGCCCGATCGTGTAATCCGTGAACGATAATTAACACACGCTCGCTACGCCTCCCTTGGAGCGGTTCGTGCGCGTGTCTGCCTCCGTTCGAACGGTTTAATTTGTAATAAATTATTCGGTCGCTTTTCCCACCGCCGTACCGAGGCGATTTTCGATCGACCCGCGCATTGTTAAATTCATAACTCGCCGCGCCTTTAATTAAGACCAACGGGAGCGTTGCAGGTAGGTCAATAGCAGGTAATATCGTGCTTTGCTAATTTCTAGAGCGATCGGTCGCGGAACGGTCGATTTTTCGAGCCGCTCTCAACTCCGTTAGCTTCTCTCGGTGCTGAACCGGTGATTTTAGAGAAGCTTAATACCGCGTTCTTTTATTGGTGAAATCTCCTTAGAAATCCTGTAATCGCAACAGAACTTGAATCTTACATGGCGATACGAATATTGTCAATTTTCTAAAGCGTAACTAGTCTATTGGAACGTAACAGCGCTTTCACGTAAAGATACGTACAAAGATATCGCGATGATAGTTTATACGTCGATTTTCGAAAAATCGAGTCTCTTTATATCGCGATACTGTGCATCCTGGGCTCATCGACGATTTTGGCTCATCGAAGTGTATGCAGACGAAACATAGCAGTTAATTGTTCCATTCGCACGAGAGGTACAGTGTATAAGCGCGGTTCTTTCATTTTTAAGTCTTTCTCTTGGTTCCTCAACCCTTCGTGTCCTGAGCCGTGCCATTTATAATTATTGTCACTATCTTCTTTCTAAGTATTTCTAGATGTTTCGAAATGATATATATGTCGGAGATGAAAGAACGTCGAGATTCCCGTCCGGAATGTTCGGAAGGACCCCAATACCCTGGTCCAGACTTTTACTATAGCTGCACTTGGGTAATAAAAATAAGAAATAGTTTTAATGTTCCAATCTGACTTTATGACGATGGGTTCGGGCTCGAAGTGACATAGTAGGTCACCGGACGTAGCCACGGTCACGGGAGAGACGTGTACCTGACAGAGGTATGGAATGATTATATGACTCTCCTTAAAAACAAAGATTGACCCGAAAAGTGGAGACAGGAATATATAAGGGCAGTTTCATTTGAATTACGAGTTAGCTAGTTAGTTAGTTAGTCGTTGGACGAATTGCTGATTGAGTTATCGAGAAAGTTACCCGAATCGTGTATTACGTTGGTACTCGTCATCCCGTGGACCGTGGATTCGTTATCGAACCTGAATTCGTTGTCACCATCATCTCGACCATCCTATCGCCGCTATTACTCATAGCCTCTTGTAGTGTCCACATTTGTACCGATAAACATTAGCTACATCCGCGATGGTAAAGTAAGTAAAGGTTCATCGAACGTCCCCAAAATTCCAACCTGACTCCGACATATATATGCTACGTATGTATAAGTAAGCATGTAACGCTTTTTGTAATTATTAAATGCATATGCATACATAAATGCGTAAGTATATAGAACCTCGATGAAAGTACTTTTAAGAATTCAGCCCTCTAAGTGTATTTGATTTCTTAATCTTAATGAAAATGTTATGTGTTTCGAAGTATTGTCAGAACATAAAGGGTTGACTAAGAAATATGATCGGTACGTTATCGCTCCCCCTTTTTTTTTCTTCTTTTTATCGCGATATACGTGTGAGATTCGCATCCAGGAATAGAACGTATGGAAATACTCGTGCGATACATTATCTACGTAAGTGTGTGCTACATGAGGTCGTCGAATGCGAATAGCGTGTCGAGGTACGTAAGTGTAACGTTTTGACGAACACGAAGGTCCGCCAAACCGCAATTTTACGCCATAACACTCGACTTGCTTGTTGCGACCGGGTAACCGCGAATACGCGACACACAAACAGTTTACGTGGTCTTAACGGAATCACCGAGTAGCGGTGGAAAATGACATCGGCGGAAAAACGCGATTCTGATATTCATGGACGTATTCGTCGTTTGTATTAATGGCTCGCGAACGTATTTGGGTAGTTGCTATAAAAATCCTTCGTGTGTATGTTACGTGCTGCGTTATTTATATGTAAACCAACTTGAAATTCCATTAATATTACAACGAGACACCGCTGTCACGATCGTATCGGTCAAATTTCAAACAAATCTGAAAACGAACAAGTTGTAAGACATTCGTGGCGAACGTAAACTTGGTAAAAAATTAATATACGATGCGAATAATTGTTTTAAACGTATAATAAATGTTAATGTACAATTGTGTAATGTACAATAATGATAATGTACAATTGTAATGGAAACCAGATTGGTTCCAAACTTTATCTTATAACCGTGACGGTCGATTTTCATTACGATGCTAATGAAATTTGGAAATGTATCCTACAACAGAGATAATACGTTCGTATAAAGTTTCTGTAAGTGTTTAGATACTTTCGTATGCAGTTGCTGTATGTCGCGTTTCACGACCTTCCCTCGAGTCCCTTCCTTCGGATCGATTCGTAGGATCTTCTAGTTTAACTTTCACGCGTATCCGTTGTTCTCACCGAGAACGCTCGTTTCTCTGAGAGAGTTAATTGTATGGTTCCGGAGCGAGTGGACGGAATACGCGTATCGTTAGCGATATCGAAGACATTAATCGTTTATCCGGTTATACCGTTGCGCTGCGTTTATTGTATAATGCGTGGTTCTGTGTAATTGATTGGAAAGTGGCTCGGTGCTCGTGCGAGGTAATTAACTTTGAAAAGATAATTACGAGCGAAACGAATGTACAGAAGTTTGTAAACAAATTTGTATTTATCTTTTTAATAGCGTTGATAAGCAAGTTTGTAAGTATCGTGCCAATACGTCGTCTTCGACGGAAACCAAATAAAAAAGATATGCGTTCAGTGATTCGCAGGTGCTTTCCATTTTCACCCCATCATTTATTCCGCGCTACTGCCAGCGTTGTATGACGGCCAACTAGCTCCAACCTAGATATCCACCCTGTCAGTATAAACACAGCTCACGTCCACGCAGAAGTCGTCCCACTGGCATTAGAAATTTAGGCCTCTCGAAAACTCGAGAACTCGAAGTCCCAGCTGTTTGCAGAAGCGCTGTAACGTCCCAAATATGAGAATCCTCGAACGAGAATCTCTCCAACGATTAAAGTAAAAGTCTCTTACGATTATTCCCTGCGTCGAGTCTGTGAAACCGAACAAATACGACGAATATTCGTGGAGAATCGGAGAACTCGCGAAACGTGTAGTCGAAGCAGGTGGAAATCTGAGCGGAAGGGGAGGGCTCATTATCGGGTACCTTGTTCTCTAGGTTCACGCGTCTCATTCCGAGTGAAAATATACTCTCCGCTATCCCCCGATTTATCGCGTCCCCACTCTAGCAAGGATCATGCGTTGAAAGTGTAAAGAGCGTAAAGACAGCGTGGGTAGTGCCTCTTTTTCCACCTTTTCCATAGGCCCCCGATGACCATAAATCCAGACCGTTCGATTAACACGTCCCACCGTTATTCCCTTTTCGCTTTGCATACGCGTCGTCCACCCCTTCTTCGAGCAAACGCGACCTAGGCGCTTAGTCGTTACCGCCAACACGCTTATCAGAAACTCGTTGATAAGCCACCTCTAATTTATTCGTTTCCTTAGGGATAACTATCGGCCGCTGTCTGCTACGTTGCTTTGCATTCCACGTGTCCCTCGCCTCCTCGTTACGTGCTACGATATAGGCGCCGGTATTTAATTAGATTCTCGATAGGATTCGTTTATCGTCCTCAGATACTGACGCTTATCGTCGTTTTCTTGCCATTTCCGTCCCTTTGCTGCCATGAAATTTGACTGCCGTTTCAGTTAACTACGAAGGGGAATTCGGGTGGATTGTACCTGGGATCGATTTTTGATCGATCCTGGTTTTTGCAAACGGTTTGCGTGCAACGCCAGCTAACAACGAGGTAGTATCCAAATGGGAAGAGAAGGGGACGCTGGTTTACGACCAAGTTTTCAGGAAAGGTAACGTAATTGTGGCGATTTTTAGTCTGCGATGTATAATGCCCGTATTACATTGCGACGCCTATTAAATATAAAGTAAAACTAGAAATTTGCCGAATTTAAGGCGTCGATGACGATCGCGCGTCACAACCGTAAACAATTGTTCAACGAGAAATTAAATAGGATCTAAAGATTGCAAGGATTAAGGATACATTTTAATAATGCTATAAAACGTTCAGCTTCGGATTAGGAATCTTTAGTTGAGCTTCCATTATCAGTGCCATGATCGAGCGTAAGCTGAAACATACGAGTTGGCATCTTTGTAGCGAGTGTACGTAATCGTTCGTTTGTCTTCTTAATATATCGAATAAATTTCACGTGTCAAAGTAAAAACCATTGGACGCGATCTATAGAAACAATTTGTAATTCGACGCATTTGTGATTTTTCGAGTTTCGATCGTATTTTTATCAGCACGTTGCGCCTCGTTCCGACGCATCGTGGAACATTCTAGAACGTTTTCTCGGGAAGAAAAACCATTTACGCGCTCTCTGTTACACGACGTTTCAATCCTAGCTTCACTTATACAACACCTTAGCGAGGCGCGAACAGAAAAGCGAGGGGCAACCTGTATACCCTCGGTTCTTTCCACGACTGCACGCGCGTATGCACGCGTCAGGGGTAAAAAAGGCCGCGAATGTTTGCTCGCACGCATAGGGTGACTCGGTGATTTACGAGCAGCGATTTCTTGTGGCCAGACCCTTCTCGCTAGCACTGTCGATCTCCGCGCGATAGATTCGACGATCGGTGTGGCGCGCTCGACGAACACGCGGTGCCACTCAATTTTCGCGGCCGAGAACTCGCTGCGCCTTTACTTTTCTTTCTTTTCTTCCGTCTCCTTCGTCCCTGCCCCGGCTTCGCGAAATTAATAGCAGCAGTCGAATTTGACTTACTCGCGGCATTAATAAATTTCCATGAATAATAGCCGTATCCTGGCTGGCCGTCCATGGCACGTTAAGTTGGTGGAAGGGAAAAAAAGATGGCCGATGTCGGTAACAAATTGCCGCGAGTACGGTGATGATGTAAACGTTCCGTCAAGCTGCATCGGACACGGACGGAGGATTCGGTTTTTGAACGAAGAGAATTCAGCACGAAGGGAAAGCTGTGTAGTAAAAGAGCCGAAAAGACCATTAGGCAATGGAGCGCGAGTCTGGTTAGCTACTTCTGATAGGCTCGGTACAATCACAGCCGTCTCGCTGATCCTGTCTTTTCAACTTCCCACTAACGCACTTCCGAAAGACGCCTATGATCGTTCAAGACGAAATTTCCTACGAGCTACTGTAGAGAATACTCGTCGGATAGAGCAAGAGCTACGTCAATTTTCAGGGCAATCATACAAACAACAATATGATAATACCACGTTGCAAGTGTAAGTGAGGTGTATAGTTGAAGAATGCGTATACGTGTACATATATACAGTTAACTTCGGAAACAGTTAACGAGCAGAGAAAGAGTAACATCGATACTAGTTTGAATAGTATCTGATAGTATCATTAGAATACACAAGCTGTGTCCAACTTAATATTCGATATTTCGCATTCGTCGTTTCTTTCCCGTAATGCGCACAAAATCTCACGTTGATCTTGCTCGACCACTCGGAAGGATATCCGCAGGAAATCTCGAAGAAATTTCTCTGTCTTTCTCGGTACAAGACGAGAAATGGTGGCGAGTAAAACGAGCCGCATGGTCGATGCGATTCTCGGCTCGTAAAGCGTCATGCAGGATAGAGCTGCTCCGTCCCAGAACACCACGTATCTGTCCCCTGTGGCTCGGCCGAGCAAGAGCCGAGCTTTTATTCGCCAAGCACAGGACACACGGGTTTACGTTGTTCGATAGGAAACGCGAAAACGCATCTCGATTTTCTCCCCTGGTCGAGACAACCGGATCCTTATCGTATTATCTTTATCGCAACCGTTGCGGCGATTGTCATTACCGTGATTATTATTTAAGGCTGGTTTAGCGAGGGGAAATCGCGGGCAAACTGGTCGATCGACGCGCTTCTTCTCGCGGAAGGAAAATCTCCGCGAAATCGTAAAGAGTGGAAGATACGGCTTTGCATTCCTTCCATATCTGTCCATGCAGCTGGCTCTCTTCGTTTCTCAGCCGCGGGCTTCTCCATCGTTTTTCCATCGTTTCCCGCTTAGTTTGCGAACGCGTCTCGACTCGGTGGGTGGAAGCACGAACGTTGTATATCCCTCGTGCGTTCCTTCAAGAAAGAAGAACCGTGTTTTATTCGATCCGCGAGTGGTCAGGGTCGTTTCGCGTATTACTCGCGGCGCGGAATCTCTTTTAATCGACCACGACCGGCTCGATCGTTCTCCTGCTCGGCGAATCTGCGAATTTGCCTTGTATTCGTCGCGGATTCCACGCAGCGCGATGCCCTCGCGAGCTGACGAAGCTCCGCGTCGATAAAAACAGACTTTTATATCTTTCTGGGTTATCGCTGTCGTTCGTTATTGCGCACAGTCGGCAAACTCCAGACAGTCCGCTGCTCGTTGCCCGAATCGGCTACAGCGATTTAACGGCTGCTCGAAAGCGCGCTACTAGAAAGCAGTCGCGCGCTTCCGTTCGCGAATAAATCGAGTATTGTACACGGTCCTCGTCCGGCTCCGCGTGGTCTCGCTTTTCGTCTAGCCGGATCCAATCGCGTTGTAACGAGAAAGCGACACACCTACGCTAAGAGGATTTTATATCAACGCGAACGTATTAGATTATCTTGAAGGTCTCGGCAGTTTTAATACTTTCGCTCTTCTCTCCGGGAATATTTCTCGTATTCGAACAAACCAGTTGTTAAAGATCAATGATAGACGAAGATATATTTTATGGCTATCACCGTACAAGAACACAGTGTTCTTCCTTAAGCGCGAAGACGAACGCAACAGCTGAAAAACTAGTTATTTTTATCGTTTAGCACCGGCAGAGTAAGAAATTGTAGAAATTTTCAGGATGACCTGATATCTAGCCTAATGTCCAGGTAGCCTTGGACGATTATTTAGAATTATATATTCGTTCTTTGATTCCCGTGTCGACTTTGTCTGTTCGTGCCCTCGGGCTGAATACGAAAGGGATAGTCTATCCGTGATAGATGACGTACGATCGTGTGCGTTATTAATTCTGCTCCGAATAAATCTTCGTCCCACTTTGCGTGCGCACTGCAAACCATAAAAGGCGTCCACTCCTTTAAATGCTAATTCCGCGCGGCTCGGTATCGATTAATTCCCCGCTTGGGCCAATTCGCCTTGGTAATCTCTCATTTTCCACGAAATTCCGTTGACAAATATTTAATCGAGAATCCAAAACGATGCATAATCCGCCATCTCTGCCTGAAAGCGACGCTTTTTACGAGTACGGTGAAACTCCAACGAGATAAATCAGCCTGAGGCGTTCAAAAATAAGTAAAGTTTGGGAATTTTTTCCGTAAGCTGTTACAAAGTGAAAAGTTGTAACTTTCTCCAACGATAATAATACAGCTTTTATCCTTGCCTTCGAACCTTTTTACGGAGAAAATATTACGAAGCAGCGTGGCTATGTTAAAAACGCGAAATCGTTTTCGAGTTGAAGTCTAATAGCGAAAAGAGTAGCGTAGAATTTTGACGGTCGTAGAAATGGTATCAGTTTGGAGAAAACGTATATGTACTTTTTATCAAAAGCGTCGGTTTTTATCGTAACTTTGTTGCTAGCAAGAAAGTCGTTCGTTTAGACGTGTTATCAATTTTTCCAAACGTACGTCTTTCCCGTAACTACGCTATCGCTTTCGTTAGTTTCTCGCGTTTTTCCTTCGCAATGAAACACGGTTGGCAATATTTGTTACGTCATCGAGTGGGAATGAATGAACGAAGAAGGCCAGGCTCGACCTGGCTACGAGTGACTCTGTTAATCCGGAGTGCGTAGTACGCGTGATCTAAAAGGTCGACCGGTAAAGACAAGTAGTGGAAGGTATCTGTTTCAAGACAATTTCTGGTTTTAAAAGGTCGTTTTATCGTTTAGTGTCGTTTACCGTCACGATTAATAGGACACGAAATTACGCGAGTCGACTTGCTAATGATAACTACGATTAAAAATAATTGACGCTACAGATATTTGTGTATTTTGGGAAAACTTAAATGGCTGCGAGGTACGCAGAAGTACGTATACAGGTAAAATTAATATAATAAATTTTACATTTAGATATAACATTTATTACGTCGTATTTTTCATAGTAAAGTAAAATCACGTTAATGAAGTAGTGGAGCAACTATATAGCACTTGAGGAACGAAACAAATTTCTATTTAGGTTTCGTTTATTTAATTACGTTTATAAAGAGACAGAATTGCGCAAACATTCGTAATTTAATAATAGCCAGAGAAATATTTTCACGTTCCGACAAAGCTAACGCCGTAGCGAATTAGCTTTCTCCGTTGTTTTTTCAACATTGTATCGCTCCCCGGGGCAGTTTTGCGTAACAAGCGCTTTGTATCGATACCATTCGTTTTCGAAATACGTCAAAGCGGTATAACGACAAAATCTAGAATCTATTTCTGTTCACGGTCGTGCGAGGTAGGACCAAAAAAAATCTGTAAAAACGAGCGCTTTAGAGACGCCGTGTTGTCGAGTAGAAAATATTTTTTGCTCGATATTCGTTGTTCAAGAATAATCCGAGCGGTGATCGCGAATTCCAGGATCCGGCGGAAGAACGTCTGTTCCAGAAAGAAAGATACGTTCATCCAATTACGCGAGAAAAGCTTTGACGACCAAAGCTCGCAGGATGAACCATGCATTGAAACGCGTGTAGAAAATTTTTATCGTATTATATCACCGACGGGTGAAAAAGTAGAGATATGCGAAACAGTTGCAACATCAAAGTAATTAGATTAGATACGCATATGTAATGAAATGTACATTCGACGATTAGATTTCTATCCATCTTTCGCTGTTAGAATTTGGAATTTTATTTTCAACGAATAGTAATCAAAAATCAACTCAAACGCGCGATCTCCTCTGTTTCTATTTTATAATCTCGTTTATTCGCTTCGCTAATAAATTATCCAGTAATTCTCGTTATTCTTAGAACATATTCGACCGAGCATATCCTAAACTTTGGTTAGTCGTGCAATCTTCTTTCACGCTCGGTCACGCAATTTTATTCGCATCCCAATATCGTTCATTGTTACGGAAACCGGAATTTATGGCAACTCTTGATAGCAAAAATCTTTCCAGTCTAAGCTCTAGCGAATTTTTTAACTTTTTTATCGTCCGAAATGCAGTCACTCGTAATAAACGATTCCTGAAACGTGCGTTTCTACCCGAGTGTATCGTGGAAACGCAAGTGTAGGTCAAGGTGGTCGATTAATTGCGGTGTTTAAATCTCCCGCTCGGTTGCTCGCTCTATCGCTTTTGTCCTCAGCCAGCGTTCTTTATCACGCTGTGCCATTACTCCGGTTAGTTGATAGAGCAGGGAGAACGACTGAGTGCATTTAGCATGCGGATACAAATGACCTTATCACGTACCGCAAGCTGGAGGGGGGTACATTAGCAGCACTGATTATGAGTAACATTTGCAGGTATGAGTTTGTACATTTTTAGCGGTATTTTTACGCTTTTTACAAGATATTAGAGGACAGAACAAGGATGATACGCTGGAAAAAGGATGAGAACGAAAATGGTCCTGAGAAAATTATTCGAATAATATCCACGGAATATGTATTAGGTCGTCCGAAAAGTTTCTTTCGTTTTATAAGGAAATAATAAACGTACAGTGTTTTTTGTTTTATATTAGTTTATTGAATTATGCACGAACATAATCATAAAAATAGAACGAAATGGATCATACCTAATTCGATGAAATAATATAAAACAGAAATTGTTGTCCATCTACTATCACCTTATGAAACGAAAGAAACTTTTCGGACAACCTAATACGTTTCTGTGAATCGAACACGCAAAAGAGATCCGATTCGTTTGTACGTACCAAGATTCTATCAAGATTCCACTTGAAAAAGACAATTAGTAACATACGATGGAAAATACATATGAAAAATGGATATATCGAAGAATAGATAATTAACGTGAAATATAACGAACCAAAGTGCAATAACAATAAATGTATTTAACCGTCATCCGTTTCTCGTTTTCGCAATTTAATGTCCCTTGTGTATCAAACTGACGCAATGGTTAAACATCAATGAAATGGAAAGATAAATAATTAATTTCCCTGTATGTCGCACACGTGCGTTCGCACTAATTATCCTTCAGAGATATCGGATTTCATTCGTTATAGGTAACTGAATAACGTAACCTTTTATCGGAAAAGCGTATCAAATTGACACGAGGGACGGACGAGGATTAAAATAAACGGTGTAATTTAGTCTTACAGTCTTACAAATATCACAACAATTTGCGAATGTTCTTCCAATTTACTGTTTGGTGGCCGTGCGAACGCGCGAGAAGCCGGAAAAGTTGTCGAATTGGAAGCAAATCGCCGCATATTAAATTCTTCGCGCTTCGATTCTCGTTTCGATGACATGATCCTGATACGATGAGAAAAACAGAGTCATCCAGTTGGATTTCAATTCGTGAAAAGCAAACTGAGTAATGGGCAATGTAATTGGTACTATCCATGGCCGATATCGCGCGACGATGATCCATACGACGTATCCCCGCGAGGGTTGCGATCGTAGATCATCGGATCGCTCGGGCCAGCGGTCATTAGGCTAATGCAGCCTCGCTTATTTCCATGCAATCGATCCTCGTTGATTGCGTCGGTGCCCTCTCCTCGTCGTTCTGCGTCCGTAAATATCGCAGCCAGCAACGAGACGAGCATAACAGAAAGAAAAACGTGCGCGCGGTCGAAAATGTTGTTTTTGCTTATAGCACGCGTGCACATCCATCGAACGCGACTAATTAGTCCGTAACATCGTTAGGCCGAGCTATCAACAGGATGCAATTCGATAAGGAAAACTGTTGATTTCGCAAATATACTGGTATACCAGTGGAAAGGAAAAGGTTGACGCATCGATAAGCGAACGACATCGATCGACAAACGAGCACCAGAGGAGAGACATATCCGGAGGAAATGGTTAGAGCACGGCATACGAGCGTCGATTCAACGGATGTTGCGACGCATGTCTAAGAATAATCTCTTCTGTTTTTCCAATGTAGATATCTTTCTTTAAGTATATCTATAAGTATAATATGTTTAAGAAGCGTTTACATTGGTAAAATAAATGGGCTTCCTTTGTTAAGTAAAATAAAACTGGGTTTTTTCTTGTCTAGCATGACATCGCCTTGCTACTTTACTTTGGTAAACCATCAGAGGCAACAATTATGGTTTTAGGTAGTCGGAACCGAAGGGATAAAGTCGAACAACGTACGACGATTTGCCGTCAAGAATCGAAGAAAATGTTTTGTCCTAAGTCTAACGTTGTATAATATTCACACGATTCTTAGAGTTCTTAAACCGTCCGATGAATATATCCAACGTCATTCGAATGACATCAGATGGGATTTTCCCGTTCGTTGTTAGATTAGCGCGACGAAGATTATATGGTGGTATTACTCGTCTCGTCGACGGTATCTACGACGTATAAAGAATATCAGGACGTCCTAATAAATGGCGAACCGCCGTAGAGACATTAATGATTAAAGATGTGGGTAAGTATACGGACGCGTCCAGTGGGATAGTGCGTGGTTGAAACCGACATCGACTAGGATCTACTCGACAGTACCTACCTAAATTCAATAGCGTAGACGCGGCGACGAGCTCTGAAAATACATTATGTACTTCCCTCTCTCATGCACTCTGTCTAATGAATATTTTGTGGGCAACATCCTTCCTTCAGACATGGCGTAAATATTTATGTAAGGCGAGAACTATAGCTAGTTACGTAGTATACCAGCTGTTTGCACAATATTTTGTAGTAACGTTGGTAAATTGACAAGAGACCATAACTATGAATTACATACTTGTAACACGTTGAATTCAACTATCGCTGTCTTATAAGAAACGAAAAATGTCACTTATCGCTGTTTTTCTCCCGTGATCTTCGAATAAAGGGACACGGAATTCAAGCACGATCGGAGCAAAAAGAAATGGTTATCTGTGCTAAAATCCGACTCAGAAATAGCCTCTTGTCTTCGAACGAGTGCTTGTGGTAGGAATTATCCGAGAAAATCCTCACGCTTCTGCTCCTTCGCACAAAACGCTCCCTGTGAACGTCTTCGATATCGCGAGATGTCGAGAATTTCTGCCTACGCCATTGATCCCTAGAGAGTCCTGCACGGTGTCGAAAGAAGCTCCTGCGTACACAGGGTGCGCTAAACGGTATCGCAGGAATCCGCGGAATTCCAAGGTTCTGCACACACGGGATACTAGCTTCGATGCCGTGGTATCGATCGATCGATTCTTCGACGAGCTTCCCAATTACGCAGCACGGGGCGATTGGTGGGAAGAAAGGGAAAACTAAGACGCGATCTTCGATCACCTTTCGAATGGATATCTTCGAGCACGCGTTACGTGAACTTATTATTTTCTTTTGCCACAGAAAAGAGGAAGAGTAGATAGCACGTGAAAATTTCGCGAGTATCGATATACAGTGTGGTTGGTAACTGGTGGTACAAGAAGTCGAAAATATAAAATAAAAATTTTTTTTTTAATTTTTTTTTTAATTTTTCCATCGAGATAACGATCTACAGTGAGATCCGTTATAACGAGACGCGATAAAGTGCACGCGTACCGAGCGAAAATTCAAAGTCGATTTTCTCGAAAACAAAGCCTCAAACGAAAAACTTTTATTCTATATTTTCGACTTCTTTTTTCTCGTAGAATCACACCCTTTCCGCTTGTACCACCAGTTACCAACCACCCTGTATAACCTCAGCGTTTGTTGTGAATTTGTATAGAATTAACTAATTACACGCTGGTACGTTTGCTATGGTACGATCGACGACGCTTTTCTTCCTTTTCCGAGCGTTAGATAGCGAACACATGGTAAGAGCGATAAATATTGGTTTGGCAACTAAGTGGTTGCGGATTTTGTCATTGCCACCTAATGACAACATCCGCAATCATTTAGTTGCCAAACCAATAATATGGAGGAAGAATTAGAAACCCGAATAATCGTCATTGAGAAATTATTTCAATTTTCAAGAATTGTTATCTGGTATGTTGCGTATCAATGTCATCCAATTATGCGCGATTAAATTGTATTTCCTTATATTAATTTTGTTGAGAATTTTGGATCTTAATAGCCGAAATAATGGTATAGGAACACTAAATTTACACTTGGAATTTATGTTAGAACAGTTATATATTTATT
The DNA here is from genome assembly GCF_011952205.1 of Bombus bifarius. Classification (NCBI taxonomy): domain Eukaryota; kingdom Metazoa; phylum Arthropoda; class Insecta; order Hymenoptera; family Apidae; genus Bombus; species Bombus bifarius. Next base: position 337,205 of record NW_022884569.1, on the reverse strand, counting down.
TGATAAACGATTTCAAAGATATTCATCGATACACACTTGCACGCGTGTCGGCACTTTCTTCCATACCCGACTGTTAACCGACGGAACAGTTTACATTCATTTGTTTCCGAGATGCCGCGCACACGCGTACTTCCACACACTGATATTCACATACAAGTATTACTACTACTCGTCTAACCTAGTCTAGCACATAAAATTATACATATTTGAATAAATTTCAAACAATTTCGGCGTGCACCCGAATTAATAATTTTTCTATGTGAAGATCACAGGAAAATAATATTCAAATACAGATACGTTATTCGAACATAAACATTAAAACTCATTAGATATAAGATCGTGTATATTTCGTATTGAGAGAGGCGGTCCAAGAGACACGCATAAATCCATTGGTCGTGGTTTTCCTTCGACAGCGATAGTAGAGAACGTCGGCTGCGCAGAATCGAGAGCGAACACAAGCAGATGTACCTCCAGGCGAAATTTCACCTTACGCAATTAACCCAGCGCGTCGACTCGGCAGTCGCTTACATCAACGCTGTTACGCGTTGATCTTGCGCGCACCTGATCTTGCTGGTTACCAGTAACGCGACGATTCGTACTTGAAACCTACACACTCTCGATTCTACGCTAGGACTTTGATCAACCGAATTAGTTACAGAAAAACCGGATAATCGAACGGTTAAAATCGCCTGCGTTTGATTGCGTTTCTCGCGCATTCTTGCGCATATGTGTCTGAATAATTTTTTTCTTGGTCTTGCACCCTGTCTTTCCAATACTTTTGGAGCGACGAGTAACAAGTTTTTTTTTTTAAATTAGCAGTTCCACAGAATTATTTCTCTTTCGTGATTCGTCGCTGATTTCGCTATTGTTAAATTCCCCTTTAATTCTCCCATTAATTTCCTCATCGCTTACGTCTCTAACGATTAATTGGAAACGATAACCCGATGGAAGAATGTACAAAGAGTAGGATTCAATTAAGAACGTATAGTCTAAAGTACGTAAAGGAATACTCCAGGATACGAAGACTCGAACGATATGTATCAACTTTTAAACACACGACCAGATTTTATAACTTCACTGTATCTTTTCTATCGAGAAAACGTTTACGTGTATCCTTTCCTCTTAAGATTTTGACTAAATCGTTTTTAAATAACCCAGCCTGCCGTTTCAAGTTTTATCATCACGCTTTGGATCGCGGGGATTACACGAGATAGAAAAGTTGCAATGAATTTCAACATGTAACTTGCCTCGCTGGAAGAAAGCGATGTCGTTGGAAAGCGACTCGATCGAATCATGGCAATCGGAAAACGCTTGCTCGATGAGGCAGCGACGAAGAATAGAAATCGACTATTCCAGATCGCGCGCACCTACCTACTCACCCACTCACCCACCTACCGTTCCACCTCTTTCCTCGCGAAGGCTAAACTCGACTCTCGCGAGCCAGCCTGCTGTATTATGTAAAAGTTGCGCTCGTGTGTACGAGCCACGCCGCTATAATGCCGCACAACAGACTCTGTAATGCTCGTTCAACCGATTTTTTCCTCTCTTTCGCTCCCTTCCGTTCTCTCGATCGGTTGATCGCCACTTTTCGCCGCAACGTTCGCAGTCTGTTTGCCATTGCTCCCGTTGCTTGTTTCTTGGAATTTATTTCTCAATGAATCTGGCTCTGGGAAGAATTTAATTCTTCTTTTTTTTTTTTTTATTTTTATTCTCCATTTGCCACGAAATCTTGAGAAATTACAGATCGATGTTACTTTACGACGCGAACCCCGGAATTCTTATCAGCGATCATGTATATTGAAGAAACTGTGGTTAGTCGATCGTATTGGCATTCTCACCGTCGAAAATTCCGAAACTTGTATCGTAAAAAGGTGCGAATCGTTCAGAGTTGACAATTGGAGCAGGATGATTAAAATCATAATCGAATTGAATAAAAATTAAACGTACGAGTACGCATATGCGACAGCATCCCCCGAGAGGATAATGTATTTTATGCAGCTTTGATCGGATCGACGCAACGATTGAACTTAAATTCACAACGGAAAATAACTTGAATTTTGCGTGTGTTTATCGTCGATAGGAAAATTTCACACGAATTTCCAATAACATTTCGAACGAGCAATACACGAAATAAAACAGTATAAATCTAATATCAGATACATGATACATTTCTTAATACAGTTTAGAAAAGAATCTGAAACGTTCAAACGTTCCGCAATATATCGCCACCTAATACGTCTTTATCCGGAGTTCCATCGACGATGTCAAAACAAATCGATGGAACGAAAAGACGGAGCACGTAATCCGGCAGGAAGCCCGCGCACTTCGATTCGTTCGTCGCTATACTCCTCCGGACAAAGGGAAGAAATCGTCGAACTGCACACGCCGTCAGAATCTGTCGCAGTCGAGTTGAAAAATATTTGAACGATGGAATTGGTTTTGGGCGTTCGGCACGGCGCCATTGTCGCTGCAAACGTTCGACTTAATCGCAGATTCGAGAAAATTCAATGGAAGATGCCACTTTGTACCTCCGATCGATCGTTTCGTCGCGGGATATTCGTTTTGCCGGTGAGAAACGCGATTTGTCAGAGGAACAACGAACCGGAGGCGGCAGTTTCTATGGACTTTGAAAGACGAATGGAGGACAGAAATAATTTTATTCGCACTGGAACGGATCTCTGGCTTCTGGGACGGTTGCTCGGGGCGCGTTATCGCACAACGCTTTATAATCCGCGCGCAAAAGTATTTTCTGACGGAGTATGCGAGCAGGAAATCGCGTACTAATGAGATTCCTCCGGAGAGATCGGCTGTTCCGGCGATAATTGCACGATGGCGCGCGACAGCTTCGCCCGACCCCGTTATCGATTGCTTAATAACACGATCCGTGTCCCAGCGGCTCATTGATTTCTCTTCCGCCCCAGTTAAGGTTACGAATTGCCAGTCTGGATATCTCACGGTTCGTTAAATATTGATCTAGCATAGGGAAACGAAAAAAATAATTCGACCCAAAAAGCCGGTCCCCCGTGCTCCAGAGAAAATTGATTTCAGGCCCCGGCATGAATCCGGACAGCCGCGATTGAGAAATTGCCGCTCGTGCGGCCGTACTTGGTCAACCGATAAATCGTATGCACGTATCGCATGTCGTCAACTATCGATAGAATTCTCCTTCTCGATATCTATTATCGTTAGATAATAACGTTTTAACGTATACGTATATACCGTGACACAGAAACGCACGTATAAACGGACTTAAAAAATCGCTAGTTTGACAACTTACAACGCAAATGAATATACAATCTTTCAGTTTATAGTCTGTGAGATATCGTAGTGCTTGCATCCGATGAAAAATCACGTTCCATAAAAAGAATCGTACGAAAATATCGAACGGATTTACATTACATGCATAGGAGATATAAAACTGTAATTAATTGAAGGAAGCATATTGTTACACGAATAAGAAACAGTTGCACACTGAGAAAAGGGAATCGGTGACGTTGTATCGATTAGATGGAAAAAACGTGTTTGGGAGGTCGAAGATCGAAGTAATTCTGTGAGGTTGTCCGAAAAGTGTCTTTCTTCTACAGACACGTTTTTTACAACAACGCATCTTTATACAAACATGAAACCTAATCTGTCAAAAGGTGTGATCTTTATCTTGATAAAATAAAATCGATCATACGGAATTCGATAAAATGATATAGTGCATCCATTATTTCCTTATAAAATGAAAGAAACTTTTCGGTCGACCTAATATAATTCAGGCCAGAGAATCAAGTCCGCTCATAGCGTAACGTTTACACGTCTTCCGAGTTGAATTAACGATCGAGCGAACGTTTGGCGATTTCGTGGTGGACAGATTCATTAGGTTGCCGAGAGCGTAGCGAGCCGTTAACGCGCTCGATCTTTACTTACGAGACGCTCGGAAAACGGGTCTCGACGCGTTAAATAATGCGGTCGCGTTGAAAGCTCGCGTCCAGCGTATCAGTCACGGCCTCGGGAAACGCGAATCATGACCGAACGATAATCACACGCGACAACATACGAGGGCGTAATATCGAATAATCTTCAACGATGCGACAACTCGCTAGCACGTTCGCGCAGTTCCGATATCGTACGGAGAACAAACGATATCAACAAGAGGTTTTATCGTTTGGCTAATACGAAACTTGTCGTGACGTCGACGCATACTATGCGAAATGCGAAAACCTCGAACGTGGATGTTTATTAATTTCAGAGTCAAGGTCTGGAAACGAACTTGGTTTACACGGAGTCAGGATTAGGTTTGAACTCTGAAAAATCTTAAATTCTATTTATTCCAACGTATGCTATAACGAAGAAAAATCTAGGATCAAGCAGTTCGTTATCTTGGTATAACAGAAATAACTGTATTGAATGACGCGCGTTGCTTGATTGACTTGATTCGTAGATTAACCTGTTAATTACTCGTTATCCAGGAACACCTATAATCGCGTAATTAAAAGTTAACGAAGCTAAATCAACTTCGCTTGGCTCGGTTTTAATCCTCGCAGATATCAATAGAATGTCATCTGTGGCGCTACTCGACAACAAAATACCGCCACTCGACACTAACTTCTACCGAACGAAGGTAGCGCAGTGCTTAGCGCCTTAGGTTACGAATGTTTTGGAGCCGGGTTCGGATCTCGGCGACCCTAGTCTCTTAGTTTTCTTCCACGCATCTAAATTAGAAGAAAAATAGCAGCATCCCAGCAGTGACATCTACAGCCCCAGCATCTACAAGTATCACGGACAACACAACACTTACAGCTCACATCTATTTCTAAGAGAAAGAAAATGAGGCGTAAAAAAATAATAGGCGATCTATAAATAAAGGAATCGTTGTATCCAAGAAATTTTCAATTCCAGGGCCGAGTTAACTAACTCGCCTCCGACTGTCCACTGGTGGGTTGTTAAAAGATATCCGGTGTCCTTTATCCACTCTTCAACGTCCTTCCTCGACTTATATTCCAATAGATATTGGATTTAGACACGCAAATTCGAAGGCGGAAGATCTGAAATAGTGGAAAGTATGAGGCTGTCTCGAAAGTATTATGAGAACGCGGTTCCTTAATTTCCCGGGCGAAACAATGATTGCACAGAAGCCAGAGGGAGAGCGCCATTGCATAAGAAGCGGATCGTAACGAGGAAACGTTTCTTCCTCCTTTTCCTGCTTTTGAGAACCGCAGAGGCCGAGTCGCACGCCATCCTCCAATCTGTGTAGCGGACCAACATTCTAGATCAGTTTCCCGTGAATCTAGTGTCCTACACGGACTCTAATAGCGCCGGATAATTCAACATTCAACCCTCGTAGCGACCTTCCGCGGTAAATGGAAGAACGCGAGAAATCGCAATTTGCGGAAGCCACGTGCCACGCTTTACTCTCGCTTTACCGAGTGCTCTCCGCTTTTCCTTGTGATTCGTTTCAACATATCTCAATTGTATGTATTAACACGTAATAAATTGGGAAGATTCGAACGTTTTCGTACAAATAGATACAGTCACGAAGGATTAGGACAATTGGCGCAGTTCCACTCTGAACCATTTTTTAATTAATCGTGTTCTTTTTTTATCGTCAACGATATTCCGTGTAGTGTAATTGATCAGCATTATTCTAGCGTTATTCGTTTGCTTTTGCTTAATAAACGATTAAATCGAAGTTCAGTTGGAGGAACATCTTGCGTTGGTAATTTAACGCGAGATCTCGGAAGGGCGCGATCATCGATGTCCTCCAGGAGAAACTTCCGTGTTGGTGGCACGCGATTGGAATTAATTAAAATTACGAGGGGGCAATTAGCGATCGTTACGCGGCGGTATTATTCGGTGAAAGTGTTGAGAACCGCGTCCTACCTCTTTCTACCTTTCTCTTTCTCTCTTCCTCTCTCTCTCTCTTTCTCTCAGTGTACACGTACGTATCTTGTCTTCGACTTGTCCATTAATCCCTCAGCTCATTCTTCTTTTTGTACGCGTTGCGAAGCTTATCTAGCAGAAATCTGACTTCCGATATTGTATCTAATAATCCACGTGCGTCACTACATAACTACCGATGGATATTTGAATCCGCCTCCTTTCTCTCTCAGTCCAGTCACGCGCGAATTGAAGCAATTTTGGTCGCGTAATCTCGTAAGCCCTTCATCGCGCTAACTAACGTCAATCTCCTCTTGCGTAAGCAGGAAGTGCTTCTAGACGCTTGGAAGCGTTTACCGCAGAAGGATATCAGTGGGTGATTATTTATTTAGCCTTGGATCTTGGATTATCGAGTTTGCTTCGCAGAAAGTCGCCCGAGAGTCGGAAATATCTTACGAATGCAAAGTAGCGATACGTAAAGCTTGGGTCGACGAAACTTTGGAGCTCAACCTTAAGGACCATGCTTCCCAGACTGTTATCACGCGAATATAAGCTTCCGAAGCTTTACAGATTGAAGCTTTAAGGCTCGATCCTTCAAACTCTGGAGGATCAGAAGCAAATTAACGGTAATTCCACGATATATGTGTGTACGTTGTATCCATCTTTTAAAAAGAATAACTGTGGATTCAAGCATCGAATCGTTGAATAAGTTAGCCTCTTCTTTTCCTTCTGCCATCACGTTGCCGACTTCTAGTTCTGTAAGTAGAGAGACTGCGGTGAAATAATCAGAATTCCAAAAGGTCGATAAACTGCGTAGTTATCACCCTTGTCTCTTCTATTTGTACTTAATCTTTAGCAGATACTCTTCCGACAAATAAAGCGTAACACGCGAACTGAACTTCGTCATTTGAATTTCGTCACCACGCGTATTCTTCGAGTATCGTCGCATTGGCGTTTACTGTATACGTATGCGAATAATATTAACAACTCGTTGAAACGCCCAGGCGTTAAGAACTCCAACTTGCAGCTGAATCTCCAACAAGCTGAAAATCCGAAGTCAAAGAGAGTTTCAACATTTATCCACGACTCGAGCTTTCAGACTTCGGAGTTCATTGTAACGCCGACGCAAAGCCAGTCGGACGAAATTTATCTCGTTGACCGGATAACGCGAGGAAAGTTTGTCACCGCGAGGAGAGAGCAGCCGAGAGTCTGGTGAAATTTCGGCGTCGAAGAAACATTGCCGTCGCTTCGTAATCCAGCGCTTTTATCAGTTCGACGCGTGGTCCCTGCGACTGTTAGGAACGGCTTACGCCAGGATATTTTAATCAGCTTTCCTTCACCGGAGTACGACAAATTATCGCGATCGTAAATTACATCGACAAACAGTTCCGACTGAATCACGGTCGCTTGATTTACGATGGCTCACAAGAGTATTTGTACGCTTACAGAAACTTTTTATCAATATATTGTGCGTGTTATACGAAACTTTCTGAAATTTTGCCTTCCATTATCTACTCGATATCGGTAAACGATGAAATCGTCCTGAAAATGTATGTAAAAGTAAAAACACGTTTATTGCGATCGTACGTTATTTGCCCTACTAGTAATTAACGATATTTATTATTATTATTATAATTATTATTATTTATTTTATTTAAGGTCAAACATTCGCAAACCATTTTCAATGGTCATTAGCGATCGCAATTAACAAAATGCATAACAAAATAAATAAAATATAACAGGACAAGTTACAAACTTAAATAACGGTATCTGTACATTTTCAGCATACGTACATCGTATAGAGTACAATTACAGTACAATATCGTAAATAAACGTAGATCATCGCTAAACTTGAACGTCGTAATGGCTGATACAAATTAATATCTTTGAGAAAATGATTCTTATGATTTTAAACATGTCCGAATCTCATTCTGAAGATCAAATTTAATTTTCAATTTCTACAGACGGAATGCAGTTACAGGTGATTGCGCTTATTTCGTTCAGTTTTATTTATCAGACGAGTGCGTGAAGTTTAGCGTGTCCAACCCTAAGTCTAGTAAGAATAACTTTTTCTTTTCTGTTAAGAAGAAACGTCGAACTTTTGTCAAATATATTTGCACGTATCTTATCACGATATTTAACAAGACCGTCTTGAACATTCGTTGTATTTTTATGTTGTGTAGCAATTCGTGGGCTAATTTCTCAGTACGTGTTTATGCGCGATAAATGTCTCGTAACTCTTTTATACATTTTCAAATTGGTTTCATGTTTTACCAGCGTAATCACGACAGCCGTGTCCCATTACACGGTGGTAACAAATTTTCAGACAAGTTTTTAGAACGCACGTAATATATCGATAACAATTTTACACGACACAGAGTTGGGACACTTTCGCGTGTCACTGTATAGTGGCAAATCGCATAACGCGGCTACGGCACACACCGGCGAAACATTCTCGATACGTGCACGTAAACACGCGAGCAGTTATTCGAGAGCAAGGATAATCAGCGGAATCGCAGGATGCGTCTGGTCGGCCGACATGAAGACATTTTCGCGTTTAATTTTACAATCGATTAAACGTCTTGCCGTCTTATTTCGAAAGTAATAGGTTCCGGTGTTTAACGGCGCGCGTCACGGTAATTTCAAGGTAATTAGGATATTCGTGGGAACCTCTTCATTAAAGAAGCATTAAAGATGCGTCGGTCTTGCCGGCCTCTCGAACGCGTTGGCAGAAACCGGTCTCAACTACGAGACGAGATATCTCGCCGTTTCTCCGGATTAAAGGCAAATAACGTACTTGAATTCCTATTTATAGCCAGTTTCAGCTACGTTCGTGACCGCACGCGTGAATGCGGCTTTACTCGCGAATTCGTCTCCAGAAATTTCAATGAACGATCGTTTTCCACCGACTTGTCAGATCCGCAAGATCGTTTATCGTCCAGCGACCTCGCGAAACCAGCGAAATTGCTATTATATTTAACCTGATATTAAACCTAAACTAAAAGAAAGTTATCCATTAAATTTCTACAACTTCGTCGCGAATAAAGAAAAAGTACAGCTGATTAATTCGAAGTTTGAAAGTGTCGTTATATGAATTAATGACGTTGATGGCGTTAAGAGGTCGAAATTTGTCCGACAATTGAACGAAATCGAAACGAGTTGCTGTAGATCTTCGATCTACGCTAATTCTGTCTCACGTAACGCGAATAACTCGACACGAATGTCACGGACCGCCGTTACATCGTTAGCTTTCGGTTTTATGGTCGACTATTCGTTAACGGCGAGCACGTCGAGTCACGTTGCTTCTATCGGTTCTCCATTAAGACGCAATAAAAGCAACATCACGCGGCGAAATCGGTTACATAGATTCGCCTACGAAGGAGAAGACGATACCGACTCCGAATGCCGCATGCTGGTTGCGTAAGCGTCGCGTTGAAATTGATGCGCCGCGAGCGCACGCGAATTTCCCTTTCGCGCGCGAAACGGTGTCGCCAGGGAATCGAATGCGACCTACTGCAAGTTCGTGCCGGCTTTCGCGGCGAAAGCATTCGAGGGTCAAGTGGAAATCAATCTCCCGTTTATCTTGGTATCGCAGTGAGTGGAACAATGACGTGGAATTACTGCACCAAGTCGAGCAATATATTTAAATGAAATATTATATTATTTATACTATTATTTACATATGTAATATTGCAATTGGATCGTGAATGTTTATGCATTGATAATATTTATTGAAAATATGCAGATTCGAAGATGCACGTAATGTGTAGAAAAATATTTTAATATTCTTCTCTTTTCTTCGATCTTTCCAGTTCGATCAAATTCCACTTTCTTCGTCGTATCCGTAAGAATATGAATTTGCACAAATATCCGCAGTCTAATTACAATATGTGCATGGTTCGACCAACCTGTTGGAGTAACAAGAGATTCAAATATTAGGACATTTGAGTAACGCGAGTGTACCGTGTTGCCTTTTGTATTCGCAAACGTTTTCCTCCTTACTGTTTCTACTTTTCTAACTTATCTCTTGTCGATCGATTCGCCAATACGGAAATTTCACTAATCTCGTCGAACGATCGGTAGAAACATCGGCTCAACCATCGGCTCCGATTCCAGCGAGATGCAGGTTCAGATGGTATCTGGCAATCAGTCGGATTTGAATCTAGTTTAGGCAGGAATCGTCCGGTCGGGTGAGATCAAGGTGCACGAAATCCATGTATAAACGTCTTTACGAACATAAAGGAATTAATCCAGCGAAGCCAGGGATCGGACGGTGTCTGGAACGTGACCGTGGCTCGACTCTGCTCGGTTCCGCTTGGTGCTCGAGTGCTACGCGAACAAGGTGGATTGACACGTGCCGCTGACACCGACATTGGCGTAGCTTGCAAAATGTCAAGTGCACGCGCGCGATCAGACGTTTCTCTTCTCGACTCGTATCGATCCACCGACGTCTTGTTGAAATGCCTTGGACGAGGGAACAGGTCTCGTTTCCGAGACAATGGGCCCGCGATGGACGTCGCTCGGCTCTTCCGTCCACGGGCTCTGTAGTTTCTTATAAATGGGACGGTTCAAGGTTTTAACAGGATCTATTATTTTATGCTGTCGGATGTCAAATCGAACAATTCCAGTTTCTGTAAGCTCGTTAATTTCGTTGTTCAATCAGTATGTATCAGCGTGTAATTAGTATTCCCAACGGCGAAAATCAAAAGACTTATTTTTATTTTACTAGGAAGACGGCGATAAATTTTGAATCGTAACGTAATCGTTATCGTTCCTTTGCATTGCAATTTATGGTCGGTCAGCGTAGCTTCCGAATGACCGATACGTTGTATTACAACTGTTCCAACTTGGAAACTTGGTTTATAGCGTAATAAGGTCACGTATCATGGCAACACACGAACAGTTAGCTTATGAATATTAAATTAACTACCGTCTTCGCTAAACGACCAGATAACTGAAATTAACCATTCGAGGCACGTAACGCAAAATGAAATTGCTCACAAGTTGACAAATGCAGCTCGAACCACGTTTTTCTACGTGATCTTTCGTCGATAGTTTAATATCTAGAATCGACATCGATCTATGAATATACGCTACACATGTCGAAAGGTATTGTGCAACTTGCAATGAACACGAGTAAATGTACTTTGGAACAACTAGGAATTCTCGCATCGGTCCAAGAACATCGTTGCTGCAACATGTACTTATTCTCTACTCGCTCGCAGTTTCAAAGATGATGGAAAGAAAGCTTTGCGGTCGATGTAAAGGAAACAAAGATCGTGTAAAAGATTTGTGCTGTATACGCGGATGACACGAACCGTCTGGGAGGAAGAAGGAAAGGAGTAGTCGCAGCCTGTGAAAAGCAGACGACATTGTCCCGAACGCGGTTGCCGCACGAGAAGCTACAATAGCTCGTTCACCTACGAACGGATGAAATTCATAAAGTATCGCGATGTTTTACGATGCAGTAAAGTGACGTAGGCTGAGGACGACAGCGCCGCGAACAGCATTTCTCATTTATTCGTTCTTGTAAATTTATATCGTAGACGACATTCGCGGGGGTTTAAACACGCGCGGTAAACGTCGGGGATGTCGTTGCTTGTACTTCACGGCTGCAAACGCCAGGCAAGATTAAACGAGCGGCGATTTCGTAGGAGAAAAGCTCACCGTCACCTTAACCTTCCTGGCGAAGCACGCGAAGATCGTTCGACGACCTTCGAGACAGCAAACGACTGACAATGATTAAACGTTCATGGCTATGCACGACGCTCTGCCATTGTTGCGACGTCATATCGTTACGCGAGGATCGCTCGTTATGGTAAATTCCCCTTGACGTTCGATGTCTCGTGGATCGTGCGAACCTCGTGAAAATTTTGCTTTCGATGGCTGTCCATCGATTTCTGATTTCACCAGGAACGATCGTACGAATGAAATTCGTAAGAGAGACGTGGTTAAGCTGAAAGAGAGACAATGGCGAGATAAAATATCATATAGATTAACGTCGTTGTCGATCGTACACTAATCCACGATTAATTCTTTATGTTTCGATGGTATTTTAAAAGATCAGTTTTATGAAAATGGTACCAGCAGCCAAATATATTTGCAAGTTTTATGGTACGTACTCGTGCTACGTATTATTTATAATCGATAAGGATATTATATATTGGAACACGCGATATATGGATACTTCGTTTAGCAAGATCTTGAAGAAAGAAACAAATTAATAGTCTCTCTGTATAAACATTTTAATATAGGTGTTTAAAAAAGTAAGACATTAATAACGAAGAAAAATAAAATAACCGAGGCGATAAATGGTTAAAGTTATTGCAAGTTAGCGCAGTTGTTGAGATTAAGCGTTTCTCGTCTCCGACAGTCTATTGTTATTCACCGTGACGGTATCGCGAACCGCAATAATAACAACAGCGATAATAATTCGTATTCGCGCGCAAGCAACCGGCAGCATCGCTTGCAACGCGCGTGCTTCTTCGACCTCTTTGCGGATTTTCCGTTAAGAGAGAAACGCGCCGTAGATGAATATTAAAGTCGACGAGTAAAACGTACAGCTTCTACAGCGCTATACTACGAAAATGAATTCGAAGCGTGATACGACCGGTTCTCGTCTTTTTTGTTTTTTGACAGCTAACTTTTACATAATTAAGACAGGTTGCGTATACAACGTATATGTGGGTAGCAGCTGAATACATTTCTCCATATTTGAAGCGTAGTGAACTGTTTCTTCGTAACGTAGTCATCTTATTTCCATCTCGCCTACCTTAGTCTTCTTATAAGAGCGAAAAAGAGATTCGGGACGTCAGTGACAAACGAATGGAACTAGCGCGACGGTAGCGCAAAGCCATTACATTTGATATCGCAACAGGCTGGAAATCGCGCGGTTTCTCGTTATGCGTCTCTAATTTCGCGGCGCGAAAGCGTCGTCCGCGTCGAAATTCTTTGGAGCGACCGGCGTCGGTTCTCACCGCGCATTCCTCGTTCCTCGCTCTGTAATCCGATCCAATTTAGCCAGGAACGCGATATGAAAACTCGACGCCCGGGATGCCTCGTGCTCTAGCCCTTATCTGCTTATCAATGGACGATGCAACGCGTGCAGTCCTCCGTTTCTACGTCTTTATCTCGAGACTCGGTTACAGTGCTACGAAGCTTTAATTTCTCTCGAAATTCTGTTACAACTGTTGAAAAAACAGCGAACAGCATGAACATCGGCTAAGTAGACACGATACCTGCGTATACGAAATGTTTTAATATGTCTTTTTCTTATGCAACGATCGAATTTATCGATAAAAGAAAGCTATCAATCGCGATGTATTTATATGGTAGAAAATTGACAATCTCATAGGCAAGGTAGGAAAATCTTCGAGCGAAGGACATCTCGAGTTTCTTACGCGCAATTTACACGCGATCGCGAATAAACGAAGAGAGCAGTTTCCCTAGCTCGAGCTAGGAAATCCAAGGAAACGGTTACGTTCCTCGTCGCGGTTGCAGCTCGGAAGTCGCGCTCCGACTTTACGACTGTATTAAATTCGACACCGGATGCTCGGTCCCGTCCCGTTCCTCGAACAAAGGATTTCCAGGAAGGTGCTTCAAACAGTTGCACGCCGGTGTTGCAGAAAATTCGTAAATCGTCGGAAGACCAAGGAAATTCCGCAAAGTGTAAGAAACTGATTGTACGTACTTTAAATTTGTCTTGATGTCTATCGTTATCGGAAGACAAACCACTAGAAGCGAGACAAAATAATATTTGTGTCCGTAGATGGAAATTCTCGGAAACCTGTATCTCGATATTAAGCTCGATTATCGATAGCTATTTTATCGACAAACATATACCGTATTTGACTTTACCATTTTTTCACGTTCGCCGATTTAGAATTAATGTACTCGTGCTTAAAAGATCGAAGGATTAAAATCTAAGGGGAGGAACAGAGCGACGGACTAACCGATCGTTATCCAGCAAGTTAATCCGAGGTGGTTACTCGGTTCCCTAATTACACTCGCTCTTTCACGGTACCAAGTTGCCGCTTACCCACGGCCAGATCCGCTTAAACTGTGCGTTAAATTCGGCCAAGTAACTTGCACCGTTCAGACACCATCTACTCCTCGTTTTCTGAAACACCACCGTCTGCCGAAACATTTTCTCAGCCTGTTACTCGGAGCGTTTTCGAAATCGCGGATGGAACGCACGATTTTCTGCACGATCTCTACGAATCGTTCCTGGAAATTAGTCCGGCCGGGGTGGTCCAGTCTCGTCACGCCACGTCTCGGTCCATGCCGATTGAAAGCGAACGCGTGGTTCTCGTTTAAAAAAGCCGAATTACCGGCGGTTTCTTTCTCGGTTTTCAGCGGATAATTAATAGTCGCGTGAGCGAGCCGGAATCACGACGACTATTCGTTTTTTCGTCGGTGTTTTTGCAGTTCCAACGTGGGTAGCGCGTGCAATGCAATTCGCTTTGGTTCGTCGGTTTACGCGTTCACCGCCACGCGAATTTTATAGATTTTTCCCTGCCAGCGGAGATAATAAAGGGACATAATTGTTTACCGAACTGGACGTGTTAGCGATAGCGATGGCGACTGAGCGGAGTCGATTTCCGAGAGACGGAGATATAAACATTCAAACGAGAGCTCTTGGTCGATGACGAATCGAAGGAGGGGACGAAAGGATTTCGCAGCACCTGCTTCTTTCCATCTCAATTGATTCATTTATACCGCGTCGTAATTATGGAGATAACTAAGCGTTTTTTAAATGAAATTTCTAAAACAGATCGAGATATACTTTGTACGCCATAATATTTAATTTTTCCAAACCATCGTATCGCCTTTGTTATCTAAGACATTCGCGTGGTCGAAAACTTTTTAGTCGTCGGAACTTATCGTGTTTTAATCGCTGGAAAAAATTGAGTAACGCGGCTCTCACCGGTGATCACTCGATGCCACTTAACGTGATAAGAAAAAGAACCAAGGAAATACGAGTTTACGACTGTGAGCATAAGAAAGTAAACACACTCGATTAAAAATCAGATTTCATACAGAGAATTAGATCTTCTTATGTACTCGTGGCTTTATCTTATCCGCGTTCTTTATCGTCGCTGTTTGATAACCCTATAGTTCTCGTTCGCTGATACAGTTGTTAAACAGACGCAAAGAACGAGCGTAGTAAAGAAATTTCGAGACCGTTTACGCATCGAACAGGAACAGCGATAAAGGGGAATGCCGAGGAGCAAAGGATGGTGCTAGAAATTGAATCGAAATAGCAGGGAAGGTGCGTTATTCATGACGAGGAAGAGAATTGGCGAATCGGTAGTGCAGGAGGTAGCGATACCTCGAAACGCCTTTTCCCTGTTAGGTTTCCGAGGAAATGGAATTCTTTGTCGCGTTTGCTTTGGTTACGGCATCGATCGTTTCTGCTTTGAACGTCGAAGCTTCTCGGAGTACGAGCGTTTATTCTGGAGAAGCTGCGAGCTGTTCGCGTACGACCAAGTCAACCACGCGTTTGCTAATCAGCTTATCGGTAATCTGTAAACAGATTACCCTGGAAAACAAGCTGTTGGCATTGTGTAACGTTGATTTATCGCCAGTACGAGCGAGCTTGCCCGTCGATCCCTTCCCTCCTAATAACTTTCCATTTTCTCCATTCATCTTGAATCTTGTGATAATCGATATTTGACGTTAAAGCCCAACGATCGATATCTGCCTACCTTGCTTCGGATATCTTGTTTGCTATTTCGAAACCGAAGGAAACTAAAGTTCTATCATTTTCCTTCTGTCATCCCGTTTTTCTTCGGTTTAAAACATATCGTCGTTATCTCGTAAAAGCTTGCCTAGTATAGCTTGAAATGTTAACTTTAAATATAAACTTTGAATATTGAGAAATATCTTAAGAAACGAATAAACGCAGAATATTTTTATTAAAGTAGGACAGAATTACACATCGGGAACGATTCTCTCGATGAGACACGAAATATGTACCAGATATGATCCTCGAAAGGATCGTCGTCCATCGAACGATTTCTTTCTTTTTTTTCTCCTTTTTTTCGCTAACGGCGAACGAGGCAGACGCGAGTAGGAAGTTTCATTGTGAGCGAGATATAACGGTGAATTAGCTGCTAAAAGAATGGCTTGTGTTTCGTTGCAGATGCTGCTCTTGCCATACCTTCTTCGTCCATATCTGGTCGGCGAGATTGCGCTCCGATTATGGTGAGTAAGTACCCCCTTCTCTCTGTTTGCTATCAATTATTTATGATGCTGCGGCACACAGTTCCATGTTTCGATACGCGCAAGGACAACAACTTCCAATAGAGAAGGGATATTTTGACCGAATTTTCATTTGAACGATGGTCGCTCCTCTGGTGCCAAGTCGGAACGATTCGAAAACCGCTAGTTAGCCGAACGCTCGAGGATCTTTTGATCTCGAGACAAAAGCTACCACTCGAACGAAAGCGCTAAAAGCATGCCGTTGCTTAGCGACCCGGGGAACAACGCTAAAACGAACCGCGTTGCCGCGACGTTCCCCGTTAACCTTTTCATTCTTCATCCGCCACTATTTCTTCTTCGTTCTTCCGCTTTTCCCTGCTATTCGCGATCGAGCGAGTTACACAGCCCCGAAGACTTTTTCGATTAAACTTGCCCTCGACGATTCGCAAATTGTTCCATCCGCGCGACGAAAGAATCGAGAATTGAATTTCCATCGAATTTCCATCGAATTCCCGCGCTCGATCGCCCACGACAACCGATTTTTCTTCTCGCTCTCGAAGAATGCATGTGTCGGTGTATAAAGCGTGGCTTAAGGTGAGTTTAGACCGAGCGAACGCCCTCTCTTTTCCCATTTTGCAGGAATTTGGTAAAATGACGGCGTAAACGAACGTCGATTCGACGTCTGACAATTGATCTAGAACGCTGCAAAAAAAAGCTTGCTCGATTCTTTGAAGTTTTCCGTTCGATCGCTACGAACGTTCGATTTCTAATTCGGCGTTAACACATTTCGTTCGGAAATTTGAATAAAGCGAGAGAAAAGCGAGCGTTCGTTCGCTCGGTCTAAACGCACCACTGTAGATTGCGGAACATACCCGTACTCAGTTGGACGTGTTTTGTTATTTGCGCATCGTGCGAACGATGATATCGCCACGATCTTCAGTTGTCGGAAACTAGGACGCAGGCTAGCGGCGCGCGTTACGCCGCTGAACTTTGTATCGAGCCGCAATTCCGCTTCGCGAGTGATCGTTCACTAGGTTGCACGCACGGTATTATTAATATTAACCCTCGAGGAGCTGACTGAAACGAGTAACGCGGTAAAAAAGTAGCGCATTATCGTTCGTTCGACTTACAACGATAAGACCGAATCGTGCGAATAACAGACGTTCCAAGCTTCTCCGCTATACTCGATACACGGACTAAACGTAACTCGAACAAACACGTACTTTGGTAACCTGGTATCGATTAATCGGTTCTAGTAATCTAGGCGCCATGGAACAGCACGTTCCAGCGTAACGAACGTATGGACTGGAGATCGTTGCCGTGGTCAAAGGTTTGCTCAAAGATTAACGCGTTAAACCGTACGAGAACAGACAGGTGTCGATCGAAAAACTGTGTGCGATCGTTCGTTTTTCCACGCATCAGATCGCGAATTGAAAGAACGAATAAACGAACATATTGGTTCGCAGCAATAGCTGGATCATTGGCGTGGGCTATGTTTATATTCGAACGTAACTGTTTTATTGGCCGAAGCTTTTAGGAAATTTGAACAAATTCTAGAAGTAAAATGATCGTATTTAAAGATGGACCTTACGACTGTAATAGTAACGGAATTCAGAAGGCGAAGCGTGTTGCAGCGTTTTCGGCGACGGTATACTTACGTACGCATAAATGTACGTTACTTTACCGCTGTATATACATCGCTTTGTATTCAGAGACGCTGCAGCACTCCGTTACGATACCGTGCGAGAAAAATTCGCTAGCCTAAAACGATGCTAGGCGTCGCCCGAAGGCGATCGACGTTCGATCGGAAGAGAAGGATCTTGAGAGAAGGGCGTACAGGTATACGCATAGGTAACACGGTGAATCTGTACCGTAGTAGATCGTAATCGAAATGGTTGCAGCAACCTGGCGTTTTGTTCCTCGGTGCTTGTCCGCGCTCTTGATTTACCGTTACCACTTCTTCGCTGCTAGCCGAAGAACAGAGTCCAGCCTCTAATCTCGCGAGCACCGTCGTCTAATTAAAAGCTTCGAGAAAAAATTGCTATTTGCCTCGAACGGTAGATTCGCCGATAGCACAAGCTGCACCTTGACGCCGCGGCGTGCATCCTGTCGCGAACTCGAGCGCACTCCGACACGAGCCGCTAGTACGCGTGGTATTTGTACGCACGGTACAGTTAGGATCCGCGTTTAACCGTCAGACTTGTTCGAACCGAGACTTCCTGCTTTCGTAATACGATGGAATACCGTACAGCTGCGAAAATCTGCGATAACGCGCGTTCGCTGTTTCATTTGTCGGCGTTGGTGATTTTTCGCCTGACTAAATTGGGCATTAATCGCGATCGAGACGAATCGATGATCGTAGAAGTTTGAACGAGCGTGATAAAATAGCAGCAATTAGACGCGCGGTCATCGATCGCGACGACGTTACGACGATAGGTCGCGTAGCTGACATATTTCTTCGGATATATTGATTCCGCTCATTGAACACGTGTCCGACTCTGCATCTAATTGAACGAAGAGACCACTCGAATTATTAACCCATTAACCCTGCAACTCCCATAGCCCAGATTGTGATACATTGTGAGAAATTCTCCGTCGACGATGGAACGATAGCTTTCAATAATTTATTTTGAAACAGATGCGAAATATATATCTTCGTTCTTCTTATTTTCATTACAAATTACAAATCCTTTTTATCGTGTTTCATCGAACGACGATCAAATAATACGTTTTACGCTTGCAAGACGCGGCGTACAGATGTCGAACGAGAAACTAGCAGTTTTCCTGTGAACATAGGGACATTGAGAATAAATTGCAAACGACAACTAAACTAACTACGAACATCGATCGACGACGAAACGATTCCATGGTAAGTACGTTCGAATCACGTTGGTGAAATCTGTTGAAGTGGTCACCACTTCTAAGAAAATTCTACATCTGGTCTTTTTTAGTTTTCTCAAGCACCGAAGCCATCGACAGCGCGTAGACAAAAGACTACGACGAAGACAGACCATAAACAGTAGACAGGTGACGTTGGCTTCGGGGTTTTTCAGTTATCGGGTAACACAGCTAGCGTGCGGATCTGGAACAGCTCAAATTGTATTCTTACTTATAATTACGCTTCTATTTACATATATTTTCTACCTTACAATTTATCCACGAGTTTCTCTGTTTACACATCGAATAACCTCAACAAAATCAATTCGTGCAGTCGAGAAGAAGCTTAACGAAGGAGTCTGGTTTCGTCGGGTTTTTTTTGGTCCAGGTAGATTATTGGCCCGTGCAGTACAAAAGGACCGATCCGAGCTCGTTTGCATTGTACAATCGTGCATTGTGTACAGAACCACGTCACAGGCTGGCCCACTTTCTTTACCCTCTTATTTCTTCCGTCGCACCCTAAAGCCCCCGGCTGTCGAGCTTCAAAATTAATAAGACCATTGCTCGACACATCCTGACCTTGGCCTTTTGTTCACCGTATCTGCGTCATTCCGCGAATACCCGCCTCTACTACAATCGATACGACCACCTTCTTCGAGTTCGAATCGCAGCGCGGCATCGCGAAGAAAATCGTAAACTCGTTTGTCGCGTTCGTTCGAAAGCGTCTGGCGTTTTCATTTATCGATAAACGTGAAAGGATAGGCGCGGCTGGAAAACCCACAACGTCGAAAAGATCGCCCGAACCTCTTTCTCTTTCCGGCGAAACTCGACGAATCGCATTCGAGGCACGTGCTCGCGAACACGCGTCGATCGTGCTAATTCGAGCGGTGCACCATCCGCCTCCCATATAATCGACACAACGATCATTTTTTTCTTGTACGGTTTGGACAACGACGAGACGTTCGATACACCGGGACTCAGCTTGCTGGGACTCCTTGCACGATCGAATTAACGTTATTAGCGAAATTTTACGAATCGGGAGTTGCTAGGACGTTCAGCGAGCAAGTTTGACAATAAGAGAAACGGAAACTCTACAAGTTTCGCTAATCGTAGATCGTTTGATTATTCTCTTGGACGCGTGGTTACAAAATCGCAAAAGAGAAACCTAGGATTTATAATTCCTAATCTATTTATAATCTGATCTCTCGTTGGCTGTTTTTCATATTCTAAAAGTGCAAGATTAGTTATCGATCGAGCTCTTTACTTAATTGCTTATTTATTACGCATTTATCGGTTATTTGATCCTTCTTTCCGCTCGAAAGATATTCGATTACGAGCGAACCATTCATGTTCCCCGTTGAGAAGATTCATAACTGACGAAGTGCTTCCCATTTATCGAATAAAATTCCACAAACGATTAGTTTTGCCACGATGCTGGAGCGAGTTCAATGAAACGTAAAGAAAAACGAGAATCGTGCAGAGAGAGAGAGAGAGAGAGAGAAAGAGAGAAGAAATTGAACTTCCAGCGAAATAATTCGATCTGCAATTCGATTGGGCAACTCGATCATTCCACGGAGTTAGTGCGGTGCATGATCGACAGATTCGCGGCTACGGGAATCGCTGATCGCCTCCGCGGATTATCGATAACGATCGAACATCGGCGTGATTCTAATCGCCACTTTGGCAACCACTTTATACGATAGATCGAGTTTGTACTGAAGCAGTCCAGGCGAAAGAACGCCGCTCTATAAAATTACTCGCCAACTTTGTAATCGAACTTACAACGCGAAATTCCTTCGTTCGTTCTAATTCGAAATCGATCGATCCGTAAATTTCAACGACTCGTGGAGACAGTGATTTCATTGCTACGTTATTATGGAAATTCTTACGTCACTCTAACGCCGTGTAAAAATTCCAAACGCTAGATATACATCACGGGTCACGAAAGTAGTCGAATTCTTATCGCAGAAAATTTTTAGCTCGCCGTAACTGGATCCTGATTATATCGGTAAAATTTGTTGACGAGACGTTTATCACAAAATCTATTAGATACGATTGAAAATATGACCCGAAAAGAAGATTAGATACATCTTAACACGATCTGCACGTTAATCCAGTTTATTGCTTAACTTAGTTACGATCTTTGCTGTCTTATCATTACGATTGCGCGAGATTGTTGAAACGAATATCTTTGGAACAAAATTGTAAATCAATATCTCATCGCCAAAGATTTCTAGTTAGAACGATGATAGTTGCGCGTATTAATTGTAGTCTTTACGACTTCAACTTCGATACCAAATCGGAACGATAGAAGTAGAATCGATCGAAGTGGTCGGGCAATCGGGCCGCGTTCTCGTGTGACTCAGCTGGCTGGAATTTCGCGACACGCGATACCGGGCTCGAGCGGCGGTTTATTAACGCGGCACGGGTAATTCTGACCACGATCGAGCATTAGAAATGCCCGTAGCCTCCCGAGAGCACGCATACACTAGACCGTGAAAGGATTCCGATCGCAAAGCGTACGTTTGGCCACGGAATCTCGTCTGGCCGAGCTAACGACACCTCTCTTCATTTTTGTTCATTTCGTACCACTTTTATTTATATCGCTTTTTAAAAAGCTCGTAGCTGATAACTCGGAATATTAGCTTTCACCAGACACGTTCTTCATTCGCAAT
Organism: Bombus bifarius; assembly: GCF_011952205.1. Classification (NCBI taxonomy): domain Eukaryota; kingdom Metazoa; phylum Arthropoda; class Insecta; order Hymenoptera; family Apidae; genus Bombus; species Bombus bifarius. Next base: position 315,588 of record NW_022884569.1, on the reverse strand, counting down.
TCTGCGCTTCTCAAGTATCATACTGGACCAATGGAATAAATCAAAGTGAAGTAAATCGATGAATTTAATAAGCAGTTAACTGAATATCGAGTGTTAAAATTTTTGTTCAAAATTCTGTAACTCTTCTCATACTTGTTCGTTTATTTGTTTATTACCAGACGTAACTTCTTTCGAAATGAGGATTTTAATGAGTTTTAAAAGTATTCGTACCCTGGGAATTATTGAATTCCAAATAATTAATAATCTTTAACGATAAACGTGGACGTTTACGGCAAGGAATATAGAAATAATAATTCACCGCAATATAACTGTGAATTACAAGAGATGGCCGCGATATTATCGACGCAATTATTAAATGGCGATTAATGGTAGAAATGTCAAAGAACATCGCATCCTGAACTGCGATCAAATTTTTCATCAAAGCATGCTGCTTGAAAATTACATTAAATAACAGAAAATTAACGATAACGTTGCACTCGTACGTGGCGCTCTCAGCCGTTTTAATTGGTCGCCGAATCTTTTTATTAACTGTACGGTTCTCTCTGCTGGTACCTTTCGATTCTACCCAAAAAACATGAAAAATGTCGAAAGTTTTGTCCGGTCCTAACTCGGTGTCCAGAGATCGCGTTGCTCAACTTTCTCTCTACAGAACGCTATGCGGGAAAATCACAGTCGAAAAGGTTCTTTGGCCAAGAGAAATGCGTCGTTACGGTAGGTTACGAGACAAGGTGAACGAGGTGTGGAGGTTTTGCAACGCCACCGCGACTCGTTGCACATTTGTTTCCGCGAGCATCGCGGGATATTTTTATATAGAATGAGCTTGTTCGATCTCGATGGGAATGTACCGTGTGCCAGAGAGCACGGAAAAGTTGAACGTCGATTACGTGCAAACGGGAGAACGGCGAGAGCGTACACCGTATGTATACCATAGGTGTACACGCCAGAGAAAACCGGTCCTTTATAATTACAGGGTCCACCGCGGACAGGCCGTCCACCGATATACAAGGGTACGCACCCTGAATAAACGTCCGGCGAGCCACGCTAGTGATTTCGGTCTTTCCTTTTCGCCAGCGATCTCTAATCGTTCGCTCGTTTCAGCGCGTGTGTCTGAATGCGGCGGAATTTTTAGACGCCGTGTACGTGGTCGAGGTTGGCGAATTTTTACAGAAACTGAAATAAGATAGTAAAAGTAGATTTTGCGTTGTGTATAATCGATGGATGTACAGTCCTGCTCGCAAGTATTAGAACGTCCGTTAATCTCGCACGAAACGTGGTCGATCGATCGAGATACCTAAGGAAACGATTAATTATATATATATTCGCTTAATTAGAAGCGAATGTTAAATTAATAGGGCAGAATTATACGTACGATTTATGTGGCATTTTTTTCTGAGATTCTAGACGAGATAATAATCTCGAGGCTGTGAGCTTATTTTATTAACTTAAAGGGCTGTAAAAAGCGATAATTCCACTCATGCACGCTGATCGAGTATTTTAACGTTTCCTTTCATCAACCTAGTATTTAGAAACAGATTTCACGAATAAAGATGTACCATTATTTATCATTATTTGAATTCGCTATAATTAACAAATACCACGTAATCGATGTAATCTACGTAAACGATAGATCGTTTCATGGATAACGTGTTTTATCGATGTACCGTGTATACATTTGTTATTTTAAAACGCAATATCTACCGAACCTTTGATAAGTTTCTCGGAGATTTCTCGTTTTATCTGGTATCCCTCGACTACCCCAATATTTATGAACGGGGTTGTACGTATAAACGGCCGGGCAGTTTGATCGATCAGAGCTGGCGCTACTATGGAAAACCACCTGCCATCTTCTGTAAGCTTCGTGTCAATTTTTCACTCGGCGAAGTTGAAGATAATCTTACAGCCACGGTGGGTGGTAGGAGTTTCTCTCGCCGAAGATTTTACACGGCACGGATTAAAAGGTAAAGGCACGCTATCGAGAATGAAGTTTAAAAAGAGCAACTGGGAGGAGGCTATCGCGAGGACCATGACAGGGATGTAGTTCGTGCACGACTCGGATCGGCAACCGTTCGAGCTGCGAAAAGAACGCTATCGTGACCCGTCAACTTTGCATGTTGATGTTCAAGGTAGACGCGACGGTTGTGTGCGTTTTACGTTTCTTTGGTGGCACGCAGAACTAGACACGACCATGTGCCGTACAAAAGTATAGGAGGAGAATCGAACGTGCACACGAATCTGTCTGGCTGCGGGCTAAAATAAAAAGCAAGTGCTCTGATCGATAATATATTCGGTTGCTTTGTTTCGTTTTTACAACTATGCAACCATTTTGAAAGCTACCGTGGATTTTGCCGCGTCTGACTTTGCTCTTTCGATACAACTGTTGAGTTGGCAACTAAGTGATTGCGGATTTTGTCAATACCACCTAATGACAGAATCCGCAATCACTTAGTTGCCAACCCAATAGCTATCTATCGACACGATAGATATTAAGGTAAGGAATTCATAATGATTCGCGAATCGTCGTAACTATTCGTATAGTTGTATCAGGTTGTCCGAAAACTTTCTTTCGTTTTATGAGGAAATAATAAGCGTACAACGTTATTTTGTCGAATTACGTACGATCCATTTTGTTCTGTTGAGATAAACACCGCGACATTTCACAGACATTTCACTTGGTTTCACGTTTGTACGAAGGTACATCGTTGTAAAAGACACGTTTGCGAAAGAAAGACACTTTCCGGACAACCTTTCTTCGCGTACTCGTGCGATGTCCACGACGAAGGGACCAATTTCTTCGAGAGTAAATTTTTCAAAATTAGCCATCGATAATTCGTACGTGTATCTCAAGCGCGAAGTATTAAATGGAATTATAATTTGTTGAATAATAACGATAACATTTTCATAAGGTGTAGGAAAGCTTCCGTGGATCACTGTACGTACGCGTTGTACGAAGCTGTTGCGATAAAAGTATACATCGAGTATTACGAAATTTATTTTCGACAAAAACGTAGAATCTCGATAGCCTTGTATTCTTTCAAAGCGAACGATATAAAACAACGGCGACTTTGACGGTGAGCCAATATCGAGTCAGCATGACTGTACACACTCGCGCGGCACGCTTCCTACGCAGTTGCCGCTTCGAATCGATTCTTTTAAATGGAAAATCCCAAACGACGTCGTGGTAGTCGACGCGGTAATCGAACGACGCGGCACGATATTAATTCACGAGCAATTAATCCAATCAATTTGCATAAACTGAATTACCGATAATTGCCACCGCAATCGGTGAAACAATGCAGGTTACGGAGTTGATCTAAAATGTAAATAAATTTAACGGTCGATTCAGACGGGGTAAAAAACGATGTTCCTCTCGCCAACAGGCTTTTTGCCCTTATACCGCAGGAGGTGTCGAAATCAATGATAGGGGTGAGGGGGTTGGCCTGGTTGGAATAATAAAAAGAGCCGCGATACACGCGTCGAGAACACGATGGGTGTGGTCGATATATTCGGCCAGCGTTTTTCTCGCTCCCTTTTTCAGCCTTATCCCATTTTATCCGGGCTCGCGAGATGGCTGCGCCGCGCCGGGCACTAATTCTAACGTCGCGGATCAAAGAGCCACGTCCCGCCTAGCTCATTAGTCATAATGACGCCTCGATGCCTGGAATTAACGCCGATAGACGACCGCGCCACGGCCAGATTCCCCGCCAGTTGATCGACCAGAATTTCGCGCCGCGCGTTAGGTATAAAGAGTAGCCCGGAGCAGAGTGAGAAAAAAGAAATAGGAAGATTCGCTGTCGGCCCTTTGGTCTGAAAGGCGAAAATTCTCTCACGCTGCCTTCTCGCCGACGACCGGAGAAAGTGGATGGACTATCGATCGACTGTCCGACGCCGCGGTGCTTCCGAGGAAATTGAAAATAAAAATAGCAGGTATACGGAGACGAGTAACGGCTGTAACGAGCGTGAACTCTATAGAAACGCGGCAATAGGGCGATTAACCCCTTCCCAACATTGCGGTCTGCGATGGAAGGATATGTTTACATTGCAATACGAATAATTTACACACGATACGGTACGATGTAAGTTTTCGTCAACGATAATGATCGCGGACAATTTTGTTCGTTCAATGAGGGGAAAATGAAATGCGTTGGTTTGCAGTTTATCGTGGAATAGATCGTAAAATAGATGGAGTCTTCGAAGATGGCGCTACCAATGAAGCTACTATTTGTCGTGGATTATTTAAATTTCCTAGCGATATCATCTTCGAGAATGAGAATGTATCTACGAGGTATTTATAAAACTGGAAGCGACGACATTTTTCGAAAATAACGTTAGAAAAACGTCGTATCTCGATGTGAAAACTGTGACCAGTCCAACGACGTAATATACTTGCAACTAAATTAATAATGTTACTCCGCTGAAAAGCGAATACGCAGATATTTATTTTAGCGAAGCAAACGTTTCACGCGTTACGATCTCGTACTTATATAGCTCGTGATACGATCTACACGAAAATGGTACATGGAAAATACAAACACAATATGTTTTACTCCGTTAATTAAAATTTTTATCCTCGCGCAACACACGTCGCATAGATCCTAACGCCATTGAATTCCATTCCACTCTATGGCAAACAAGTAGATAAAACGAAGAAGCGTGGTAATAAGAGAGAAGAGAGGAAAAAGTGGAAGTACGATGCGGGAGGTATGCCCGGCAGCGGCGCCAGCGGCGTCCCGTGTTTCGCATTTAATTAGCCACCATATGCGGCAATTAATTAAGAATTTCTCGCGGTATCGATGGTTTTGTCAACGCTACGCGTTAACCGTCCCAGATCATTTTCAAACAAAGAACACGATCAGTGACAATCCTACTTATAGATTCTCCTCCTTCCCTTTTTCCTTCCAAGAACCAGACATGTACATAGAATTACAATTCATCCTGTAGAAAGAACGTACTTCCGATCGTAGTCTGAAAATTCGACTCACGGTGTTTAATTCGAGGTAGTGTGGAAGGTAGGCGAGCGCTACTTGCATCGGCGCGATCACGTTCGCGCTCAAAGCAGAATTCCACTGCGAACGAACGCTGCGCGTACCGTTGGCGTGGCGCGCGATAACCGGTAATAGCCTGGACGGTAACAGTAACAGTGTAACTGACCTACAGACTGCTCCACACCTGGATGCATCTCGAAAGCTGTGAGAACGGCGGCGCGTGCGCTCGCGGACTGTTCTTCCGCGTGCTGTTCGATCATTCCGATCGTTCTCGTTCCTCGCGAAGCTAAATTATTCCGATAACAACGTTGCCCGTTATAACAAGACGGATTTTTTTTTATCGTAGAGGAGAATTTTCGTCGGAGGAAAAGTAGCACGGTCCGTTAACGAGGTACGGAAGGAAGGTCTTCCCAAACGAGGTAATTAAGAAGAGGAACTGCACGCTGATGAATCGTTCGACGAGGATGACGTTGCGCGTGGTCGATGCGAGTTTTCCACCGTCCGTATCGGGGCCCTGTCTAGCCCCTGGAAATTCTAATTAACCGCTCGACCGTGTCGAAACCTTTCGATCCGTCGGTTCTCACACTGCTCCTCGAAACGCACGAGCGACGCGAGATTCCCAGAAGGTTGCAGGGAAATGCAATCGAGTGCGTTCACGCGCGCTCGCCGTGCCCCGGCTGAATAGAAAGGGATTGCGAGACGCGAGAAAATCTTACGAATCGGGCCGTTCGATCGGGAAAAATCCCCGAAGGCTGATCGAACGCTGAGAGTTCAGAGTCTCTTCCATGCAAAGTACAAGGCGCCGAAAATTTGATATTCCTTTTGGAATTTCTTTGGTACGAGCGATCACCTTTCAGTACGATCCTGACCAATCGAATTCGAATCGATAAGATGGCGAAAATTGCTGAAAGAAGAACCTGTAGGTTTATGGTAAATACGTATAGATGTTATTTTCTAGCGAAAGATCGAATTGTTATAAAATCATCGTAAGATTCTGAAAATACGAAATCCCTTTGAACGAAGGTACAATACAACCGCAGATTCTACCACGATCCTGGCAAATTGAATTCGGCTCGAAGCAATCGAGAAGCTGGCGACGAGAACCACTTTTGTCAAATTTTTCGACCTTTTAGATGATAACGTAAATTACCAATTCAAACGTATCTAATATTAGAAAAACTGGAACTGAAACCTCCCGCACAGTTTACTCGATTCACCGTTCTGTCGTGTGGACCTTCTTCTCAAAGGAAGCGCTTCGATTACGCAAAGGAGTTACAGCTGCGAGGGGAAAAAGCTCGGTATAAGTGCAAACAGTTAGATGGAAAATGTTTAAGAGACTGAAGAGTGAGTTAATGGATCGATAGGAAGGAGATTCTTCCGGTGGGAAAGATCGTCGTGAAATGGCAATCGAGCGAACCATTGCGTTCTTTATATACGTACGATGTACACTCTTGTATACTCTGCTCTCAGCGGTTGATCGGAAGAAAACCGGCGATTTAGTCAACTGGCAAGCGTGTTTTGCTCGATGCACTTTCCAGGAAGCGTCGATCGAATTAATGTCTCGGCGTAGCGCGACCAAACGCGCGTCTGATGTTACATCGGCCGTTACATGTAGGGGATGATAACACGTTTCATTAATCATCCGTCGAAAGGGGCAAAGCCCTCGGTCTTACCGGTGTTAATTATTCCCACGTGGAGAACCGGCGAACCTTCGGGGACGAGTTAAAATAAACGCGCATCAACTGCATCTCGAAGCGTTCCTCCTTTGGTTCTGCTCGACTATGTACTCTTGGTGGAAAGAATATAGTCAGGTATAGCTATAACATAGCCGATATAACTACGAATCAAAGCGTATTAAATGTATCAAGTGGACGTGTCGTTGATCTAGTCGCAGCTAGAACCATACAGACACACTCGTCAGTTGGAAATGACGCCAAAGCGAAAGCATCTTGAATTTCAGATTGCAAACGTGATTTATGAATTAAACGTCAACGTATCTAACGTTGTAAGATTATAAGATTGCAAGTTAACGTCTTACTGAAAAAGCTCGAGAACCATATTTTTTTTTGTTAATATTCGTTCAAAAATTTCTGTTTTAGCAATCGAAACCGGTGTATGTACTTTGAAGCTTGATCAATTTTACAAATTTTTACAATTTTACATTAGCTTATATAGAAGACGAAGATGTAGAAAAGTTCGCACGATATTGTAATTCTCTGAATAATCGTCTTGGCACGATGGTTGCGAACAAGTCGCTCAGATAACGCCGAGGAATACCGTGAGAGTGATCGGTACGCGGCTGCAAACGTGGTCACCGTGCTTCCTGGTTTCTCGCGATTTTCATTCATTGTGGTGCCCGGCTCGCGTTTCCTTTCGATTCAAATCGACTGCTGAATGAATCTCTCGCTCTTAGGTGGCTGCTGCGGTTTAGTCAGTGGTAGACCTAACCTACCCACAAACAAGTTCCTTTAACATCGCGGCCAATATACGTTTCCCGCTGTATAATTTCTTTTATTAAACCGCATTTGATAAAATTATCGGCCTGCGTGTAGGATTCTTTCGTGTTTCACTTACTTTACGAACGTGGCTGGGTAAACTGAATTGAAAACGTTCATACGTTTAAATAATACGGTAAAAATTAGCTTCTTTTCGTTAACTTGCGTGTTGCTTAAATTCACTCGCGTAATTCGCCATTAAATTTAAATTAAGAATAAAGCAGAATTTCCACGTGTTAGAAAAATAAAGAAAAATATCTTATACATATACTGAATCCATTTACACAAATTTTCCGTAATTAAAGTATAATTAGCCAGGTTTCTACGCGTTCCATCTTCCACCGTACCATCGTATCGTACACATGCATATCACGTAGAACGTGCTATACAAGAGAACCACGCGACCCAAAACCTATCGATTATTCGTGTCTATCATAATCTATTACGTAACAAAGTAGATATAACTATAACTACACGAGAACTCGAACCATCGTATCTTCTCGCTATACTATTCGATAGTTGCGGTGTAGAACGAATGTGCATTTTGTCAGCGGAGAATCCCTCGCGTCTCGATTAGAGAAAATAACGATGGCGCGTTTAAACGGAATCGGTGGCGGCTCATCTGCTTTCAGGGTGCGTCAGAGATCGCGTTGATCGGTCTGTGTGGGTCCGCGCGTTCCATCGAAGCCCGAGGGATCGACGACTTCCTCTTTCTCACGTTTGGCTCCGCGGTTTCGTCGCGACGCGACGCGACACGACGGTGAGAACACTGGTTGGTTGGAGCTGGAGCTCGATGTTCGTGAAGCCACGGCAGACACGGGGCAGAGGAGCGTTTTTCTTTGTATGCATTCCACGCGTCCCGGTACGTGACATAATCGGCACGACACGCGTGTACAACGGTGCCATTATTCGCGAACAATGGGACAAGCCGCGTACAGAAGGCTCGGCTTGAAAATAGCGCGTTAACCGGCCGGATGTTGCCCCCGAATCCTATCTTACTTGTTAGATTCTAAACGCCAGATCTAATCTGTCCTTGGTGAAATTTTCTATCGAAGCTACTGTACAGTTCCATTCGTTCGAACCTGTCGATAGACAGATAGTTGCTGTACGTACCTAAGTATACTACTGGCTAGTAAGTACTAGGATATCTACTCGTCACGTTTGTTGGAAAATTTCAACAAATTTTAGATTGTTTTGTATTTTACATGACGAAACACGTATGGTAGAGATGAAATAGACTTCTTAGGGTAAAGCAACTGGAAAGTAAAAGCAGTAGGAAAGACTCAATTTGCGGTAAATATTAGCAGGAGTATGTCCTGTACATACATAAGTATACTACTGGGTAGTAAGTACAATACTAGGATTTTTAGTCGTTACGTTTATTGGAAAATTCCAAGAAATTTTTGTAATATCAAAAAAACGGGGTATACGCTTGGTCTATTATCTATTTAAGTTCGAGTTTTCTCAGAATAGTATAAGTTGTAAATTTAAGGTATAAACTAAGAATCGTAAGAGTGCCGGGGGAGAGAGAGAGAGAGAGTGTGTATGCCTTGGTGACGTCAAAGCTAAATAAGTAAAAGAGTGGGAGAAGGGTGCGAGGGTTGAAGGTCAGCATTTTTTGACCTGGGAAGATAGACACGTTGTGTACACGTATGGTAACAATGAAATAGACTTCCTAGGGTAAAGTAACTGGGAAATAAAAGCAGTAGGAAAGATTGAATTTGCTGTAAATATTGGCAGCTGTGTGTCCTCGTTCGCAGGTATCGAGGCGCTTACAAGAAATGAAATATACCTGAAAAATTATTCGAGTCTTTGACAATTATTTTCTATGGAACCTCGTTCGTTAGACCATTCTGAGATTATAAATTCCTCGATATTATTAGATCATTCGTTGTATTAGACTTTAACGCCACGTGGATGTTTCAAGCATTGTATGTACATATAGATACGGTTGAACGTACCTGTTGTACATTTTATTTCGTGTCAGTAAATAAAGCTGTGATAAATGAATGGCCTACTGTACTCGACGTTCGCTTTTTCCCCTTCTTCATCTGAAATTCACGGATTACTCAATTGTAGGAGCAAATGACGGATATTCTGACCTCCCTAGAGAGATTTTTCTTGAACAGCAGACAGGAGATATGCGATCGCGTAAATTGCAGAAATAAGAATCGTTCGTGCGACCCTTTTTACAGCTGAATTTTGCGCAACTATACGGGAACGTTGGAAACTGCACGGCTCGCTGTTTCTCCAAGGGGAACAAAAGCCCACTTATCTACCAGCGGGCAGGTCTCGATCTTAATACTCGAGACCCTAAGGTTTCGCTGAGATTAGGTGTTGCATCGGTCACGACGTAGCCTATCGACCGTCTCGATAGTAAATGAAAATACGTGTGGAACGAGAAACACGAGTATATATAGCGCCAGTCGCTCCTCGAAAATATGGTCCTGCAAGCAGATGACTTTCATATGGTACACAGTGGCCCAGGAAAGTGTTCGTAGACACGTTTCACGAATATATTACGCGCGTGAAACATTTTTAAAATTTCATTCAAGATCCGCTGTAACAAGATCCGGCCGCCTTGATTAACTTGATTAATCGTGATTGTTAACAAAGTATCAAGTATAGTAAATATTAGGTTGTTTGAACAGTTGCTTTCGTTTTATAAGGAAATAATAGACGCACGATGTTTTTTCTTTTATATTAGTTTATTGAATTATGCACGAACATAATAATAGAAATAGAACGAAATGGATCATAGCTAATTCAATGAAACAATATAAAACGGAAATTGTTGTTTATCTATTGTCACTTTATGAAAGGAAAGAAACTTTTCGGACAACCTAATATCTCTCGAAAGCCAACTGATCAACTCCATTTCGAGCCAACGATGTGATTAATATTCGACATCTCGAAAAACATTTAAAAACTTAATGAACATGTTTCACGAACTTTGTCATTGTCGTGTAGTCGTCGCAAAGAGATGGCCTTTTATTATCGCAAATTTCGAGGTAAATTTTAGAAAATAGTATTCGCACAAACGAAAAATCGTTAGAAAAAGCTGGCAATTCGTAGTTGCTCCGGCTCACGCGATATTGGTACACGAGGACACCGTGTTGGCGTTCTCGTTCGATTCGTAGCTGTCGCTATTCATCGTCCATGGTCAATCCCTCGACTGCTCCCTCGACGAGCAATCGATCGCACCCTTTTCGGACTGATGAATTTCTTTTCGTCGGGGATCTCCCTGGAGTGAAGTGGTCCGATGACCTAGATACGTCATCCGCGATAGCCGGGAATCGGCCAAAAGACGATTTGTCCTTTCTGTCAACGATTTGGTGCAATTACGGTGAAATCCTTCGGCGCACGGATTCCTCGAGCGAGATGCTCCGAGTATCGGTGGAATATTGGCAACTCGACTTTCCTTTCCCTTGAGAATATGAAGCTGCTCGAACCACGTTGAATTGGTCGGACCAACGTCTCTAGCCTCTCCACATCTTCGCCAAGATTGCCGTGTCTCTGCTGGAAACGACGCCACGCTCTTCGAGAATTAATATTCGTTCAAGCGATAGTAAAAAGTTTTCCGAGAAATCTCTGGGATTACGAGGTCTGCAGGATTAAGAGAGCGAGTCTGTGGCACGTTGTCGCGGAGGAAAAGTAAATCGGAATTTACGCGATCGCCGGAGAATCATCGGTGATTACGTTAGCCAGCGTCGGTTTCTCGTGCATCGGTGTCGGATCGGCTTCGGGCGACGATCGTTTCGTACCGACGACTATAAGTTGGAATAGAGTGGAATAAGAAAGAGACGAAAGCATCGATACGTCGTAGTAAGAAGGAGAAGAAAGTGGAAGCAAAGGGAGACGGAGACACGAGGGAACGTGGCGTGACACGTCGTGATCGCTAGAAAGAATCTCGTTCTGCAACCCGGAAACGCCGTGACTAACAACTCGGTATCACGAAGGTGGAAGAAAAGGCTCGCGAACCCTTCGGGGTGGATATCTCCTCTGGGGTCCAGGAGGGTCATCAACCATCGACCGCCATGCCGGCCGGGATCGAGCATTATTATGACCAGATCTAATTGAAACTCCATGGTTCGAGCTGCCTCAACTTTGGTTTGCTCGACCAGCGTGATACAACACATCGAGTTGCCTGCAAGTTGTTCCGTGCAGTGCACGTCGCATAGCGATACTACACAGTTGCTACGTACACTATACGCTACCGGGCTAAGTATCGCGATGTCTATCGATATTTGATACAAATCGAATGCTCTAATTTTTTAACTATTTCATCGTAAATCTGTTATCTCATTCGCGATGTACGCGTCTCGAAATATTAAACGAAATAATTGTTAACGTTTTCCAATAAATGTAACCGGCAGATGATCTAACGCTTTCATGGCCGGTAGTTTGGTGTTCCGTCCTTAGAGTAAAACGTATGTTTCCCGAATCAAGCGCTAACGACGGCAAGATGACGACAGTCCGGGCCCGAGCAGAACAATAGCAAGACACAAACTTAATTTCGCGAGTCTGGAAGATGTCGTAGCCAAGAACTTTCCAACTTCTCGCATAATCGTGTGGGACGAATCGTTCTTCCTTCGTAGACTCTGGCAAACATACGCGACAAGCTGGACGTCAGGCTGAGAAAGGGTGACCCAAAGAACCACCCGATCAACTCCTGCAAAGTTTTTGAAAAATTGCACGACTGGTACTATTTCGCCGGTTGACACAGCGTCGCGAAGGTCTGTGATCTTCTTGGCTCCAAGTTCCTCCGCGGTTGCGTGGTGTCACGGCGTCGCGAGACCCGGGACCACCGCAGGGAGATCGGCCGGGTCTGCCAAGGAAAAGCACGCTCGCTCGAATCTCTTTTGACATGTACCGTCGTCCTGGACTGCGAGGGTCTGTCAGCGCCGATCCTTTCCACTCTAACGAGCTAAAACGCCGGATACGACGGTCCGACGACAACGTACACATACCTTTTCCTCCCCTTTTCCTTCTATTCTCGCCGACCCGAGAGTTTTATCCCCCTTCGCGATCCAAGACCTTCTCTGTTCAAATTCGATCGATAACAAATTTCACAAAATTTTGACGTATCAGCGATTCCGGCCGCCCAACGTTCGAAATAAATCCCGAAAACTATGTTGTGTTGGATTAATGGCTCGCGTTGGAAAACACACTTTTCCCGTCACGAGTCATGAATCGTAGATCGACCGGCCAAAATTGGAGATAAATCAAAACTCCGTGTCACACTGGATCGATGAGTCACGTTGGAAAACGCATCCTTGCGTCACGAGCCCCTCTCGATGGTTCGAAGCAGGTGCCGCTTGCGTTTCGAGAGCCAACCAATGCGCTTCTCCGATCTACGAGCTGCCTCGTTTTCATCTACGACTCGCCATCATTCGAAAACAACGCGTGTTCGCGCTAGGTAGACCTCTCGAGGTTTTGGCACCTCGCAAATATACCGCACCAGAGAACGTCGCTAAATTTACGCGACTATCTAAACTTCGCAACGAGTTAATAACGCAGGCCAGCGTAGCCCTCGCTCCTTGCTCGCTCTCTGTTGCTCCCTCTCTCTCTCTCTCCTCGATATTGTCTCTCTCTTTCTGTCTCTCTCTGTTTCCCTTGGTAAGATCGATAGCTTGAACCGAAACAGGGCCGTCCGCGAAAGGGGCGCGTGTACCCGGAACGTCAATTACCAATTTCCCTATCGAGGCAACGTTGATGAAACTAACATGGAAAAATATCTGGAAACCGAAGTCGCCGACAATCGAATAACTCCTCGGTCTTGTCTCTAGACGTACAGATAATATCGAGTTTAACGAGCTGAAAGACATCTTTGACCCGCGTACAATTTATTGGCAAACTTCCGTGGCACGCTAATATTTCATTCAAATAAACGAAGTTTCACTGTAGAATCCACTCAGCTGAATGTGAACTTCTACTGCACTGTAGAATACTGTAGAATTCCTATTATAAAATCCACTCTGCTGAATATGAACTTGCAATATGAGCTGCAGTTCTATGAACTGTTTATTTCATCACGGATTCAGACAAATGGAATTCTTGTAGCGTGTCATTCTACTTACTCCAGCTACTAACTCCTGAAATTGTCTCTCTGTTGTCTCCCTGGATCTTGCATTTCTCAGAAATTTTATTCTCTTTAGAGATTTTGCGATTATAATTTTACATAAGCAAGCTGATATTAAAAAGAAAAACTGTATTTAACATACTCTTCATTTCAGGATCAAATAAACGAATCGTTAAATCAAATTCACTTGCAGATTCTTGTAGGATTTTATTCCAGTTACAACATCGTAAACTGTGTTAATTTACCGACTGGGGATCGAATTACGAGTATGATACAGATACCAATAAGAACAACTTCTATCCTGAAGTTTTCCAATAATTTGCTTCTAAAGGAAATTGTTCGATAAACCTGTCGTCGTCGAACTCTACGATAATAGACGTGGCGATGCTATCAAGCCACGACATCTACCCAGGTGTAGACGTCTATTTACGCGTAAATTCGCGTTGATTAACGTAAATAAGCCGGTCGATTCTCAGCCTCGTATTCAGAAACTGTTAGTCGAGCGTTTACGAAATAAACAGCGACAGTTATTAACAGCAAAGTCGTATAATTCGGATGTTTTGCGGAGAGAGGCTTAATTTTATGTGCCATGTATGTAACGCGGTCGTTGCGACATCATGTTCGTCAGGCGCGTTTACGGCCGAACAAAGTCATCAAACGCGTTTTTAATTTCTTCAGCCCCAGTCGTTATACCAGCGTCTTCTTTCCCTTGCAAATACGCCTCGTAAAAATACGAGTCGCGACGACGCGACGACGCATCTCATTTTTGTTTTTCTCGCGCTTTGTCTCGAGCGAAGTTTCTTCGGAGACAGAAACTTTTCGGCCGCCCCTCGCGAAAAATTCCACGCCCTTCCCCCGTCCCCTGTTCGTGTCACCCCAACACCAACATGAACTACCGGAACGACTTAGCCCGCGGCTTCCGCTCCGACTTTCTACGAGCTTCCGGTTCGCCCTCCGCGTTGCAGCTACCACTACGCAAGCTGTTTCCCTCGTTGGCGTTTATTTAAGGAACTCGTATTTCTGACGACAAACTCACGCTTCAACATTAATTTTCCTTTATAGTATCGCATCGCTGTATGAGTTTTAACCCCTTAAATATGCAGAGGCTGATATGGTGTTGAGATCGCGTGACGTATCGCCGAGCTCGGTATCGTTACGGGCTGATTTGCCAAGCTTGTTGAACATTCAACTTTCAGTAATTTTCGTTTCATCGAAATTTGCTTTAGTAATTTCGTCAATTATTATAACGAATACTCTAATTCGGATATTTTAGATATTGCTGCATATTATACGCAATCTGTACGTTTTTGCACCTGCAAATTTCCCTACCTTCCCAATATCTCTGTATCCCAAATACAACGTAGAAATCCACGGCCTGTTAATTACTCTGATCGCTATATCGAATTTGTAATAGTTTCGACTAACGAGAAACGGCGACGGAAAAAATCTGAAAAACATCGTAATTGGTAACGCTAGACAGAATGCTGCGAACATGCCAATGTCCTGATTCGAAAATAACCACTTCACTTCAAACAGTCGTGTTATAAAATTACTTACGAAAATTCTCAATCTCGTTCTTTCGCGCGAAATATCTACCGATATTCAGGGATCGTGTTTTCGCTGGAAAAAAAATATGGTTGTAGCATCGTGGAAAAAAGGCCTGTGGTGGCACTCGATAGCAGACACCACCACTTGACACTAACTAGTGTCGGACGATGGCAGCGCAGTGGTTAGCGCCTTAGGTTACGAACATTCGGAACCCGGGTTCGAATCTCGGCGACCGGAGTCCGATTTTTCTTCCACGATTCCAAATTGAGAAGAAAAGCGGCCGTACCCAGTAGCGACATCTTCTACATGGTGAATATTCTCCGAACTTTAATTACTATACATGCAAAATCTGATCTATAAAAGAATCTCGTAATTTCTCAGAGAAAGAATTTCGAAAAAATGCATACTCTGAAAAGTAGCGTTCTAAACCAGGATACTCTCGTAACTCATAACTGTACGATCAGGTACACGGATGAATCATCGTCGGAGCCGGCACTTTCGGTTTCTAAAATCCATTAACCAACCGCTTCATCGATCACCGCGAGCCGCAGCTAAACCGAACAAAGACCCAACGACTGGGATACCGCAAAGTTCGCTGGAAACCAAGAGATCGCACGCCAATGGCACTCACCTTTCAGCGTGTTTATTGCGCGATGACAACGTTAAACTCGAACGAAACCGAGACGCGGTTAAGCCTGTAGAGCCTGTGTTTTATAAGGAGATTCGCGGGGATCGCGGCGTGGTTTTCCGAGACCGGCTCCGCAAACGTGCTGTCGTCGCTCGGGACGATCAAGCAGGCCGCGATATCGGTTCGTTATATCCGGCGAAGAATGTACTTGCATTGTGGCAGCGGCACTCGTTTTCCATTAAAGCCACCGCTAAATGACAGGTGAGCTGCGGTGGCGAGGCCAGAGACGGCCGAGCTGGCCAGCACGTGTTGTAACATCGCGATCCTCCGCACTGCGGATCCACGGACACTCGGAGAAAATGCAGTCGGAGTCGGTGTTCTCATCGAACGTGAACACGTGCCAAAAATAAGCAAGTCGATAAACACGAGATAGGTGTTTAGATACGCGTACAGTACGGAGGAACAGAGATCGGTAAATATATAAATCGGAGCAAACTTGACCTTTTAAAAATCTCCTGCATTGGCCATCCAAATAAACCGAGCGTCTGACCTTTGCTTCTATTTTACCATCTTTCTTCATCTGCTTGGAGTTTTCTTGTATCTCGCAGTTTTGTCTTTTCCAGTTTCAGTTTCTTTCGTTATAAATTGCCAGCCTGATATTCGATTACGTGTCCTGAATTTTGACTGAACCTACGATCGCGCGACGTAGTTTGTGTGTCGTAATAAGACGCAAGGCGAGAAGAATTACTGTCAGTTCAGTTAATTATAACGTTTACGTTGGAAATCTCGAGTATCGAATTACGACCAGGCTAAATATGCCGAACTTTTTACCAACTTTAATAACAAAGCTCGGATATTAATTATCGGAGCGTTGTACATGTACTTGTTTTCAACGTTTTTCTAATTTATGTTCCTCTCCGCTACCTTGATTATATCTCCATTGTATCTTCCTGGTAGATATCCGTAAAAATTACTTCTCTAAAAGCGAATCTGTTTTCGTAAGTTTTCGTAGTTTACGTAATAGAAATATATCGTTTTATTTAGAGACGTGCGCATCGATTCGAAGACAAAGGGAGATCCGCAGTGCGGATTCCGATTCGAGTGTCGCGTGTCGATGTAGGCAAATACGTGCCAGAAATAAATAGATTCGACCCGTGACACTTCTCACGATCGATCGAACACGCGATCTCGTCTTCTCCATTCTTCTGCATTTTTACTCTCCAGCGTGTTCGTCGGCTTTCCTGAAACGTTTTTCGCTTACCGGTGCAGCGAGTGTATAAAAGTCGACGATGCGTTTCGTCTTTGTCGTTCCGTGAAATCTAATATCGAAATGGCCACGGTAAAGTTTGCTCGCGACGAACCAAAGACAAATCGTTAGACTTTGTCGAAGCCGGTAGAAGAAAAAAGAAAATTCATTTTTAGAAAACGTCGGGGATTTAGTGAAACTATGGAGTCGTTAAAGTGAACCGAGTGCTTGGAAATTGCATCGTCGATGAGTGGATATTAAGGAAAATAATAAGAGGGGGAAGCAAGATTTCTACAACGTGGGAGGGAAGTCTGTTCGAGGGGACCCGGCTGTCGTTAAAGGTTTATCGGTGACTCGTACGATCGTCGAAAGCTCGTTTGCCCGCTTAATTAAAAAGGGGGCTTCGAAATTGTGCCTTCTCGCCTGTTCCGTATCGTCTTTCCTTTCTCCGGCGTTCTCCCTCGTGCCCTTCGAGGGCAAAGGTTCGAAGACTTGGCTGATCGTAGCTGATGGGATTTGAAAGAATTAACGCGCTGGGGGAAAGAGTTGTCCGTAATCTGTCGAAAATCCTGCGGCAAAGAGAGCAACGAAATTACCATGGTAAAACGTTCGGGATTAATAAAGGAGAAAGAAGCGGCAGCTGAATAAAAGCCGACAGAAATTCGCGGGTTGAGTGGCTTTTCGCGGAGCGAGCGCGAGATATCGAGACGAGAGAAATCGATGTGTATAGAAGGAAGAGCCAGTGGATAGAAGCTAGTGGAGACGAAGAAGAGGAGAAAAAAACGGGGAGAGCTAAGGCGAAAACGAGCGACGTACAAAAACTCTGAAAGTGGAACGTGGATGTCTGGCATTGGAGATCCTTCAAGGAGGAAAAAAAGCGAGCGAGATGAAAAGAAGAAGCGTGGAGGAGCGGATCGAGAGAGGGGGAAAAAAAAGGAGTCGAAGCAAGATGAACGACAGTCACGAAATGAAACGACGGAGATTAAAAGACTCGGGGGAGGAAGACGAAGGATGAAAGAGACGGGAGGTACGAAACGAAGAAGGAGCCAGGAAAATCCTTGAGGAGCTGAGGAGGAAGAGGAGGAGGGATGACACAATAAAAGGATCGAAAAGTGGAAGGTGGTAGATTGAAACAGGTGGAGGATAAAGTCCTGGAGAATCGGCAAGTAAAACGAGAGAAGTTAAAAAGAGCCGACCGAGGGAGGGATGTTAAAAAAAAAAGAAGAAATAAAGCAGTCGGGCACCGCAAAAGGTTTGAAAAAATAAAGCGAAAAAGCGCAAGCTCGAGAAAGACTGGCAGGATATGCCGCGAAGGGAAGCTGCCACGTCCTAAAACAGACACGAGGGGGAAGAAGATAACGTCGGATACGTTTGCGTGCCAGTGTATCAGTGGGTCTTAACCTACCCTCTTCTTCGTAAGATGCTGTTCGCTGCGGGATCATTAGATCGATTCAACTCTGTTTCCTTTTTCCCCTCTTTGGTGCAACGGAGCAACCTGTCGAGAGATGATACAGATGGTCGACAAATCTCCAAGGGTTTCGAATCTTATTTATCCTTGTTTTTTGTACTCTGCCTAATAGAGTTTCTACTTTGACGGTTTAATAAAGTCTACTTTATCACGGGTGTTGCTGGCGATCGTCAAGTAATTCCACGTAATACGTAATAATTAAAGAGAGAACGGTATATACTTGTCAGATTTTCCGTCGACAAATCGCAATACAGAACTACTATTACAGATCATAATTAATAACGACGAACAAATTTAGCCTGGAATCTCTTGAATTTCAGATATCTACCGCTGACCCGTTTTACCCGTTCCAGTTGATTAATGGCTCTGTCCGTTGTCTGCAACTCCTAGAGAGCCGATTAACTTTTATGCCTCTATGAGGCCGTTTACATTTTTGCAACCTTTGCTCTCTCAAATCGCTGCAATTTTAAATACGCCGTCCTCCATTCCGATTATATCTTCTTCGCGCTAACGTAACACGAATAGAAGTAGAATACATCAATGGAGATTTATCTACGTGTTACATAGCTAACTAAATAAAATAAAGTTCTGTCCTGTTTACACGCGTACTCCGTACACGCGTTCCAGCACAGATGGGACAGAAACTTGACGCGCGTTTCTCCGAGTACTATGCTCTCGACGATCGAGCTATCTCCCTCGTATTCTTTGAGGGACAAGTGCCAGCTTGGAAGTTACGAAACGACCGCCGTTGGAAAAGTTTCGTCATGATAAACAGATTCTTCAGTTCGACGACAGCCAAGAAGAGAGGAAGGCTCGTCTTGAAACTCTCGGTGGTAGGAGGCCTTCTGGTTACTGGGTGAATCTCGTTAAACGCGCGTTACACGGTATGCATCCTCATTGGCGTGATGGATCGTGCGTAACGACGACAGCTGAAATTTCCGGCCAAACCACTCTCCCCTTCTTACGCGAGGCTGGCTTCCAAATTTCAAGGTCGCTGGACCTACCGAGGGTCTCGTTCGACTCGCGCAATCTCGTTATCGCATATTGCTCGCGTGCACGCAAGGAAAATAAGAACAGAGGTCTCTTCGAGGCACCGAAACTTACGTAAACCGTTTCGTTTCGACGTTTTACTTGTTTCACCGTAGACGTCTCAAGGATAGTGACAATCGGTGGCTTCGTACGTAAGGCGTGTACGTAAGAGCTGCGTGTATCTTTATCGAGGGGACGATAATTTCAGGTAACCCGCGGAGGCTCGTATGCGAATTTAATGGAACCAGACTCCGGTGAAATGGAAGCCCATTAAGTTCTGCCCCCTCCCCCCGACGCACAGTACTCACGAACCTGCGCTCTTTCCGAATAAAAAGGCTCGCGCTCGCTGCTTTCGCGCGTATTCTACATCGTGCACGCGCGTACTCGCGGACACTCGTGCATAATGCAGTCTTATTTCCCCTCCTTTTCTCTCTTTTAACCTTTTTCACCGTCTTGAACCAGTTTCTTAGATGGTTCTTTCGTCGCTTTAGAGTCATTCTTTCGATCTTTTTCAACAAAGAATTATCGTTTATTTATCCATTGGTATATTATACTGTTACTATTAATTGTTATATCGTTATATTGTTACGTATAATTGTATATTATACTACGATGTACAATTTATTCAACTGTATTTAATTAAATGTTTAATCGTCAGTTCTCCACTTTTCTCAATTCGATCGTTTCGAGATTGGCGGTACGATACGTCGTAAGTAACTTTCAGCAGAATGATCGGTAACAAACGATCGTAGTTAGCCTGCGAAATTTTTACGCAAAACCGTATTTTTATGGTCGCGCTTAATGGAACTTAATTGCCACGCGGGTTATTTTTATATTCCGGGACGATCGATCATCGGCGCGTGAAGCGGGTTATTTGCGATTTTTGGGGTAAAAAAACTCTGGCGCGTGTGTATTCCAGCCTGTGGTTAGTTAGTTCGCGTTTCCAGATGGAGCAACGAAGACGGGGACGCGCGGTCAACGTTCGACGCTCGCCGACAACGAGGTCGTTTTAACCCTGAGATTCGGACTTTTGGGTCATCGAGGGTCAGAGGAGACCGGTCCATTGTGGCGGCGCAGCGCGCGCGGCCAGCTCTTCTAACTCGGTGCAGTGAACTCAGGGCCGTATCGATTCGGCTGGCATTTTCGCGCGCGGCATGGGTTCCACGCTCCGCTTCCCGGTATCGTTTATCGATACACGAGCCGATGTAGCGCGCGGAAGGCCGTCGTAATCCAACGATCCCTCGACTCCCGCCGCCACGCAGCGTATACCTCGTCGTATAAAATAGAGCGACGGGTGTTGCGTGCCTGTTAAATTGCCGTTCGTAGTTCCGCCCCCGCGAGCACCGCGCTAGTTAGACACACAGTGCGCGCCAGAGGATCCCGGAACACCGTCGGGCTTCGCTCGACGACTCTCCAGCTCGCAACTTTAAAGTTGCTCGAGATATGCACCCGACGAGCCTTTTAAATTTATGAGCTTCGCGCTGGAAAATGCGATCGAGAGTCGTTTTTCGCCGCCACCGAAAGTGATGTATCAGCGAGAGAGAGAGAGAGAGAGAGAGAGAAGTCTTGCAATCTGGCTGAGTGGAATATTTGAAACCGACAATACAGAGCGTTGCCTGCTTGCTCGTTTTGACGAGTACGAAGTTTGACTCCAACTTTTTCAAACATTTTCTATATATGACGAATAGAGGGTAACGCGGCTCTTGGTTACAAGATGACCAACTTTTCTCTCGATTTAATTTTTGAAAAGAAACGACGACCAATGTATTCGAGTACATCGATTCGACCGTGTTTATCTGTTGAGAAATTAACGAACTGATAGTGAAACGCGTTTGTGAATTGCATAATCAACCTCAAGTTCATCTTAGCTTCTATTAGACTCAACTATATTCTCGCTTAAAGCGGAAGAGATTCATCGTTACAAGATCAACTATCTTGAATTTTGAGAGAAAAGGACGGCCAATCTATTTGGTCGCAGCAACTCGATCGTGTTTGCGAGTTAGCGAATCGACGAATCGGTCGTCCAGCGGAAAGAGCGAGGAGTCTCGAGACGAAGTTTTTCGAAGCCGATCCAGACTCGGTGTGTAACCCCTCGCTGGCTTCTAGGCATCTCGAAAGATGGTCGATTTATTAAAGGTTCGGCGAAGGGAGCTCGAAACGCTGCGAGGCGTCTAAGCAACGCCAGGTGCATCCTCTCTGGACGTCAGGGGTCGGCGATGCATCCAGCGAAAAGATTCGTTGAAACGGTCGATACGTGGCCGATCGAAGCCAGCAGAAGCAACAACGGCAGCAACGCGCGATAGATTCAACGACAACGACGACGACGATCCGCAAGTGCAAAAGCAGCAACCGCCGCAATAACAGCCCTCCCTCTTTCTTTCTCTCCCTCGTCTCCTTCTCTTCTTCGGCAGCGTTGTTTCACCGGAGCGCAGCTACGCCGCATCGGACACCCCGCTGCCACACTGACTCTGATATACTCGCGAGATATCCGGCCAAGATTTAGTGCATCCTTTTGCTAGCTGCCCCGCAGAAAATCTGCGCCGGGAATCGCCCTTACAACCGATCGAAATGTTTCTCCTGTCCTTGAAATGAATACCACCGCTGGAAAAACAAGGTGATCCCCGTGCTTTAACGATACAGGCCCTACCTTCCTCCCACTTTTCTTTTCGTGCCTCTCTCTGTTTCTTCTCCTCTTCTCTTTTCTTCTCCTCTTCGTTTCCTTTCTTTCGTCGTTTTCTCCTCGCCACGCGGTGAAGAATCGCGTATATAGCGAACTCGAAGCACCATTGCAACAACTTGGAAGATCGCTCGCGATTTCTGCGCTTGGAAAAATTGAACGGACGAACAGAGGGTTAGTTCGCCGAGTGGAATCCGAGAACACGATCCACGCTCGCGAGGGATGTTTCAGATACGAACTGTTCGCGAACTGTATCGATCAGCTGCAGAAATCGGAAAGTACGGAAGAGCGTGCCGAGTGCTACAGGTTTTCGAGAATTTCCTTGGAATCGACGATTAAATAAACATCGTAGAGTTGTCTAAAAGCGAGTATACACTCGTTTATGTTTCTCTTTCTCCGTGTACTTTATATCTTTTCGATTAATTTTCAAATTATACGCGCACGTAAGAGTTTTCGAATAATTTTCCTACCTTCGTAGCGTATACTCGACATTGATCCTCAGTGTATCTTTAGATCCACCGCGTTATTCCGTTCTTCGGCTTCTTCGTATTAGAATACTTCTCCCAGGTCATCAGGTGATAGAAAATTAGCAAAAATCAACTTACATCTTTCAAATATTAAATATATCTCTCTCGCAATTGGCCAGCCGGCTACGGTTAAAACTAACATTACGTTTATGGTGCACGTGGACCTACCACCGTAACAGACTTTGCCAAAAGCAGCAAGAATTACATCCGACGTGTCCCCTGTCAGATCTCGAAGACCAGACTGGCGCCATTGACCTCGGCGCACTAGTCGCTGGAATTTGCCTCTAATTAAATTGCGGCTGGTGATTTCATTTGCCAAGGGAAGTAACCGAACCGAAGGAAGGAAGAAGAAATAATTGTCGTAAGAAGATAGAGTGGTGTTTTTTTCGGTGGGAAGGAAAAAAGGTTGCGGAGAAGGTCGGCGGACAGCGGGGCGTCTCAGGGCGCTACAAAGAGCAAGAGAACGGGGTTGCAGGGCTGTGAAAGGATCTCGAGGAGAAGGGAGAAGGGGAGAGTTCCGGTAGATGGCGAATATAACACTGGCTCGCCGACGCGACGTTTTACAACCAAGAAGAGGGGCCCACGCAGGATTTATTGGCTAGAGAGTGGAGAATTTATGCGAAGAATCGCGCTGGCAGGTGGTTTTACCCGCGATGAAAAACCGAAATTTCTCTCTTTCTCTGACGACCTTGCGTCCTACGCTCGTCCTTCTTTCGATTCGAGGTATCCCCGTTGCTTCGCGGTCCCGCGAACAGATCCGCCACGAAATTGGAGATTCCTGTCTAGGCTGCTAGGAGATACGTGGCTAAACAGCTTACCAGACGAAGCTGCGAAAGAAGTTGCGCCTTCGGGATGAAGCTTCGTGGCAACGAAATCGATTTGCGGGATTCAATTTCGGTGTAATTCGTTGCTACGTCGTGAGAATCGCGGCCCACCGAGGACAGCGTTCGTGAGCGATAACAAGCGGATGGTTTCGTTGATAGTATACATTTCGACGAATATCGACTTCTTTGTATAGAAATTATCGTAGTATCGTGGACGAAAGGCCTAAGAGATACCGGGCGAACCATAAACAATGTCGCGAGAAAGCCTAAGTGTCGACAGTCCCAACAATGTATCGTCGCTTCTTCGATCGAACAGTCACGCGGAAAAGGCCTGCGTGACCCTGGTCGCGAGCGGTTGCAGAACACGTACGTGGTGGGGCTAAGACAAAAGACAAAAGACAAAGGGATGCTAAGGGAGAAAGACGAATTAACAGTCAGTGTTAGTTGAGAAGTCAGAGAGTGTGAGTCGAGAAGTTAGAGAGTGCGAATTGCGTCGTCGAGAGAGTGTGGTCCGCGTGAGAGGAACCGCGGTGACGAGAGTTGCAAATTAACTATTTAGTTGTCCTAACTATAGTACGTTATTGTATTTAGTTCACGTTAAACAATCATCGTTTCGTGTTTAACCAACATCTGTTTAATTCATTTTGAATAAATTAATTGTAGTAAGATCCTACATTATCGACTGGACCACGTAGCTGTGAAATCAGAGCTTTGCATATTTCGTAAATCGTCTGTCGACGGTGTTCGCGTTACGTGCTTTCAATTCGCTGCTTATCCTCTTACGTGAAAGGATAATCAATTTGTAAACGATCAAAAATTCGATTAATTTGGTTTTCGCTGGTCGAGGCCGGTCCCAAGGACAAAACCCTTTTATCCCCGAGAAAAGAAGATCTTTCAACATCGGGGACAAAACGAAGACACACGAGAAACGTCAAGATGACAAATAACGTTTTCGTCAAAAGATCGTTCGAATATACGAAGCTCGTTCGTTCTTTATTGAAACACACTGGAAATCGTAAAGCGTTGCGTTCGAAACCGAAATCGGCTGGAACGACAGTTTGCTTCGTGCGTGGGCTCGAAGATCAAACTGGACCATGCTCCGATACGATACGATCCATACGGTTCGCCAGAGAGAAAGGATGGTCCACCGTTGTTCTCCGGCGAACATCGACCGATCCTTTCGACCGGCGTCGCTTTCTTTTTACCTGGTCGACTACCATCCTCCTATCCCGACGCGTCTGAGCTCGTCAAATCGCGCGCTGCTTGCCTCTTTTTATTTTCGTGCCCTCGGCCGTGGTTTTAAATGCAAATTTCGGCCCCGGCGAACGACCGATTCGAAAAACTCCGAGCGTTGAACTGCGCTCCCTTCTCCTGCGTCTGGCGAGGAAGTTTCCTTCTTAACAGGCATATCTTAAAGAGCAATTTTTGCGTTCTTTTGTTAAATATACGCGTTATACGTCTATTATATGCACACTGTACGCTTCCAAGAAGAAACGTCGATTAGACAGAATTGTCTATGCTGCTATGACATGCTGTCTCGTAAAAGTATTTGAACACTTAGCGTAGAAACCTGGTGTTCGTACTTTATATTTTATATAAAACTTTTCGAAATTTCGTTGGCACTGCAACGGTACGCCAATGTCGTGATTATTATTTACGATATCATTGTATGCAACTTTAAATTGCTCGTTAAAGGCACACGAATAAAGGGGATATAGACATATATTTTAATATGCGATAGCTAAATATTTGCATATGCGATAAATAATATTTGTATGCATCAATCTGATCAAAATCGAACTGCATAGGGCGTTAAACGAAATTGATGTGTGAAAATACAGTATGTCTGGATCGTCGTTGGTTTTGTTGTAATAACGTAATTTTTCTATATTTTTCTATGCTTCTCCTTCTCTTCTGCGCGTACATAAGACTTTCATCCGTGAGAAATAAACGAACGAATAAATAAATAAACAAATAAATATAAATCCAAGATCGATCGGAACGAAATAATGAAGGGGGGTGTTTGTTATCGATGACGAGGCTGAAATCAGGAACTTGGAATGAAAACGAACGTGATGCACCGGTGTCCCCTTCGATGAATTACGCTCCGAGGGTTTCATCAGGTTCGTTGCTTTTTTTGCGGTCGTCTCTTCGGACCCGTGACAAAAGTGCCGATGTAATTATCGAGAACCTGTCGGCGCCTCGTTAACAAACGCCGCCGTAAAGTTGGACGACCCCGTACGAGCAAGCGCGAAAGTGTCGGAACCAGCGTGCTCGGTCGTTTACAGGCAAACCAAGTTCGTTTCAACTCTGCAACAACATCGATGTCGTGTAATTTTCCAAATAAAAGTTGCGTAAAGTTTTACGATTCGAGAAGTTCTGAATTTGCATTTCGATCGATTAATGTAAAAGAGAACAACGAAGAGAAACAACGTATTTAACGCGGTAAAAGAGAAGTACAGCGACGCGACAACTTTACTTTCTATATAATTTTTCCCTTTGAAACTGTACAACCCGCGCGAATCTCAAATCTGTATTTTTCTCTTTTGAACGCGAAAAAGAGAAGAAGAGGAATGGCACGACGCTTAGCTTGCAAATTGCAGCAAAAATGAAAACCCCTGGGGTTTCGTAGGGGCGCCATTTTACCGATCGAGTAATTTTGGTAAACGGTTTCGATAATTTTCTAACGATAGAAAAATATTAAGTCGTCGGAAATGTTTCTTTCGTTTTATAAGGAAATAATAGACGCACGATGTTTTTTCTTTTATATTAGTTTATTGAATTATGCACGAACATAGCGATAGAAATAGAACGAAATCGATCATATCTAATTCAATAAAATAATATAAAACAGAAATTGTTGCTCGTCTATTATCAGCTGATACGATTAGCCCGAAAACGAACCACAGAATACAGCCGGCTTAGACACGGACGGACTGTATCGATGAAGGTTGACGTTAAGGTGTTTCAGAAAAGCATAGAAACTAGCGGATGGCTGAGGCCGCAGACTGTCGCAACACCTGTTCCCAAACAGGGGTTATAAAGTATAGTGGCGAGTTCCGGGGTGGTCCGAACGGTGCGGTTCTCCTGCGCCGAAAAAGGCTCGGCGGATCGAGCTGCAAGAAAAAAAGAAAGAGAGAGACGAAACGAGAAGGAAGGGTAGGAAGGAGGAAAGGAACGTGTGGCAAAAGGAGCACGCGAACACCACAGACTCCGAGCGAGAGTGTGTGCCTCGTATGCAGAGGCTCGTGTCGAGCCGTGTCGCGAAAAGGAGACGGCGTGGCAGGAGAGTTCGGCAAAAGGGACTCGAATCGCGGGCCGAGACGGGTGGACGCGAAGGCCAACGGAGAGAGGAGTTCTCTGGTTAAAGGAAGAGACGATAGGAAAGGAGAAAGAGAGAGAAATGGACGGAGGGAGAGTGGGCTGAAAGCGAGCCGCCGACACCGTGGAATGATGAATGCGTTTGGGAAAGGAGCCGCATAAATCGTCGAGGATAATGCGGCTCGCACTTTTCGGTCGATCCTCCCTTTGAATCCGCGCGGGTTTTGCTCCTTTTCGCGCGGCTGCTATCGGACGGGCTCGCGGGTTTTAGATAAACAAGCAAACGGTCCGAAGAAGATTTATCGTTTTGCCGATAGTTCGTTAGAAGGGTCCGTTAATTATTTACCCGGGATTAACGTAACCGAACTTACCGTCGCTGGCGATGCAGGCTACGTCAGGTAAAATGGGAAACGCGGAAGCTATAGATTATCCCGATTGAGCTTTCCGTCTCGTTGAATGCAACGTTCGTCAGGTAAAATGGGAAACGCGGAAGTCTATGGTCCAGTCGTTGCGACAGCCAAAGTCGATGCAGAGATACAGCGAAGAATTTGGATAAATATCATGGAAAATTTGTAGATTATTCGTGTTACATGGAAGATTTTGAAATTTCATTAGCGCTGTAACGAGACGCGACTGTCGCAATTATTCATAATTAGAAGTCACACTGAGCAACTCGGCAATGTAAAAAGTACAGGAAAGCGATGGTGTTGCAAACACGGTTTTCTTCGATTTACTTTAAAATTTATTACGTTGCGTTTGCTTACCACGAACATTTTTCTCGGGGCTACCAATAACCATCGTACACGTTGAAAATATTTTTTGGTCATTGGTAATTTGGTTACGCCAGTTGCTTCTAATCAAAATCGATTAAACTCGGATATGAATTCTTATGCCATCACCTGTTTGGTTTGATTTTGTTTTCATTCGCAATCGTCATGATCCCTGATAAATTCATGAGTATTAACTCTGATCGTCCTGAGTGTACGTAGCAGCGTGATTAGCGTACTGTTGCCTAACAAGTCGAGTGTAGCAAAACGTTACCATGATCGGACACTGGTTGGCGAGACGCGCAAGACTAAGATTTGCGGGAGTGGTCAAGCAAAGGCACACGGAGAGCGGCGTATACTCGCGGAAAGGCGTGGGAAGCCACGACGAAGGGTTATGGTTATTGTGGAAATATTTCATCGTCTTAGGCGGCCGTGCCGATCCCCGTATAGGGCATTTATCATGATAAGTAGCAACGCGGCGCTCGGTCATCGTGAATTAGCTTGCATCCACCTAGTCAGCAACACCATCTTCTGCCGCGTGGGATTATTATCGTTATTGTTTGCGTTATTATTATTAAACGCGAGCCTGCAACCCCTTGGCGTGGGCGGAAAATCTCTGGGAAAGCCAACGGTCAACCCACTGGCGATTTGTCTTCCCTAAAATCGAGCCACGTTTATTCTTCGATCGTGTAACATCGTGTAAACGTTTGCGACAGTACCTCTCCGATAAAATTCTTTTTTATTTCTCCGAAATACCATATCGAATTAATCTGGAGATTTTGATTTCCACAACTTCCTGGTACACGACCTTTTGACACATTGCTGTGACAAATTTTCAAGCTCGATTCTCTAGGAGAGAAAATGTCGCGTGAAAATATTTCATCCTGTACTTCTATTTACGCTGGTATTTTCGCGTGAAATCACTCTGAGCGTCAACGTCGATGACACCGTGTAATTTAATTGACACGTCGATAAAACCAACGATACTTTCTTACTAATTCAATAGCCGATTAAACAATTGCAACACAACTAAGATCTCTACATGTGAAAAAAGAACACACACGATCGCTCAAACGATCGAACGTCTTTGTACCTACTGGACGAGTATGTCTTCGCATTTATAATTGAACGAATGTACATCGAAAGGTCAAATGGAAACGCTAAAGACGATGTTTCATCATCGCCCACACGCGGATATAACCGAGGAAGGAATTTCGGCGAAGCGATTTCGCTAGCCAACTCGTTGCAGGACTCGAGACGGATGGCCGACATTTAAAGGGTCCTTATACCTCGGTTACAGATATCTGGGAGGACTTGGTCGGACGCCAGCTACGTGACAGGAATAAGGTTAAAACCTCCCTCGCGACGAACTTGCTCCCACCTCCGGATAGCCTGGTTGCCAAAAAGCTGCGCGGATCGAACTTCGTCTCGCTCTGCCCGGAATTAGATCAATCACAGACCCGGTGTCTTCCTCTCGAATAAAATTTACCTCGTCGCTTCTTCCCGTAGCCTCCGGCTCGATAAAATTTCCGCGAAATCAGTGCGCCGTCGTGCGACGTGCAAACGAAGTCACCAAAGTCGAACGTTCGCGACAAAGAGGTTCCATGTTTCGCGTATTTTCTCGCGCTTTCTTTCGTATCAAAGTTCTACGCTCGTTACGTCGCCATCTATCTCGAGGGTTCGCGATCGCTTGGCCTCGTAATCCTCGAAGTCCGCGATCAGACTTTTTACGACGTATTCGTGGAGCTTTTTACGAGTAGCCAGCTTTACTCCGGACTTTGTAATTTACAACGAGGCTGCCGCGTCCGCGTCGAGCTCGATCGCCTTTCGAAACTTCCAGGTATTAATCGTCGCCGTGGAAATTTAGTTATTCGCCGTTTCCGCGTAACGTTATGGTCGCCGTAAATAACAACGCGAAAAGAACAGGCTGGACCCTGTATCTCGGGGTTCGCAGACCGTTTCTCGAGAGAAAGTGCCGCGCCCCATCGCGCCACGATTTCTGCTGGCCGAGGCGAGCTTCGAATCGCCTCTGAGCCGATTCTCGCCGATGACGCAACCCAGCCAAGCCGTGTGTCGCAAGCGGAGAGCCTATTCCTCCGACACGCGCTCGTAAATTCGGCCACAACTCGACCTGACCAAGGTGGGCCAACTGTACTCCATCTCTCTCTTTCTCTGTCTCTGTTCTCACACACAAAATCACGAAAGCTGACTCGAGGCGAGTTCTGAGCTTGATCGACGTCAAACGCTAAAGCACCGGCTGTCGCGACCAATTTCCTCCGCCATCTGTGCCAAAGTTTGACCGCGCGAATCTTTCCTGGAGCAGTGGCTACGAGCGGTGTTGCTTCGGTTTCGCTTCGGTGAGAGCAGCTGGTCGGCGATTATTTCGAGACGTAGATTAGGATAAAGCGATAGGAAACATCGGGTAGAGTCTCGAGGATGGTTTAATCACGAGGCGAGCCAGTGGTTGTTTCGCGAGGAGAATCCTATATATGGTGTTCCACAAAATTGAAGCCAAAATTCAGGAACATGCAGTGGTTACCGAAACAAGTAGGAAGATCTTGGTAAACTGGTTCGAACATCGTTACTTTCGTAAAATTTATTACGCGTCTTATATGAAACGTTTGTAAATTTCATCAGCCCTGTAACGAGACCCGACTGTCTCCATTACATCGGTAAAGTTTGCAGCTAAGAACATTCTCGCGTTGCGTGTTCCAAAACGTTTCCAGCGAGCGACAACTTTTAGAAACGCTTGGCCCGTACCGAAGACACGTTCGGCGACGGTTTCAAGAAACAGGAACAGCGACGGTGGAAACGAGGCTCGACGCAACTTTCTGAAACACCCTATAGCACGACGAGCCTATTCTTCGGTTAAAATCATCGTAACGCTTCGATTTATTATATTTTATCCTTAGCCTAGGCGCGGTGCGAGCAACGCCGAGATGAGACATAAGACGATATACCATACCGGACGTGCCTCCCTGGTGCGCGAGGTAGGCAGCAACGATGCGGTATTTACAGTCCCGGCTTACCTACATCTACAACACAGTTTACTCGTTCGTCCTCCCCCTTTTGCCGCCCACACGCAAACAGGACGAGGCAAACAGACGCGTAAACGGGCAAGACTCGTCTACCAAGCATCCGCAGCTGCTCCCTCGACATCCTCGTGGTCGTCTTAGGGAACTCCGTCGGGATTTCAGGAGCCGCTTTTCGCTCGAGGAATTCCATAAATTGAATATACGTAGCGGAGTGTAAATCAGCGTTACCGAATTTTCAAATCGCCTGTTGTCCGTTCGTCTTTGTCATTGCGAGCTGTTGCACGATGTTCGCTGGATCTCGTATAGTTATACGTATCTGGTTTCGTACTGGTTTCGAAGCGATGCTCCATCGTGGAAACGCCTTAACAGCGGTT
The DNA here is from genome assembly GCF_011952205.1 of Bombus bifarius. Taxonomy (NCBI): domain Eukaryota; kingdom Metazoa; phylum Arthropoda; class Insecta; order Hymenoptera; family Apidae; genus Bombus; species Bombus bifarius. The sequence continues at coordinate 284,585 of NW_022884569.1, read as the reverse complement.
ACGCCGGAGGACACGCCATTTAATATCGTTTCGTTTATCGTCCCGGAGTTTCTTTAGGTTATTTGGTACGAGTTGAAGTTCCATGAAGTTTTGGGATGTGCGTTGAAGGGACTGGACGAAGCAGACTGCCTGAGATTTCGGAAATTCGATAAGAGAAAGTTGGACGTTGGTAGCTTATTGATCTTGGTACGTGCTTGGCAAAATCACTTTTGGCGAAATATAACGTGCTCTGTATCGAGAAATTCCTTTCGTGGAATCGTATTATGAAAATATAGATTGTTCTACGGAAAGTTGGTATCGTTGGAGTACCTTGTCGTAAAAATCGTCGCGTTGCGATCGATTTTTCAACGATGCAAGACGCGTTGTTTGTATTTTGAAGAATGAAAGCTCGTGTTGGAGTAACCCATTTACGTTATTATTAAGAAACACGCCGCCGATGCCAATGCGAAAGAATTTTCAACAGATTGTTTTCTCTCGCGTTCACATTTACACCCTGTTTAGCCAACACGAAGCCGTAACCTGCTACATTTACGACGATATCGCTGACAAGGTTGATCCACGAAGATTCTATCTCCTTAATTCAACATTCTTTCCCACAGTTTAGCGCCCACGTACAAAAAAATCTCGTTGCACAGACAGGAGGCTCGTAAACGTCATCGAACGCCCCAACGTTGTGCACTTTGGCTCAAATTCCCTGGTGCTAGGGCAGAGAGTTGGCTATAATTTCGAAGCATTGTTTGAAGAAGGTGTGTAACAGAACTCGCGCGTCGAGAACCAGCACGTTATACCGCGTTATCACGAACCATTACGTAGGTAGTAATTGTTGCCCGTGAACGCTAATCTCCGCGTGGAGCAAACGTTCGTCTCTATACACGGTTGCTCGTAAACGCGGCACGTTTCCATCGGTCGACGATATTCGTGGCGTCTGACGTCGAGAAATCGAAAGTTTAGCGATTTCTCGCGCCTTTTTCAGCTCGGATATCGCGATACGGGGATTCGCGTTGAAACGGAAGGCGTCCCCCTACGCGAAGCCTCCACCTCCGCTCGTGGAGGACGTTAACAATGCCGGTTGCCTACCTTCGGTCCGGCTTCGCCAGATAACAGCGAGATGTAGTAGGTGGAAAGGTGTAGGTAGTAGGTGACTAGACCGATTCTAAAGTTAGATCGTTCCGACAGTGGTCGAAACGCACGACCTGTGCCCCTTAGATGAAATTTTATAACTCGCTGCCACCGATAAATCCTCTTACGTAACAGGAACAAGGTTGATAATAAAATAACCGACCAATTACTACGTGTCACTACCATGAACAGGAAAAGCAAGTATACGATGTCTCGATTAAGGACTATGTATATGTATAAATTTGATTAATTTCTATCGTCGGATAGAAACACAAAATAGAGATAAATCGTAGCAACGTTTACGTCCGACTAAGTTCACAATTACTTTGTAACTTCCGTCGCAGCCATTTAGATGAAAGGAAACGAACCTGGATTTCACGGGATAATAACTTCGATTTGTCGCAAATGTGTCATCTAATTTATCGCGAAAGCTCCGAATCCAAAGATTCAGTTAATCGTTACAATTTTTTATCTCGATGTACGAAATCTTTTTCTTCGTTCGTTCACCACTGCCTACCACGATTGTTACCACGACGTTACGTCTTCTTACGTTAGTTTCTTTGCTCTTTTCTCGCAGGATATCCTTCCTGTCTCGCGCCGCTTCCTGTCTCCCTCGGCCCGGCCGCCAGACTCTCCGGCGAGAGAGTCTGGCAAAAGTGTGCGACAACCGCGTCGTGAATTACGATCGACCGACGAGATCCTCGGCATTGTCTCTTGGAAAGGGAAAAGTTTGTCTCTGGCACACGAACGATGAAAGTTCTCCGCTGCAAAGATATACGCTCGAGTACGATAACTTTTCTCCTCGGTCTCGTCTCGTTCTTTCGTTCGTTGCTCTCCGCTCCCATTCACTGTCCCACGTAAGATACATGGACGCTCTCACTGAATTCTCCGAGTAATCTGTTAACGCGTTACAGAGGTTCAGATCGTACGAGATCAAATTAATTATAAGTGGTAAACGGTGCATTAAAACGGCGGAAGAGGAGATTTCGTAATCACCATTCTGGAACGGACGGTTCCACGAAGAGGGATCCGGAGAATCGACCGTATCGTGGGAGAATCGCCTCTTTGTATCCTAATTTCGCGAGCGTGATCCCAACGAAGGTAATTACTATACCAATGCAAAATTACTATAACCTGTATGCAAATGTCACATAGCATTTGCACGGTATATGCCATATACCGTTATACGCAATTTTATATTTTTATAAATATACCTAGGGAAATCGAACTTAAAGAAAAGTTTCTTTCATCTTCTGAATATCGCAAGGAGCGTTTTACTTTGGCTGTTTCGTGCGCTAAAATTCCTTGTAGAACCGTCTATATCGTTAATCGACGAAACTATTTACCATGGGATTCTTCGATTTCTTAGTCGTAAAAATAAGAAGGGTCGTTTAAACTGATGGAGAAACTTCTAACGATGATACTACCAGCGACGTTGCAATAAAAATAGGGTTAAACTACCCTATCGAGTTGATACTGTACCGTGCGAGTAGCTTCTTTTATTTTGTTCCTCGATGCGTACCCTCGCTTCGAACTAGTCTAATAACGCTAAAGAAAAATACGATGAAAGATGAAACGAGGTGTTTCGATGTATGAAAGCCGTGTACGAAGATGTCAAGACGGAGGGGTTCGCCAGGGCGAGAAAAAAGTCTCGTGATGGAGCTATAAACGCAGAAGGACGGTTCGATGATAGGCTGCCGCGGAGAAAATTCAAGGGTTTGCCGGCGTGGGCGGAGGTCTCGCGATCAATCGATCAAACGTCAAATATACGTCGGATCTACGAGTATGCTCCGGCTGAACCTCGGCTCCCGGGGCACGTCGTCCTTTGCCTCGGCAAATTAATGGGCTGGTCGACGGATCGAAAGGGGAAGCGTGAAATTCGCTTTGATTCTTCGGCCCTGTCTCCATTAACGTCTTAATTAAGTCAGCGACTGGGCGCTTCGCGATACGCCGATCGATACCCGGCAATCGTTACCCTTCCTCGAGATGGCCAACGCACGACGAACACGAAGTGAACACGAAGGGAGCACCAGGAGAGATCACGGTGGAGGTATCGTGCGAACGAACCGAGCTTCGAAGGAAGCGACTCGTTTGATCGCGCACGATTGCAAAAATGGTCTGTCTTCGTAGGAGGCGATTGCCTCTAAAAATAATATCGTCATCGGATATGGAGCGTAGGTGGTTGAAAAAACAGAAAGGAAGGGAGTTACGATGCCCTCGATGGTAAATGGTTCCCGTTTAGCCGAGCAAAGGGGATCGAGTACGAGAGTGTCACATCCTGCGCGAATTGAAAGCCGGAGGGCGTCTCTGTGACGGCTGGAAATCGAGGTCAAACCTCCAGAGGCAACTAAATTGAGCTCGATCTAATCTGGAAGGACCTTGCGCCTACTTTCCTCCTCTCCGTCGTTCGTCAGATAAAAAAGGAAGCAAATTGGTTCCGATCGATTTGGGTGCATCCTGTGGAACATGTACAAAACCTACGGTATTCTGGTATTCTGAGCAGAGAGACCTTGAACTCTTCCTTCTTTAAAACGGTTTCTCAACGCCGTAGAAATATAGAAAGAGATCGGCAGACATCGCTTAGATACGGTTTATCCTCGTCAACCGCTAACAGCTGCAACGATGGCCATGGCATCGTCGAGTCTTCCATTACCGTGTCTTTATTATGAAACGCAGTCTCGTTTGTCCCATTCATGGGACGCTCGTTCGCGCCAATGGCATCTCTCGGAATCGAGTTGCTCTCGATTCGTGTGCTCGCGACGACGCTACGCGATGAACGCCGTTCGTCGAGGACGATGAAAAATTAAGCGCGAAGGTCGTCGCTCGTGCACGCGCTCGGCTACCTTCGAAAGCTCGGCGAGCAATCTCACGACGTGCATGCCTGCCTCCGTATAAAGGCGACCTTTCCCTCTCTTTCTCCTTCTTTGTACACCTACAGTGGCTCGTGAAAGTATTCGAACATTTATCACGGAAAATCTCTATGTATATATCGTGTTATATAAAAGTAAGAATTATCACCTCGTTCGAAATCTTAGATCAAGGTAGATGGAGATTGTACGATTTTAGATAACTAATCATATTCGTCTTGTAACTCGTAAATACAAATTTACATATTCTTAGGTTATTACGCTGTATGCAAACTTATCTTGTGTATCTTGTAACGCAAAATTCTAACGGATCGATCGGTTCCCTTTCCTGTTCATGCGTCGCATCTTCTATAAAGGTAAGATAATATGTCGAAGTAACTACTTCAAGAAACATTCTACATCTCTATTTATGTATATCCGTGACCTGGAGACTGCTATTACGCAGAAATATTCTAAATAAGGAGCGGTGCATATTATTGTTCCCTTGAATATACATTATGTTTTGGGTTGCAAGGTCTAGGAACAAAGGAACTAATAAACAGATTTCTATAAATGTTGCCTGTAGCCTCTAGCCAAAGCTATAAGCTTTTAAACTTTTTTGGTAATTTCCTTTTGCTGTAAATATATGAACGCGCTTCCTATCGATTCTATTGGTATTGTAACACTATGAGAGTGAGGATCTGAATCAGCATAAACTTATACATTATACTTATATTTATACCTTTAATTATTTCAAAATACTTTTCTATTACAAATTCATCCACTCGTTCTTCAATCAGTCAACCTGAACCTCAACATAATACATTCGAATACTTATGGCTTGGCTGTAATTGAAGCTTCAAGATACTTATGTAGAGTAAACGTATATTTCGAAAAGATGACGAAGCTTTGTACAGTCAGTTGTTCATTTTCAATATTAACCCTTTGCACTGCGAATTTTATTTCAATTTCGTTACCAGCAGCTCCCAGTGCTTTCAAGTGTTTTATTTGAAATTTACTTTAACCAAAAAATAAGACAATTTAAATAAATAAAGGAAGAAACAAATTCACTTAAATACCAGTTTTATTCACACTGTTGTTGCATTTAGTAATTTTTAAGTGTATGATATATCTTGAAACAATTTCCAGGATACAATCCTGGTTTTCTTTCGCACGTTTCACAAAAAAAAGGTGGCACTGAAGGAATGTCGAGTGGGACTCGACAAAGGAGCTCCTGAGATAAAAACTGATGTCGAGTCACACTCGACATAGCAGTGCAAGGGGTTAGCATATACAATTTCAGATTTAACAAGTGTAGTTACAATAGCCGTGTCTCGTTACAGTGCTAATGAAATTTCAAAGCGTTTCGTTATAACGTACGTAACATGTTCGTAAAAGCTTCTACAGATGTTCGAGTACTTTCGCGAACCGCTGTATCTCTGTGTGCTTCTTTCTGGAGTATGCGAACGCACGTAACGTACGGTTGTTTCGCTCCCGAAGGAATCGGACGTTAAATCGTCGAAGCAACGTGCAACCGTGAGCACCACGCCTCGCCCATCTTGACGCAAGCCTGCTGCTTGTTTACGAGCTTCCAGCGGTGTGTATCGGGATCGATGAAAGCTCCAGTCTCGCAGCACCGGTTTTCTCCTCGCGCATTCGCAACGCTCGCGTTAATGCAGCATTGTTATGAAAGCTAACGCGACGCGTTTACTCGATTCTACCGAGGTAAGCACTAGAGTTCACTAGGTCCTTGGTGTTTTCCTAGTATCGGCCAACGGAGCAAGGTCATTCGGTTCGCGCAGTCCTTTCGAATCGAGAAAATTTACCACGGCAGAGAGTAAAGTTACAACTTAATCAATTAGGAAACGCTACTTGTAAAAGTGGAAACTCGTGACTAAGTTGAAATCTTCAGAATCTTCGTTTACGTCACGATGATTTTCAGCTGGACATTTGTAGAAGTTAGAAGATGAACACGATAAGTTGAGCGTTACATCGTTACACGTTGTCTCTCTAAGTCGCTTATATCTCATCGATAAACGATAAAAGATTTGACCTCGCTATCGTGAAGATAAACTTTTTATTGTAAAACTAAATATCTTTTATCCGTTTAAAACTCCATAATCTTTATCTATCTTGATGAAAAGTTTCAAACGAGATAATAATCCTTAAAGGTGTTAATAATTTTCAGACAGTAACTGACTTTCTGTAAGTTTTTTAATAGTTACGAACGAAGCGTGCATAGCTGGACGTTGAAAAGCTAATTATAGAAGAAGCGACGGCCATTTCTGACACTTCGAAACATCGACTTTTCGTTCGTGCTGCGTTTGCAGCGAGGTCGATCGGAGGTAGCAGTCTGGTCCTGTTCGAAGATGGGATCGCGCGTGCTGGCAATATTTCAGCACTGCCGAGCACGAACCAGGCGGACAGATATTGCGCTTTGTACGAGATCGCGGGATTTAGTGAGCTTTTCGTTCCCCTGCGATCTACCGCCGAAGTAAATTTCTCGATAAGCGCGCATTAGCGATAGACAGATTCTTCGTCAGACCGATTCCCTCCTTTCTACTCGCTAATGTACCCTCTATCGACAAATTGTCGAGAAAACAGTTGCCTATTGCGATCCGAATTCTCAATCTCGCTGCTGTCTCGACGAGTAATACAACTTTCGATATCTCCAGCGAAACTTTGGAATAAAATTGAAATAACAGATCGTACGTATCGATCGTTTATAAAAAATGAACATCAAATGAAAATTCTCAGTTCTACCAAAACTTTCGTCACGAGGTGCGCAACTTCGTAATTGCGCTGTATATGTTTCTTCCGCAGTACGCTCATAGAAATTATATAATATATTAAATGCTTATTTTTATATATAAAACTAAGAAAAGTTAAAGCTAATTGCGTGCATATCGGAGCACACATTCGTTTGCTTGCCTGGAGAAAGACAAATACGTACAAGGGTTGTTTTCGTTAGCAGCCCTCCGATTGGCGATCCAGCTTTTATTCCGCGACATTGCCATATCGCTATCATTCTACCATACACGTCAAGCTCTCTAACATATTCGGAAGATTACGCGTACAAAACAGCAGGAGAAGGCACGTTACGCCAATTGCAGCGTACGCTTTCTAGAAGGAATCCTCGCGCGGTTCCCTTTCCGACGAGGGTCCTGGCTTGTAATTCCTTGCGTGGCTGAAGGGGTCGAAGGCACTCGAAGGCGAAAGAATCTCAACCCCTGCGCTTCTCGACAAAAGGACTCGCGTGACGCGGCCCGTGGCTTTGCCGTTTCTCACCCCCGGCGTGTGCCACTCCTGGTACACGAAGGGTGCCACTACGACCCTCCCTTCCTTCAGCCACTCGGCCGACCTTCCTCGGAATCAGAAGTATCGTCTTTCGCGGACTAACGAGCAACGCGTGCTCGCAACATCCCGCTCGATCCTTTGTTCCGATAAAAATGTACACGTTCCGTGAAATTGTACAAGCGGCTCGTCGATCCAGGATCAACGATGCTATTCGTCTTTTTCCTCTTCTCGGTCGGACGTTCTTTTGCTTCTCTTTCTTCTTCGCATCGAGAGTTCGTTGTGATCGCGTTCTCATAACGTGGATCTGCTCGGTCCCCTCGTCGACTTGTTTATCCCCGTTCGATTGCATCCAGTTCTCCTACAGTCGTTTTCCGCGAGTACTTTGCATCCGAGAATACGAGGTCGTTTGAAAGCCTCGACATATCGAAGGCGAAGCGACCGACAAATAGACGCCTATTATCGCGCACCCTCTTCGATCCTCCGTAGAGCGAATCTACCAGTGTCGTCGAATTTCTCTTTAGCTTCCTTCTTTCTTTCCTTTTTGGCTGGATTGGACGATAGCGGTGAACGAATGGTACGGAGAATTAAAATAAAATTTATTCATGAAACGATAGGAGGAAGAAATTACGAGGAAGAAAAATCGTTGGATTTGATTGCTCGTTAACCCTTCTATGAATAAAACTGATCATTTATTAATTTATTTATTGTTTCATTACGTGCAGATTAATACGCGTACGCGACATCGTAGTTTGCGAATTATTAATTTATTCAATTATTAACGCGAGATAATTTACAATTTTATATTCGTTCGTGTTGAATAAATTAGATTAATTATATGGCCGAAATATGTTAGCCGCGTAACAAGTGTATCATTATTATAATATTACGAATTATTAAACGATAAGTGTATTTGTTCGCGACGAAATCAGCTTCAAGTTTTAGTGCATTACGCGCGCGTTATAAACGTACGAAAAAAGTTATGCTTCTATTATTAATAATTGGTAACAAGCATTTTCTCTCAAAGTCTAAAAAAAGGCTGGGTCGTGAATGGGTTGGGAAACAATTCTGGCTCGCGATAAAGCATTTAAAATTAAAATAACTTGACAAAAAACCGAAGTGGATTACCTGGATAAATATAATGCTGATTGATCGATTAACGCACAGTGACTGACTTTCCCTTCTCCTACTACAAGCCCGATTGGGTTCGCAGGTCAAAAAGTGGCCATTGTTTATGTATGTCCCTCACGCGCCATGCTTCAACACGCCTCTTCAACGATATATGAATTTTCAAGAAAAACTAACGCAAGGATACTGACGTTTATCGATATGATCGATGATCGATGAATACAATACGAAATAATAAATATATAAGGAAATACGTTATACTCGTACTAAATATCTTGTAATTTCTACATACAATTCTCAGATTAGTTTCTATCAATGATTCTATCAATGTGATCAATAACAGTCGTGTCTCGTTACAGTATCGGTGAAACTCGATATATTCATGAAAAGTTTGTAGAACTGTTGGAATAGCTTCGCGAACTACTCTATATCGAACGATAAAATGTCAAACAACGAAATCTTAATAGAAAACCTTTTAGTTTAACAACGACTTGAAGTCGATCGACTCGTTCGGCGAATCAAAAGTTGACCGACGTAGACGCGATTTTAATCGACTCGATCGTACGCTATCTTATTGAAGAATCGATTTACGGTCTGGACAGGCGTGTAACTTGGTACCGTGGAACCACGTGTAACCATGTTGTGGAAAACTCGTTTCGTTTATCGATAAAACGCGAGTGTGACGTAACGGGCCAATGAATTTATAATCGCGGGCCAGAGCACGGAGACTGGAAAAGTTTGATGGATGAGTAGGAAGAAAGCGACTGCGTGCAGCCAGGGCCATAGGGAAACTATTATTCCTCGCTGGTGGACTGGGGCGAGGGCTAAATGAAATCCACTCCGGTGGCTCCGCTAAATGGTACGCGGACTGATATTTGCATATTTATGCGTTTTATCCAGGCAGAATGGATAAACCGCTCCGAATGCTTCTTCCCGTCGTTGAGTTACAACGTGTCGGCTCTCACGGACACATGTCACGACTTTTCCCTCACGGCATTTTGGAAAACCTGCTCCTGTTTTCGCGCCAACGTCTTGCTCAGGGCAAAATTGCGAGTTCTGTGCCCGCTGGACATAGTTCAAGGTTGCATCAAGAATTCATCTTGCAGCGGTTCGCCATGGTATTTGAACATTTACGGAAACGTTTTATGAATATCGCGTGTGTTGTACGAAACATTCTTCGGACACAACGTACTCGGACAAAATTGACCCTTGAAACAAATCTGAAAATGTATACCCTCGTTAAATAAGAGTTGCGCATCTGCGGAGAATGAGATAAACTCGAGATATTATTAGCAAGTCGTTAAAAGAAGAAGCAGTACGTCGTGCGAAATCTTAAAAATTAAGGTGAATAGAAATTGCATGATCTTAGATGGACGAAGAATCCTCGCATTTAACGTTACAATAAAAATATTTTTGAGCGTTGTATATAACGCACATGATATACGCGTGCAAGTTGCCTATACTGTTCGACTGCCCAAGTGTTTCGCGAGTCACAGTACTCTCCTAATCGTCAGGATTCCAACCTGTCGGAATTATTTCTACTATTCGTCCCTGAAATCCATTAAACGCTGTCTAATTGCAGTTTGCCCTGCAAATAGAGTGACAATAGCGAATGGCGCGGATAGTGAAAACTCGATCCTTGAGACATTGCAAATTGTTCTCTCCTTGGTCATAGAACAACACGATGACGAATCACGTTGTCACGACTTTTAAGGTAGCCGCTGGATTCTGATGGATTTTCTGCTATAAAAGGTGAGAAACGATTTCTAAGAAGAAATGGGATCGCCTCTCGAACGATCGAAGGACTGGTTGTTCGTCCTACGCAGAAAATATAGAAAGCTCAGTGTTCTGGAAATCGAAAAGAGCGACGACGAGAGTTCGTAGGTAGAAGAAAACACGAGGTTCTCGCATGGATGATCGCTATTGTCGGAGGATGGATCGATGAAAGAAGCAGTTCATTATGACATTTAACCACGAAGGGAATATCTGACGAGAAGCTAATCAGGTCAATCAGTCCTTAATTAATGTTTAACGAGGAACACCGAAAAGTTCTTAGTTCGGGATCTTCGTTAGCAGACGTATTTCGTCCCTCGTTAATGGGTCCGGAGTTATTCTCGCAATTTCAAATTATCTGAACCCTTGAAACAGGATCCTTTAAGCTGAAAATGGAGGAAATAAAATTTCTTTGTATACTTTATAATTATTTTAATATTTTAATTAACTGGCCAAGATTTTTCGATGAAAACGATGCCAAACGTGACTAACGATAAATCAGAATGAATTTTCAGCTTCCACGATGATCGATGGATGTCGTGCTTTTGGTTTTTCGGTACACAACGCGAGCATCGACTCTGTTAGAATTATCCCTTTTCGTAAAATTACCGCGTGTTTTCGTACCTCGTATTCTACTATTCTTCGCTATTCTTCTATTGGGTTGGCAACTAAATGATTGCGGATTTTGCTATTAGGTCGTAATAACAAAATTTTTAATAACAATAACAAAGTCCGCAATGAATTAGTTGCCAACTCAATACTATTGTTTTATATCCAAATTTCTGATCGATCTATTGTTTGCTGGTAACGCTGTTCGTACGAAACGAGGAGCTCCAATCTTTCTCTCTGACTCTCTGTCTGACTCTCATCTCCGATATAGTAGCATAAAAGCGATCTAATCGAGAAGAGGCAACAATCGACAATACTTAGAACACTGCCTTGCATCTGTCGCTAATAATTTTCCCTTAACAAGGACGCGTATCGGACAAAAATTTCGAGAACGACGACGGTCGAGTGCTCGTCTAAGTTCGGAACTCTCGTAGCTCGATCGTTCACCGAAAACGACAAAAAATTCGATTTCCAAAGTTTCCTTAGTGACGACCACTTTCGACGACTTGGCCGTGGAAAAGCAGTAATTAGGGAGAATCTCGGAGAAACGAAGTCAGCAAAAACTTGGCCGACACTCCGAAGCGAAAGATAATCTTTCTCGACGATCTTCCGTTAAACGGAAACAGACCGCGGAATTAATTAGATCGCGGCAACTCGAGGCGCAAAGCTAAAAGATCCAATGGCGATTTAAATACCGTTGGAACTTATTACCGCGAGTCGATGATGGAAACGCGGCAAAAGTGTCCGTGAGATTACGAACGAAAGGGAAAACGAGAAAAACGTTGGCTCGCGATTGCGATCTATCCACGGGCATCGGTTCGTTCTTTCCGAATCGACGATCATCATTCATTAGCCGGGCAGCCCGTTGTTCTCCCACTCATAAATCTTCGAGTTCCCATCTATCACCGTGATAGATCCCCCTTGCGTCCCCGATGCTCTCTCCACTCTAGACGGTACGCGTCCACTAATCGTTTTTCGACGAAGGTCTCGATACAAAAACGGCGAGAGGCGGTTCGCGGTAACGTAACATCGCAACCGTCGGAGAAACGATTTAATCGTCGTTGGAAAATTTACGGTCGTATCGCGTTTAGAGGTTCGAAGAAAAAAGTATTCCCTCGATCGGGTGATGATTTCTCGAATCGAAGCATCGTCTTCTCAGAGTTTTTGATAAACGAGCGGTAGCGGAACTAATCGGACTGGTTCCATAGGTTCGCCGAGGTATCGCCTCGGAATCGAAGGCACACTGGACGGTAGCTGGTTCGTAAATAGAGGAGAAAAACGGATAGTTTCGGCAAGAGCATCGGTAACCGCCGTAGGGGTATCATTCCCATTGCTGGGAAACATCGCGAGAGGGTGGTGGCCGAGCGTGTGTACGTAAAGAAGAGAGACGGAGAAACAAGATGGGATGAGGAGACTGCAATACGAAGGGATGGGGCGAGAGATGGAGAGACGGAGAGACGAAGAAAGAGAAAGAGGGAGGTGAGAGCAAGTTAGCGAGAGCAAGCTAGCGAGAGCGGATAGAGCAGTGGTAGCGCGAGAGGCGATGGCGGGAGGGCGAAGGGCGGTTAGCACACTCGGTCGATCTCTCGTGGTTGCCAAGCGACGAACATCCACCACCAGGGTTCCCAACTACCCCTGGAACATCCTGAAAACCGGCTGGCTGCGCTGGCGCCACCTGGCTCGCCGGAATACGCGCCACCCCCGTCCCCGCCCGCGGGCTGACAGTCGCGCGATGCACTCCACGCTGGCTGGATCTCGCTTCGGAGCTGCCGGTCCTCCTATTCGCGCCGCCGATGCGCTTTTCGCCAGCGAAATCGCTCGTCTGGCCGCGAACCAGTCGCACGGACGCGAACCGCCGCTTCCGCTACCCTTCGACCACCTCCCTCCTAGAGGATTCTTTCGGGAGGAGAGGACCACCATCGTCATCGGCTGGCCGCCATCTTGCTAGTGCATCTTGCTGCGGGCAACCCCGAATAGTAGCGGCAACGCGCGTACGAACGTTCGCCGGGCACGAGAACACGGAACGACACCGAACGTCGATCGGCAGCAGGGGATGGGGGAGCGGGCAGTTTCCGGTCTTGTTTTCGGCAACGGCCGGCACCGCTGGTGAGACGGTGCGATAACCCGCCGGCCAGACCACGGGGTTTATCGTCGTTCGCGCTCTTACAGCCCAGGGGTCGTTGAACGTGGGGTAAGTGTCGGCAAGCAGCGACGTTCGCGTTCACCGGCACGTGCTTTCCCAGCGTTGCGCGATCGAGTACCGTTGCTCCTCCCGTCGTTTCCATCGCCACCCTGTTTTCCCAAACCTTCGCTACTTTCTCGCCTCTCCCTTTTCGCATTCTCGCACCATTCCTCCGCCTCCTTTTATTCGCGCCCGCTCTCTCGTGACTTGTTTTGAACCAAGAGGGTGCACCGGCAACCCGCCCTCTCGGGCCACCCTTCCACACCCTACCCTCTCACGCTTTCGGCCTGCAGATTTATTTGTTTGGAAAGCGTCGCACTCGTTGTACGCAGTTACGAAGGAGAATGGCTGCACGACCGAGGACGACGAACTTTCCGCGATCCCGCTTCGCTTATGGCTATTGTCGCGCACGTAACTTCCATCGGAATTCCTCGGTCGGAGAATTTCCGCTATTTCTCATCGACCTCGAAGATCATTGCCGCGAAATACCGCACGTGCGTCTCCCTTGGGAAACTTGAAATCGCGAAACCGCGTTCTCCTTTTCCATCGGACTCTCCAAGTAACTCTGAATAAGGGGATCGATGCGAAACTCGGAGAACTCGAGAAACTCCGCATTCCTCGCCGAAGACCAAGCTTGTCACGATCTAACCGTTCATGTTATACGCGTTTGTTAGCTTCTTTCGCGGAATGTGGGCCACGATGTTGCACGAATACGTTTATCGGATCTGGCTGCGTGTTCAACGTGTATTAACGCGTCCGTAACGCGCCCCGATAGCGAGTAACGAGCTCTACATTTCTCCATTTAATGCTACGACGCGTCGTCCGGTTACCAGTGTCCCACGAGTTCGCCCCGTTACGAGAGGGAAACGAATATTGCGCAGTACGAGCTTACCGCCAGCGGAGAATAGATTGCTCGTCGTCTCGATATCCCGACCGTTAGAGAAACGGCTATTTATAAATTTTGTGAATGGACGTCGCGCGATCTTGTCGACTCCCGATACTTGCCGACCTTCGACTTTCGACCTTGCCTCCCCTTTAACCTTTCGAAAGGTCTGATTCGATTATTTAGCGCTATTCTTCGCACCCCTGTGCTTCACCACCACTCGTTACGTAGCTTCTATAGAAGTCGTTTCGCGGTCTACCGATGGCGTTCGATCCTGTAACATCTCACAGGTCGAAAAACCAATCCTTTTAACCGATATTGTCTCTTTTATCGTGGCAGTGATATATTGAAAGTGCTACACACCTGACCCCATTTTGCGTTCTCCTGTTACTTTGATTTTCATGGTCCGCGATCTGGCATATAGGTATTATTGCCTGGATGCTGTCGAACATGTTTGTGCAATTTCATCGGGAACAAGAGTAGTTTGCAAGAGTTGCTGTACTCTGTACTGATATTTATAAATACGTGTATTAACAATGGATGAACGTTGTTAAAATATACGAACTAACGAGAAGAAAATAATCAAAAACGACGCTTACAATCTTTTCGCGGAATCAACGGATATGTACCGTATGAAATGTAAATTGTTTATTTACAATCTTCTAAACAGTACATTAAAATTAAATACACGATTCGTCGAGATGACAACAGCTTTTGAATATTATTCCTACAATTAATCGCGATTAACAGTTCGTATAAACTATTAATTATCCTTCGTCCTATTTCATTCGTCGCTCTTTCATTTATACGGACCGTCGTTTACCTAGACATTCACTAATCGTGTACGATTGCCTCGGATAAGAGCAGAAACTACAATTAGTCTAAGGAATTTTACTCGACATACATTCCATGTATTTGTAACAACGTAGAAATATCCAAACGCTTAAGAACTTCAGCGTACATCGATACTCGCGTTGAAGTAACAAGAACCATCTTTCGCGAACAGCCTCCAACCGGTTAACAAGTTAAAGAAGTATGGAGTCGAACTAAAAACGTTCTCTTGTCAAAGTTCCCAAAATTCGATCGCAAAACGAATCGAACTTTATTCTCGGTGGAGCGTCGGTTTATCGAAGATCATTGTGTCGCGGGTTCCACGAAGAGACAAGTTCGATGCTTGGAGGCGACTCGGGACGAGGAAGCTTTCGAAAAGTCATGTGCATCTAACCGAAGGAACAGCCCGAAACGACGAGTTCCCTGAAGGGCTGATGCGCTCCCTTGAAGGAAAGTTGCCGGCGGTCCGAAACGAAAGGCGGCACCCAGGGATAGGGTGGTACGTGTTATTCTTCCGCCCGCCCCCCTTTCGTAACGTCGTCGCCAACGATGCGGAGCTTCTTTTTTGCTTCGAACGTTCTTCCCTTCTGGTGTCACCCCTCGGCGTTCACACGACGTCGACGATCGTTACACGTGTGTTACACTCGTCGTCGTCGTATCAAGACTCTCTTCCTCCCTCTCTCTCTCTCTCTCTGTCTGTCTGTCTTTGCGGCTCTTCACCGAGGGAACTTCCTCTTTATATACCTTGTGTACCTTGCATCCATTCCCGTACTGACACGACGCCTCCTGTTTTATTTTTCTCTGGTTCGCCGGAAGCGGGCCGGTCCGTTTTCATCAGCGAAATCATTTTGATAGCCGACGCTGATCGAACGCGATGAACGCGGGAACCAGCTGGTAATTGTTTGATTGAACGATCGAGGGGATCGGACGGCACCGCTTGATCCTGTTTCGCGAGCAATTTTTATCGGTATATCGGTTCGAGGGGAAACGCGGACTCCCTGTCGAATTATATTAGGGTGCTGCGTAAGTTCTATCCAGAGTACATTCACAAATTCGATTTCCAACCTTCGTCTATCATCGCCTGTGAGAATATTCGAACATTTATTGCAAAGACTTTTTATTATACTGTCGCCGTTATTATTCTTTCTCTCTCTCTCTCTCTCTCTTACTGTCTCTTTGCTTTTCTCGAGACGTTTTCGTATTTATGGTAAATACGGGAATTTATCATCAAGTTCGTGGGTTTCCTTTTTCTATCGTACGTTTAAAAAGATTCGTACCAGTGACCATTTGCGCAAAATTATCGTTTCTCGTACGATGATGTACGTCTATGATAGTATCTCTATTATGCGTAGGTTGTTACGTAGATTCTATTTTTATTGTTATTTAATATCATACCGTGTCTGTTGTACAAAACTTTTTAAAGAGATTTCTGATAAGTCTATAACAAATATATTGCCGTTCGGAAGTATCCGAACGCTTGCTTATCTTTGATGGGACATAATTCAATAACCAATAAAGAGTACATGAAAGTAATTTACGTACAGAGCAACGTCATCCTTGGTAGACCGATCCTTTGGTATTTCGAGCCGCGTCGAGCGGTTACGCTATCGGTTGCTTCATTGTTTCCGTAATTATAGAGAATGATTTACATCTGGCACGATCGATACAACTGGGACGAACAACAAAACGCTTGGAACAATGCAACGCTGGCTGGTCTACGAGCGTAATGTTTTATACACGTCGGTAATTGCAACCCAGCCAGTGATGTTACGTACACGCAGCATATGTCATCATTATTGTTCTCCGGATATACACTACCGTTCGAAAGTATCCGAACATTTACCAACATGCATTTTAACTGAGAATTTCCGACCAAGTCGAACTGCAGTGATTTTGTTCTTTATAATCGTCGTAGATACGTAGCTACGCCTTCGTTCGTATGTTAGGACACTACCAAATATGAGATAAATTCTAACGCTTGTAATAGTTATACATATACGTAGGACGTGAATGTTTATGCGTTTATAGAGAACTTAAAAATACGAAAATGTATAAAATAAACAAAATGTGTAAGCAGCGATATTTAGATGGTAAATGCTAAAGGTAGTAATACACATATCATATATAGTAAACAGTGAAGCATATGACTGGTATATCTGTTAATAGGTAATTTAAATGTAGAGTCTTCTAAATTCATAGCAAGCTAACAACCGCTGTTTGTATTTGTTAATGGGTCATTAATATGTGTATATATACACTTTGGTCATATGTAAATATATGTTCAATATAGTAGAAATATGTACCACAAATCAATTAGGTAATGGATGTAGTTACGGAAAAAACCGAGCTTCGATTAATATTAATCAATTATCGAATATAAGAGGGGCCGTCGTTATTCGTACGTTTTAATTAAATTCAGTTTTATTGCTACAAATTGATCAAATTATTCAGATCCTTATGAAGTTTATACGTATAATAAAACCTCGAATTGCATATTTTTCTGTACACTCCACTGCTCCTATATTTCATCAGATAGCCTTTTCGATTCACGTTCGTCAAAAATATTTCCCCAAGTTATTCTATAAAAATGCATGAATTTAATTGCGCTGCGATCCTCGAATTTTCGTATTTCAATCTTGTTTCCGTTTTAACAAACAAGATAGATCCATATAACACGCTAGGAAGATTTGACGTATTAAAACGAGAAATCACGAATGCAAGAATTTTTTATTATTTTACTCGATCTCCTGAGGTACTTTTTGACGTTGGAAAATATAATTAAACCCGCTCGTCGTTCCATTCTTCAGATTTTCAGAAAGGCAACGAAAGCAGGTCTTACGCTTTTCCAGCATTATCCACAAACCGCAGCTGCCAGGATATTCAAAGAACGTAGCTGTGGAACCCTTCTCTAGTAGAATAGAAATTTGGAGATTGGAGGGTCGAGGCATCTGAGAAGACGCGTGGCGCCGAGAAATTCGTTTATTCCGCGTCCGTGCATACACATGACCATGGAGCTTGGCTCCGACGAGATTGACTCCGAGTCGAGATACCAGAAGCTCCGTCGTAGCTGTTCTTTCGACTTTGACTCTCGCTTTTCCGTGATCTGCATATTTTGTCTCTTACCAGTGTCTCGTGCGGTATTTCGCCAAGCTCTCTCATCCTAACGAGATTTTTCTTATTCCTATCATGGCGGGGATAAAAACTCGTGACATCTGGAGATATCGACGTACCAAATGATAGATTTTTCTAGTCGTGCCGGGACTACTCCTTCCTCGATTTCAACGGATGTTCGAGACTTGAATTTCCAAGTTAGAAACGGCCTGTTTATCAGAGTACCGATCATAGCGGAGATCGTAGTCGACATTACGTGGAAATATTCGTACGTGTTACGAATATACGCGATAGAAATTTTGTTAGAAGCCGCCCGTATATCGTAAAAATCGAAGTACGCTTCATTAACATTATGGATAACTATCGATAACGGGATACTGATGCCATACGAGGGTCAACCTACCGACGCACGATACACACAAGGTGTTCATAAAACGTTGTATTTATTGTAGCTAGCCTACGATTATTTATGTAAACTCATATTTTTATAGACTCAATTAAAAAAAAAATGGGACGAATAAAAAATCGCCTCTATTTAATATTGTAAAGAACAATATACTTTATTCGTGTATTTTTACATCTTCAAGTTACACAAATAAATGTAAAAAAATTCCTACTCGTAATTATGATCAGTCGTGTTTAGAACGTTAGCTTCTGAATATTTTTAGAACGCGTTACTTTCATGTAATCTGTTGTTATGTAAAGTTAATCTGTTGCGCAACGGGATTATTCGACTTTTAAACGGTTAAGAATCCAACATTTTCTCGAGCGATCGCACAGAGGAGGAACGCTGGTCGGGGGTTAGAGAGTCGGAGGTGCACGGTCGCGACCAGGAGAATGTCATGGTCGTACTTTAACTCCTGGCCGTCCTTCGGAGTTCCTCCCCTTCGTAGTCGGATATGGTTCCATAGGTAACCTTGGATTTTTTTAATTATCATTGAATCACCGTTAAACACGACACTGTTAGGTGACTCTGAAATTAAGGTACGGCCACTTAAAAGCAAACCCGTAAAGCGACGCCCACGCAGCGGGTACCTGCTATATGCACTTACGCGCGTGCAGGGGCGGATCGAGCGATGTTCGTTCGAACTTTAAAGTCGACGTATTACGAATTTCTCTCTTTTGTCTCTGAACGTCGCGTCGTTCCAATACCCTTTAAACACTCGAAGCATCAAGGTGAAAAAAATGTTCTCTTTCTAAAGATATACTCTCTAAATAGAAAGCCTGGAGGGAAAAATCAAAAGGCTTCGGTTCCCGCAGCTGCTCCATTTACCTTTCATGGGCGTTTATCCCCTTCTTCTTCTTCTTCTTCTTCTTCGAATGGGTTCAAACTTCCGATAGTCGGTTCAATGGCGAACACGTCGAGCGCTAATTGTTGCCCCCAGCGTCACGAAAGTCGCCGGTATTTCGCGTGCCGCTTCTCCATCCTCTTTGGTCGATTGGAAGGAAGAAAAGGTCGATCGGCTCGTCGTCTGGCGGAGAGGAGATACGGCCCTGAATGCGCTGCACACAGGGTGGCCAGACAGAAAAATGGCAAAAGCACTCCCCACCGATGACTGCCACGAATAAGGGCCACATAAAGACGGGTCGTAAAACTATGATTTACGGCTTGTCATTGATGCGTTTGCTGTCCGTCCATCCGTACGATCCTTCTCCCTCGGTTCATCATCGTCTCCCTTCGTGTTCCCTCTTATTATTTTTCTTGTATCTCGTCGTTCCTTTTGTTCCTCGACCGCGTCTCCTGCGAGAGGATAGCCCGTTCGAGAGGCGATAATCGATTAGCCGGTTGGAAAAAGCGGTAGCGTATCAGTATCGTTCTGACCAGCGTACGATATATGGAATAAAATATCACTAGAGGAGGGGAAAAATGAAAGGGAGAAGCTGTGTGTATTGTGGGAAAGCAGGAATTATCGTAGCAACGTATTGCCTTTGTATAGTCTTCTTAAAATATACACCGGGGTTCATAAGTCACGGACCATTTATTAATCTATCAATCTTAAACGTAACTCTTGTTTAAATAGATCAAATCTTCCATTTCTTTCTTTTTATTTCTTCTTCTCCCTTCTATCTTTTTTTTCTTTTTCTTGCTGGAAAGCAGTTTTAAAATTCGACGCGTTGTTAATCGATCTCGTATTAGCGAAATCGCCGTTAAGCGCTTGAAAACGTCATTGTAAATCAGAGTAACGATCTAAATGTCCCATGACTTGCGAACAATAGCGTGGATCAAGACGTTCGTTCCTTCCTCTTTGTACTCGCATCTCTTATTCCCCGTAATAATTCTTGCAGAAACAAATCGTCATATTTTACATTTGTCTTATTGCAAACCATATCAACGTAATTATTAACCCTGAGGATCACGTGACATTAGCAAGAAACGAAGCGGATTTACGTCCCCCTCTTAGGTATTCGTTCTTTTTCGTACCGTTGGCTGTCCGCAGCCTCGGCACTTTCGAGTGGGGGAGAACCAGGAGACTGGAAGAAGAAAATCCCTTCGTCAGTGGAATATTAACGCCTAAGGATGAGTGTTTTTCTGGTCGGGCGCGAAGGATGCGACCTTGCGGCGTTTCCACTTCGTCTTGGCTTCGTTGGCTATTGTCCTCGAAGCGTAAGCATTGTGTATACGATGCGGTCAGTGGGTTATTTAAAGTTTTAACGCAGCCCAGCCTGCCGGCAACATGCTTACGTTTAATGGCGTCTGCGGTTTCCCATCAAACTTCTCCCCCGTACCACCTGACATATTGCGCTCGCTCTCTTTGCAATTCGCAAACACCGTACTGTCGCCTATCTTGGAACTCCACCGTTCTTACGAAAATTTGTCGTCGTTTGAACGGAAGAAGACAGGGATCGCTAAATCCTAATGAAGTTCTTCAACGAATTCAACGATTAAAAAATATTAACTGTTAAATGTTCCGATTACAAATAACCATGATAAACGGTGAACGTTTGTTTGGTTATTGATAACCAGTATCAGCGCCGGAAACCGTATTTGTTTACCGCAATAATCATTATCGATGAGAGGATTTTTTTCGATCGTGAATTTCCATTATCGATGATAACATCTTTTTCTTTTGTTTCCGATAATTCCGTCATCGATAACGATTATCGGAAAGCAACAAAATGTTGATCATTTATAACGGTTATTCCGTATCAAAATCATTTAAACCGGCCCACTAATTCTTCTACTATAATCTTTTTAATTAGTACCATAATGTAACTTTCGAAGAATTACCGGTGCTAAACTGATACTCGTGAAACAAGCACGCGAGAAATTGGCAAATCGAATAATAGCAGTCGCGTGGAACGATCGGTTACCGGCGAAACAGCCAGCCACGAGTGTTAATCTTGTTCGCGGGAGGTTGACGATGATACACGCAACGGCTATACCTGGACGTTTATGCTTGTTGGAAAGTTCGAAGTGAAAGTGGCCGAGCCGCGTTGCTCGTTAGCGCGTAAGTTATTAGCTGACCGATAGTTAACCCCCGAGATCGAAGGTCGAATTGTAAAACGGTCAGCCGTGTTATCGCGTCGATGCCGAAGAAACGCGTGAAAACGCGCGAGCAACGCGAACGCCCATCCTTTCTGCGTAATCGATTCGACGCGTGTATCCCGTCGAATCTCTTTAATAAAGAATTCTGCCGAGCTTCGCAAGATTCTTCGTCGAAATGAAATTTCCGCAAAAATGTTACGGAGTCGACCGAGCGAACGAGCAGAGTATCAACGGCCACGGATCGCGAGATATAAAAGGCTTTTACGATGTTTAAAAAATCGTCGCGGCATCTCGGCGCCGTTTCTTTATTTCTATCGCAGTAATCTTATCCGCCTTTACCGTTACTCGATGTAGTCATAAAGAACGGACCCTCGCCGTTTTAATTTCTTCATCTGCTTTTTCCTTATTTCTACCTGCCTCTCTTGCTGCTTCCTTGAGATGTCTCTTCGATTAAACGGACGACATGGTGATTTCGCGATATCCCACGGTAACGGCACAATCGGGTCGATTAATGCTGGAAAAGAAGCAAAAAGAAAAACTGGTCGCAGTAAAGAACGAGGTAGTGAACTCGAGTCTCTTTTTTCTGTTTCAGATGTGAACCTGTGAAGGTGGAATCCTCGAGAAGCGCGAGGTCCTCGCAATGGAGGCGGGACCGAAGCAACAGCAACAACAGCAGCAGTCGCAACAGCAGCAACAACAACAGCAGCAGCAACAGCAACAGCAAAATTCGTCAGCTGCTGGCACGGGACAAACGTCGAGCCAGGCCACGAGTCCGCAAGGCAGCCAGGCTCAAGGCCAAACTCAAGGTCAACAGAATCAAGATGCGGCTGCAGTCGCAGCTGCCACTGCGGAGGCCGGTCCGGTGGAGGAGGGAGTGCTCCTCGCCAGGGTGCACGTCCCGGAACTTTACGTCAGCAAGTGTCTTCAGTTCCCGAGGGATCAGCTCGTCTGGGACGTGAAGCAGCAATGCCTGGCATCCTTGCCCAAGGTAAGACGATATTCTCTGCCTCCGCGTTGTCCGATTCTCTCTTCCGAGTGACTGACTACCTCTCTCACGCGAGAATCCATTAGCGAAGATCCTTGAAGACGAACTGGAAGAGTCGGGACCCCGACGGATATCGTGTAGCTTTCTGCGATTCGTTCGCGTCGATCGGTCAATTAACGGTCTCAAATTGCATTATCCTCGCCACTCATGGCGCCAAGGCATTAATCGCGAGTCATCAGGAGCCGTTGGCGTTCCGTTAAAAATCATAATCGTCCTTGTACTTGTCGATGATCGCGGGGTTGAACGCGTTTACCATCCATTACCGTCGATCTCTATCGAGCGCGGCTCGTTGCATCGTACGGCGTTGAATCGTCGGTTGTACGTGAGATCGCGAGCTCCCCCGCTCTATCAAGAACTCGGTGTCGGGTGGTTTTTCTTGAAAAAAAAAAAGAAGAAAAGAAAAGAAAGTACGCACTGCGTTACGGACCGCAGACTGCTACTTTGTATGTTGATCTCGGTAAATTGCAGGGGACTCTCGAACGGTCGCGTCTTGGTGTATTCGAGCGAGAGTTCTTCGGGCAAGACTGGACCGGGCTTCCTGACTCTTCTCTCTCTTTTTTCATTGGTAGTCGTAGCCGGAGCCCTCGGAAAGTCACGAAGCACACGCAGGATTAAGAGATCTCGAGGGGATCGCTACCGTGCGCCCCTCGAACGTCTCACTTTATTTATCGAGATATTCGTTGCTCGGGAACGAGTAACGATGCACCAGCCGGGCAAATGCAAATCGGCGCCGTACCTGCGCTGTGTTTCGCGGCGATGTCCGGCTCCGAAGAATTTCGCGATCGCACAAAAGAGGTACTACATAAGTTACTAGCCGCACCGCCACTGACAAGAAACAGACACGAACACGTGCCGCTACTCCTAAACAAAATAGGAGCTAGAAAATACCGATCTCTGTGTGGCTTCTTCTGCTTCGTGTGTCAAACCATCACGCTCTTTCATACCGTGTCTCTTCCCTTCCCACCTTCTCTTCTCTCCTTGCATTCTGTCCATTTTTGTAGCCGTGTTTTTCCCTCGGCCGTCTCCTCGTACGTCGCGCAAGGAATTTTCACACGTGTAGTCTTTCTATCCTGCCTTCCGCGACGGAGGCGCGGCGTGACAACTCCCATCTTTACGCGACTCTCGTTACGCGACTTCCATCTTTCACCTATCCTCGGAAAACTTGTCTCTCTTTGTTTGTCTTTTCGTTTCTCTCTCCCTCGCTGCGAACGTTCGCTGCATAAAGTCGCAGTCCCAGACCAAGACAATTGGTTCGTCGATGTGTAAAACTGTACGCGTTAAAGTTACTCGTCGAGACCCACCTTCGACTAACGTTCCAACTTTGTCCGCTTAACGAATCACTTGCCACCCCCTGGACATCCTGTGCTCGATCTTCCGCTTCGGACCAGCCCATAGCAGACCTTGTTTCTCGGAACGAGTTCGATGACGAATATTCATAAGACGAAAATGAGGGGGGAGGGGAATATTCGCATTATTCGTACGGGAATAAACGCGTACTCCCATAGCGAACGTGCACGTATCGCTGCAATGGATACGTTCACCTGCATTCCACGCGGAGTTTCGCTTTTATTGATAATTGGCTATCTTGTTAATGGACCAATGCTCGACTCGATCGACCACCGTCTATTACCTTCGCTTCTCGCGACGTACCAAGAGAGAAAATGTACCGTTTGCGAGCGTAGCGTATTGTTCGAATTTTTCAGGCCGATCTATCCGTGGATTTATGGAGCGCGGTGGAAACGTTAATAGTCATCGAACGTGTTCCGAAGGATTCTCGCGGCAGGACCACACGAATATATACACATACACGTACCACAGATATACTGTGCGCATTGTACTTTCAAGATACACGCAATGGATACGCGAATAATATACATATATGTATATCATGTATGGGAGTAAAATATAATACGTATATTATATTTTATGAGATGTGGTTTATTAAATATACAAATATATATATATATAAGGTGTCCCAGATATCCTTGATCAAACTCCTTCAGTATATTCTGTCAACGTGAGTAAGAAAAAGAAAATGAATAGGTCAACACAAAAAAAAAGATCGAAGAAAGCTTCTGAAGACAATAAATTTGATCTCTTACCACTGTGAAAGTCCTCTACGTATTATCAGAAATGGTAAATTTTTTTAAATACCGTTCACCCACCTAATGATCACACTGATTACAAAACAATGCATTTATATCTACAATTTCTTTCTTATTTGTACTTGTGCAGAACGTACTAATAGCGTTTGTCTGGGAAAACTTGAAACACCGTGTATTTTACGTTTTATATGTAAATAAAGAGGGATATATATATATATATATGTATGTATGTATGTACGTATGTATGTATGTATGTATGTAAGTATGTATATATAGTTATTACTAATTAGTAATTATGCACAGCGACACGCGAGTGTCCATCGATTAATCGTGTATATTTTTCTGACCTGTGGCGTTGTTGTTGTTGTTGTTGTTTTTGCTTTTGCCTCACTTGCACGGGGCGTGCGAATACACTACACCCGCCACCACCGAACCACCACCGAACCACCACCAACCACCACTTCACCTGTGCTATCGTCTTGTTGGGGCCCGCCTCTTCGAACGCACCCCCGTACGCGAATCGACCGACAATATCGAAAATATACAAAAATCGCGCCCTCGGGCCCGACCTTCACCCTCCACCTCCGGTGTGTTGCGTCGCGGATATACCACCGCTTCTCCACCCCTTTCGAGCGCCTCGCAGGTGGCCACTTGGTACAGGGTACGTCTTCACTATTACTAATAGCATGCATCCAACCCCCTATGCAACTACTTATACCAAACACCCCGATAAAACCCGCCGCCTCTTCTTTATACCGATTTGTCGTCCCGTTTCTTCTTTCGTTGTTTCAGTTTTCTTCGCCGTGGTGAAAAAGAAAAGAAAGAAAAGAACGAACAGAAAGAGAAGCGAACCTTTCACATTCAGACTTTCGTGCATGGCGAAACGAAACACGGTTCGACGAACTATCCCCGTTAGGTTTAGCGTGTTCCTCGGAACCCCACGTTTTAAAAACATATTGTAAATTTTACGGAGTCGATTTATATTTCCGGCTATCCTCTCGAGTGAGAACGAAAAAAACGGCGAGTTTCTTTACGACGAGAAAGACGAGGAAAGTTTACAGATGCATACGTAAGTGCATCCTTTGTCTCTGCGCTCTGCCTTTGGAACACAGTCTCGCGTTCTGCAAAATTCGGCGGTTCGTAAAAAGTTAATTTATAAAGCTCATGGCATTTGCATATCTGTGTGCTCTTTCTGTAGAAAGCGAAGTAGTACAATTTCTTGGGGTCAATTTCACGTTAAGGACTGTCCGGTAAAAAGAATTTATCGTTAATGAGAATTTTTTAACGATTTTGCAACGCGGCCCTCTGATAGTTCTCGGCACCCTGACTCCGGTTTCAGAGAGGAAACGTGGCATCGCGTCACTTGCCACCCCAAGTCTCGTTAACGTAGGATCACCCCTCGTTGTACGCGACTTTTCTCTCGTTCCTTTGCGTCGCGAGCTCGCTACGCGCACCGACCAGACGAAGAAGAACGATGCTTGGAAGAGCAGGCAAGGGGTGGAGGGTAGTCTCGAGATAGTCTCGGGCTCGATTCGCTTTTCGCTACCTTTCCTTCTTCGATCGCCACGTATAGAAGATCCGAGGGGAAGTTTCGTCGAGTCAAATTTCGTCGATTCGATGGAAAAGCGAATTCGCTGTATTTTCATTCGGAAGACTCTCATTGAAAGAACTTTTATTTGAAAAACCTTTATGCGATAGACATCCTTCGATACCGCGGCGTATCGTACAGTATAAACGTATTGGCTGATTAAAGGATCGAGAAACGTTTGCAAACAGACGTATAGCGTGTAGAGCAAAATGCACGAAGAGAGATACGTGTCGTTTTACGACGAGAGGGACGCGCGAGCTACGCGATCGATCGATTCGCGAGGAACGAGGACGAACGCTTTAATTAACCGTGGAGACCCGCTCGAATCGATGATTCCGTCCTTACGACGCGCGACCGTAGACCACGAGCTATTTCGAGCTCGATTTGCATGTACTTATAGCAGCTCCTGCCTTTCAGCGCTAAAGTATCATAGAATGTAAGTGCATGTATCGGTTAAGCGTACATAGCTCTTTACTGTTACTGACCCGTGGTTCACGTTCAAGGATGATGCGATACAGTCTCAAGGTCGTGCAATTGTACCTACGCAGTTACCTTTCAGCGGGCTTATCCACCTATCGTCGATTTATTGTCGTTATGACTGTTTCTTTCAAATCTCTCGCGCAATTTCGACCTCGGAGAATTTGGACTCGTCATCGGAACGAACCTCTTTGTTTCGAGATAACGAAAACGAGTGAACGATAACGTAACTTGCTTTCGAATGCTCTTCGACTTCCTTAACTCCGTGGAAAGTATGCAACGGTCGATAAGCTCGAAGGAAGCGACTCATCGTGGCTTTTCAGGGAAAAAATGTCGATTTCGTAGAACGGTTGAACGCCAAGAAGATTTCGTGCTTCGTCGAAAGCATGACGCCACGCTGGACGATGACTTTCGTTTTCACCTAAGCGTCTCGGAAGAGATCGTTCGGCTCACGGATCGTGTGTCGCGCGACGAATCGATCTCTGCCTGGGCAATTTGCGATTTTCCGACAGAGATCGACGACTAGATCCGTTTGCTGGCGTATCCAGATGGTTGCATGGAGCTTTCTTTACCCGAGACGCAGGCGTTACGCGAGATTACGCAACGCGAGTCGAGTTCTCGCGAGGGAAAGCGGCACGCCGCTTGTCTTCGAGAATTAAATATCAAAAGTCATCGAACGTTATAGAGAAACGAAGCTTATCGGATCCGATTTGTCTCCCTCGAATCCTCGCCGCGACGGAAACGAGTTTCGCGAGCCTACGACGTATCATTGCGGTGTTTCTCGCGTCTTTTCGCGTTTGATCTAATCTGCTGTCGAATGAGATCACCTTCCGACCATCGCGTTGTATCATACGTATGTTTGTCTTACGCTTATCGACGAAATAATCCAATTCGAAGAAAGAAAGAAATTGCAATTCACGACTGCACTACCTGCCATAAGTATGAAATCAAACTGAGCAACTGTATCGAGTTTAGATCGTCCTGCTTCCGCAAAATTAAACGATGATTTTGACTAGTAATATACGATATGAAATTATAGAGTTATAGCAAAGCAACAAGAGAATAAAGCAGTGGAAAGTATCGAATATCTGTATCAAATGGCACATTTCGTCCAAGTGCCATAAAGTATTTGTGCCTCTCGGAAGATCAACCGATCAACTGCAAATTTCTGGAAACTCCCAATTCGTAATTCAAGTACGTACTTCAGTATCTATACAAAATTAGTATTCAACGTATCAGAGAGCAAGCGACTGATCTTCGAATATTTATTTATCAGAAGATCATAATCGCAAATTTGAAGGTAAATTTAAAGAAAACAATACTGTGATCGTCAAGTTTCCTCGCATTACAATTTACGAACTCGATGCACATGGCCTCTAAGCGGGAAATTACGCCTGTTTCGTACAACCTTGCCGAAAAGATTGATTTAATCGGGGAAACAGGTGACACACGATTTTCATTCCGTGTCACTGGATGGCAGATGGCAGATAGCATTGAAAAATCAGTCGCTCGAACCGATTCGCTGAAAACACGAACGCGTGAAAAATGATCGACGCTAACAAGTGGAAATGGACGAGTGCGATCATGGGTAACTCGGTGTTATCGATGACAAGCGTACGAGCGACTAAAGGTGCGAACAGAACGCCTACAGGTGATTCACTTTCGTAGCCCCGTGAATTTTCACCAACGCGTCCTAGTGATTAGCGGCGTCGACGACGACTAATCGATTTTTCTCGCTGGCACGCGGAAAAAGAGGCGCGTCAGCTTCTGGGAACAACGAACGCCACGCCGCAAGAAATTCCGTGAAATCTCTCCGTGGTATTTTTCCCTAACCTACCGTGAACGTACGTTAATTGACAGAGAAAAAGCTCATTTGCATAAAGCTGTAGAGTCGACAGACTGTTTCAATAGAACGAATGAACAGAAAGAAGTAATCAGATTTTACCCATGTACGTGATGTTAACGCAACATTTCATTTACAATTTTCTTCGATCAATCTGCGTCATCGAATTCTGTTTTTCAGCCTCGTAACCACGAAAGACAGTTTCGAGGATTCGTTGAATATTTCTCACGACGCTGTTTCTTCCATCCAGATTTTACGATCTTACGAAATTTCAAGAAACTGATGTATTTATAACGTTACGACGAACCATAGCTTGCTCCTTAATGCGAGTTAATTAGCAACGCGTGATAAGAGTTCGCTGAATACTTTTGTCACCCTGTTATCTTTTCCGTCTAGATCTCGCAAAATTTAAAGAAATTTAAAGAAATTGGTATTATACGTTCATAACTTATAATATTATGACGAACAATTGCTTGGTCCTTAACGAGATAATTAGTCAGCACGCGACAATGGTTATAACGAGATATCGTCCTTCTATTGTCTGGATATCGATGTCACGGTGTCCTTATCGTCGCGGAGTGCCATGTGGAGGGATCGATCGCTCGATTGTGACCAAGTATCGAGATAACACCGTACCGGAACCGGTGACCGCACATTACGGGCTGTATCGATGCGGCGACGTATGTACCGCAGGTATCCGACGTGGGGATCTCGCCTCGGATAAATTCATCGCAACGCTACGGGTTCCGCGGTCCTCCGGGGCCACGGATACATCCTCGTGGGCGTTAGATCATTGTGATTCGCGATCCAAGACCTGGATCATCCTTCACTTCCGATAGGATCGTCCCTTCCCTCTGTTTCTCGCGCGGTTCCCTCTGGGCTATTTCTTTCTCGCTCTCCACGCTTCTTCTCCTTACGTACGCTATCGTCCGCAAGTATTTAGACGCCTGATGCAATTGCGATGAAAAAGCTGATAGTTTTATTATACCTCTGTCATTACGATTGGAAAAAGTTTCTCTGTCTGTTGCTATAAGCGCGATCAAATGCCTCGCTAAATTGAAATTGAAATTGAGGATATACAACTGCTTCGCTTAAGAGTTTCGTGTTTATTTCTAAAGATCAGCTGACAGTTTTTAAAGTCTGTATATCAGGATAGGATTATTCGAATCGCCTAAGCTTCGACGTTTAAACATGAAATCTCCAACTTTGAACAGAGCGATCGTACTCGTCGCAAGCGTGTGCTCGATATTTTTATTATAAATCTTTTTAACTTCGAACACGCGTGA
Organism: Bombus bifarius; assembly: GCF_011952205.1. Classification (NCBI taxonomy): domain Eukaryota; kingdom Metazoa; phylum Arthropoda; class Insecta; order Hymenoptera; family Apidae; genus Bombus; species Bombus bifarius. The sequence goes on along the minus strand of NW_022884569.1, from coordinate 254,978 downwards.
CCTGTAGCGAATTTCTCCCTTTTCCCTGTGGTTGACGAGGCAACAGGACAATACAAATTTCGAAAAAGCGACGTTTCATACGCATCGACCAAATGCAAACAACTGTACTTAGAAACCTTATAAACGCGCACGCGAACAGCGTGTGTGGTAATACGTGATAAATAGCGAGAATGGAAGCGGAGATTTTCGAAACGAAGAGCAATTTTGCGGGCAGCAGAAACGGCGTAGATCTCTCGATCTTTCGATCCTCCGGCTCGAGAAAAATGGTGTATCAGATCGCGATATCTTTCAGCGCACGAGGATCGAGCGAGATGCGATCAGACGTATCGTAAGTTTTCGTACGCGGCTCCGTGTAATTGAATGAAGGGCACGGTGGATCGTGACCGGTCCGTGAGATAACTCGAAGACCAGTGACCTCGAAACCACGACGAGAACTCGAATGTTACGAAAGTAACAACGCTAAAGACTCTCGTCAATGTCGAACACCTCTTTCGATTTCTTCGAATCGTTAAATCGCCAAAATTACTCCAGCTGCAACCTCGAACCAAAGAAACAACCGTGCGACCGGAGAAACCGTTCATCGACTCGGCGAATTACGCAACGATTCGATCGAACGACCCGAAATGAGGAAGAGAACAAAAAATGAGAGAGAAAGAAGAAAGAACGGTCGGTGAATACACGCGGCGATCGGTGTTCCCGTTCGAGAAACGTTTCCCGATCGATTTGCAGCAATGAATACCATCTAGTCCGGCAAGTGGTTTATCGAACGATTCCGCGAACGAGATCGAAGCGCGATCGGTACGCGGCTCGCACGTGCGTGTACTTGCATGCGTGGAAAACGATGATGACACGAGACGAAAGACAGTCTCGTCGTGGCGAACGAGGGTTAGGACTTGTGTCCACGGCGCGTCGACCAGAAAAGAAAAGCGAAAAAGACAGAGGGAAAGAGAGAAAGGGAAGAAGAAACGGGCGCCTCGTGACTTGGATGTCAGAGGATCAACAAATCCTGCCGCCGTAGACGCGGAACAAATACACGCGAGTTGTTGATCGCGTACGATCGAGTCGAGCTATTTATACCGAGGCTCGTCCACTCGTCCAAGGGAGTAGATCGAATGGAGATCGATGGGCTAGCTTTTCAGAAGTGGAAGACAACTGCGCGCTATGGCGTGCACGGTGCCCGCGAATCGAACAACAGACACGTCGGCCAACTCGATCCTCCTCCTCTTCCTCCTCGTGGCGTTCTTGCGAAACAAACGCCAACAACGAACGAAACTTGCCTTTCGAGAGAAACGAGAAGGAATTCCGGAGGCACGCGAATCCCGCCAGGAAATTGCTTGAAATATTTAATCGGTACCATTGTTAGCCTAGATACACGTAGGTTGTTTCCTCGACGGCTGGTTCTTCAGCCTCGTCGCGTATCCCCTCGAAATCTATCTACTCGTTCTCTCGCTTCTCGTAGCTGCGTTTAAGGGCAATCGTGGAACGAACGTAGCCGGATATTAATCTAACGTTTTAAGCCAGTAATTACGTTCGGGAAGCTGCGCTGTTCTGATTCCACGTTTCTTCGTTCGGAAGTAATGCGATGAAAGAGTTGCCGCAGCCGGGTATTGTCTTAACTGAAACGCAAGTGGAGGAACTCCGGCTCGGAGACGTTTTTGCGGTGTCGTTGTCTTTAGAGAAAATCTGTGTAGGTGGGAGCTATTGTACGTGCGGATCGTAGATATAACATGGTCGTAAAATTGGCAGAAAAGTAACTAGAATCTTGGCGTTTCTAGTGTGAAATACTCGAAGGAGAAAAGAATTCCAATCTTTTTAGATATAACGTCAACTTGGAATTGTTTCGCCCAAGGGAAATTATTGTTGTCTTTCCCAAGAGAAATTATTATTATTTCGCCGACTTACTAACTTGCAGCGAATTTGAATACGCATGAACTTTGAATACAGCGCAAGAAAATAATCGCAGATGACTATATACGTACGCCTCGACTGCCTGCAATTTATAGGAATTCTCAAATCAAATTACAAACCATAGAAGCAAAATTCGACGGCAAAACCGTCCACTTGATACAACTAACTTTCTCAGTCGGAGATCTAAATTGCTTCGAAACTTACACAATCCTAGGTGCGGCAACCTCGATGAATCTCCTCCTAAAGCTCCAATTTACCACTCTATATCGTTTCTACTCAGTACACACGCTTTTATTCTATGCACGAGGAAAAACGGTCTCCGCTGCCACTATTTAAATACCAACATCTACCCTCAGCGTGCATGCATATACATATACAAGAGAGCAGGGCCTGTGTCGAGTCGAGTCGAGTCAACTGGAGAGATCGGCTCGAAGCAGAAGGAGCATCTTTACAAATGGTTTCGGAGATAGGAGTTTTTTCAGTGAGCCAGTTCGGACCGTGCACGTAAGTTCGTCCACTTTACTCGTTGGGACGCGAGCGTGGAGCAGTAGCCAGCAACTGCAGCAGCCTTTTACCCGGGGCTCTCCAAGTGCAATCTCGTATTCATGAATTCCTTGTACGTAGCCCCTCTACCTTCTTCCACCTCCGCCTTCTTTCTCCGCCCGCGCTCCTTGCCTCTTCTTGCCCCTCTGCACCCTTTGCCATATCTTCTCTGTCTCTCTCTCTCTCTCTCTCTCTCTCTCTCTCTCTCTCTCTCTCTCTCTCTCTCAATGTCTTGCCCTTCCGCCTCTCTAACAATCCCATACGCGTCGCTCTCCAGAGCCGAGGGACTAAGAAAATCGTTGGACGCTCCGCGCTCCTTCCTGCCAGAGACTGAAAAACAGACGCAAGATAGCAACCAGCGTGGAAATCGTTTCCGCTGGAAAGTCGCAAGCACAGCCACGAATTTACGAGGTCTTTACGCGGCTTGTATTAGAGCCGGCGTGTCGAGAATTTGTCAGGCTTGTCGTTTCGTACAATTGGATAGCTATAGATAAAGCTGTTAGGCTTTGTTTCTTTGCTCAGGTATATACAGGTTCGTGAGAGTATTCGAACATCCGTAGACTTTTTATGAACCTTTCACGAACATATTACGCGTCTCGTACGGAACATTTTAAATTTTTATTGGCGCTATTGCGAGACCCGTGGTCGTATTGGTAGAGCTTGAAATCTGGAAATACGTACAGCAGTGGGAGACAAAAGCGAAGATACGAAATTTTCTCGCTCTTACGCGTACGTTGTATAAATTAACAATTTATTCAGAACGTGCACAGTATATAGGGGAATATAAATTAACATTAAAAAGATATAGGTAAATCTAGGTAGATAAGTCAATATTATAGGAATCTCATTTTTGTAAGGTGTATGATTTTTAATACTCACTGTATTGAGAACAATACTACGAGATATTTGGTAGAAGCGTATACTTCGCAGAGATCACAAAGATATTTAAACGATCCGTTATCCATAGTTGGACACTTGTTTCGCTTAAAAAATTCATTTTAGAGTTATTTTTCCACTTTCGCCTGTAATGAAAAACTATCATCTCGAATCTTTCATCAAACAGAACAGTTTCACTCTCGATGAGAGCCACTGTCGCCCGTGTTCCTCGTTTATCTGAACACGATGGTGACCGTAAACGTCTATGCTGTTCAAGATTCGCGACCATAACAATAATTCCGCTGTTTAACCCCATCGAGTGTTCGACGCGTTCCTCTGTCCTTTTGCTTCTATGATTCTGCCCTTTCCTTGTGTCCCGTGTGTATCTTGGCCGACCTTCGCGTGAAAACCGAACCGCTCACTGCTATTTATCAGCTTTGTCAATTATCGTTAAACGTTCGCAGGAACGCGGAAAGCCAAGCCGAGAGCTTCTCGGACGATCGAACGTTTCTCGTCGTTGCAGATTGCTACTTGCAATCTCTAAATAAATTATATTCGATCTCGAGATCATCGTACGGCTGCTTTAATCATTCAAAGCAATTAATACAATAACGACTTGTGAAATATTGTAGCTGTCCGACTGTTTTTCGTAGTAAGTTCATACGTTGAGCCTACGCTGCGCTATTCTGGCGAGTGAACCGTTCTGCTGAACTCAGCGTTAACCCCTACAATTCTCGTAGCTTAAATTACGATGCAACGTGAAGAATTTCGCTAATTCCTGTCTCTGTTACTACAAAACGCCGTGTTCTATTAATCCTCCAGCCTTGGACGATTTTCATATTTTCTGTACGAAATCGTGGACAAAGTTTGTATCTTCTGAAGATTTATCATAAAGGTCGCACGATAATGGCGTGGTCTGCCGGAATTAGGAGAACGTGATTTCGGCGTGGCAGTAGGGATAAACCTGAAACTGAGAATTCCCCGGGGGAGTAAACTGGAATGTTCATAAACAAAAATGTCGGAACAAAATGTAACACGGTATTAAAAGCGCGGTCGAAGAAAAATTTAATTAAATTATAAAATATCTCATCTATTCATCGTGAACGTTTGAAAACTGAAACGTTTGAGAAAAGCTCAGCTCAGCTATTTTCTCCGTAGATCGGAATGAAAAAAATTTCACGAAGAAGATAGCGACGTGACGCGAGTCCTTAATTGTTCGAAATTAGATAAGAGACTCTAAACTGGATACAAAATTCGGAGTCAGCGAAGAGGCAATTCGATAGATTCCATTTGAAAGATCGCCGAGCCCATCTTTCGTAAAAGCTTCGTGAAAATACGGGAAGCTGGAAGCTCGTTGTATAAAATTAATTACTCGGCTCTTTGATCTTCGTCTGCTGCTATTCACGGTTTTTTAACCTTTTCATTCAACGACCGAGAGAGCTCCGCTTTGGAATCGAGCGAGAATCTACTCGTCCGGTTTTTCACCCGCGTCGAACGTTCGCGGATTTTCTCGCCGCGAGACGAGGAGCGAATGAACGAGCTGTAGATAGTCCACGTGACACATAATCGATACTATTAATTAGGAAGTCTATAAATATCATCGTTGGAGAGGGAATGAATGGAGGAGAGCAGGTTTCTCATCCGGGTCACGGATCTCGATGTCGATTCGTTAAAATGACGAGAAAATGAGAACTATAGTCAGGTCACACACATGGTGAACTTAAATTCTTGGTACAAGCGATGTTCAGGTAGATCACACGAGCGTAGGTGAAAGGGAAATTAAAAGCAATAAAATTGCGTCGAAATCTTCGTTCATAAGAAAACCGAATCTGAAAATGTGACAAAACAAATTTGGAAGTTTGTTGAGTATCTGTATACCTGATTATTAACTATCTAACTTTGTTTTCTCCAAAAGGAAGCCTTGTACGAACAAATAGACCAACAGAATCAGTCTGATTTCACCTGTACCGCAAATTTTTACTGTAAATATGTCATCGAACTGTTTATCGATACGCGACCACGTCAGCAAAAGGCGTGCAAACGTGAAAGTTGAAACGGAGAAACTTAGCGAAAAACGCGGAAGAGTAGAGAAAGAAACGAGTGGAGCGGGGAAAAGGTAGTTTTCGTGCGGTTAGCCGTCCGGAAAAAAGGCTCGAGTGGCACTTTTTCTAAAAACCTACTCGTCGATTTAGTGACACGTGGCATCTCGAGCAGCTGCTGTACATTGCCGCGCATCTCCGACCCATTTTCGCGAAATAAACTCGGCCGGCGTCTCGTGACAAACTTCTCTTTTCCCTAGCTTGTTTATTCTCAACGAAAAAATGTCGCGACGATCGTTCGCCAGTTCAATACCGGGAAAAAATCCAATAACGAGCGATTTTCTCGTATCGACGATGGAACCGGCCCGGTATTGTATACCAACTGACCGTTCGTGAAAATCCACCGACGAAATGTTTCGAATCGACTGGCAATATCCGGCAATTTACAGGCGCGGAGCCGGCTTTCCACGCGCGCGACGAGACACGCCGGTGCCACGGTTCATCGGTGTAATTTCCACTTCGATTAGCGAACGCTTCGATGTCACGGACAGACTTTAGGATCGAAACGAGACTGCGAATTGCCGGCAACGACGCAGCTAACCTGGCTTGATTAAAATCGACGAGGAGGCCACGCTGCTCCATTTCCGGACCAGCCAGGCTTCTGAAATTTCCTCCTGGTCATTTCAGACGACACGACGTTCGATTCGGCATCCGTATTTTTAGACGCGGGGCAACGTAACGCGTTTCAGGCACGCTGCTCGCCGACCGTTTCGAACGCTTGACATTTAGATTCCCATTAAGCGATCGCTACTTTAACCCTCGGCCATCGGACCTGCATCGCTTTCAGACGATGCTGGTGTAGCGGTTTATGCACAGGCGGTGCTCGAATCCCTTCGGCTCCCTCCCTCCAGACTCGTACTTTATCCGCATATATTATTTTCTCTTCTATTTCCTCTGTTCTTCTATACAAATTAGTGACTATCGTTATTCGTGTTACTTGCACGAGTAAAGGAAATGAATCGCCTTGAACAAGACAGAAATTATTTGCAGCCAAACGAACTCGGGCACCACCGCCTGATGTTCGGTTCGTCGTTCGAATGTTAAATACGCATCTTGCGTTTGATTCTTATTGTATCAGTGTAAATCATCATACTGCGTGAAGTATCGTTTGAAAACGTTATTCGATAGGAAAAGTGATTATATGCTGTTATTCGGAATTTTCATTCAATCGTTCGTTCTTGGAATGCGGAGTTTTATGCAAATTCACATTTCCGAGGATATAATTAGAAAAGTGGAAACTCGGTAGAAAATTATAGAAAGCTCTACGCTTTGGACATTTTATCCTTTCGTATTATGTGCGCTCTGTACGACTTTGTACTTTCACGTTTCCTGTAAACGCATACGAAATCCGCGGATTATTTATCATAAAGGTAGTCCTTTGAAACGATCGTCGATGTACCCACAGCGATGAACCGGTTCGAAAACGGAACGAAAATCCAGATGGAAGGAAGGTTACCCCTCGTGCAAAGGTGAAATGCACGGGATCGAGGGATCGATCGAGGACTACCGGCGCCACGTGAGGCAGCCGATCATTCCCGGAATTGATTGGCAATTACCGGCAAGAGAAGCGACGGCGCGCTCGATTCTCCGATCCAGAAAATTGAGTTAGCCGACGAAACTCGATTCGCGAGGAGAAACGCGAGGAGGAATCGACCCGCCACGAAAATTCGATATTACCTTAATCAGACTTTAAATTGCGCGTCCGCGAAGTAGGAGAGCGTACGCGGGATGTAGACTGGGTCCGACCAATGACGACGAGCGAACGAAACCCGACTCGTCTCGAAATTCGAATTTTCCACGTGGGAAACCGATTAATTATGTCGAATTTGCCTTAAACGGGCGAAATTACCTGTGTCCAACGCAACCCGGATAAGCCATGGCTCTGAAATGTTGAAAGATAGAAAATTTTAATTAGACAAAATTAAACGATAGCGTAAAATGTACGATCCAACGTGGATGTACGCTTGGGAAATTTTCATTTCTTCGAACAGAGATATAAAATTCTTGTACGTCGATCGATGGATTTCCGTATTCTTTATAAAAAGATATTAAGACGCTTAAGTGTCTTCTTGCCTTTGTCTGATTAACGTTTATTAGCTTCGAGGATATTGGAGAATAGCTTTTATGAATATATCTTGCAAGAACGATAACGAAATTGAACAGATTCTTGGAATTGCTTTCTTGCAGTCGCGGTATGAATTCATTAGAATTCCGTAATATGAATTGCGACTAGAAGAAAATTACAAAGAAAACGTTACGTCAACGCGACGTTGGTGCTTAATGATTTAAAGAGAAAGAGAGCCCGATGTTACGTGATAATAAAATAACACGAGCAATCGCGCCAATTACCTGAGAGGGTAATTAAAGAATATGACTCACAGTGGAACCGACACGCGTTGAATGTTTTATGATCATCGTAAATCGAAATATTCGAGAGTGAAGTACGAGATGCTCTTTCTTCAGAGAGAACGAAATAATTTCGTTTGTGTCGATGAGTGACTATAAGAACGTTCTATGTAAAAGCAATTTTCGAGATTACGAAGATAACTACAGTGACGATCGTAATTTTTGATTCCTATTTTTGTGTCCATATGTTGGACACTGGGATCGCGATTAACAGCACACGTTTTAATTTAAATTGAATCGTTCAACTCATTCGCGTAACACTTCTATAAACATGCGCTATGAACAACATACGCTAAGTAAATAAATTAAAAATTGAAACTATCATCGTCGCTGTCGTTTCGATCTTCGAAATACCCTCGTATCTCGTATTTTTATATTCATCATTTCAATTTTAATCGGTCTAATAATTACCTCGTTCCTAGTGTTTCGTGTGCGTCGACGTCGTAAAATCGGATAATTGCTCGTCTAGATGCGTCTGTTTATAAACTGGGCCCATTACTAACCCATTGGGGACGTAGAAATTATCGCTGGAAATTAAGCCAGTGCCAGTGAGGTAGTCGATGATGGATGTAACATGGTTGGACACCGAGCGAGTGGCGAATAAGGGTGAAAAAAGTGGTTGACTTATAGCGTTCTGTATATCAGTCAGAAGGATAACTGGAGCTGCAAGGAAAAAGATGTGGTTCTGTAAGCGAACAACCGCGAGGCGACTTCTTTCGTTGTCGTTTCGTCATCGACGAGAGTCCACTACACTGCAGGACAAGTGACGTCGATTTGCGGTTAATTGTCGACCAGAGGAACGATTCCGGACAGGTGGAAAAATGAGAGAAAAGAAGATGGTACGAACGTTGCCCGAATGGAACGTCTCAATTCAACGTTACTTTGCACCTTCTCGCTGGCGATTTTTGCACGATTAAGGAAATCAGTCTTCCTTTTTTCTAACCGATTCGTTGGAAGAGAACTCGGTAATCGTGGGTAAACGGACCGACCACAAGTCTCGGAAACCGGATGACAAAGGCGGAACCAGTTCTAATAACCTGTCTCGAAGCAGACAAAAACCGGAGACCAGTTTAAGAAACGATAGACTCTAAACGATCATCGCTCGCTGCGCGATCGTCGATCTTCCTGGAAGAATCGATACTCTTTTCCCTGTACTTCCACTAAACGCTTTAATTCGCCACGTTTTTCAATTCCATCCAACTCTAATCCGGAATATCGAGCGTAGAATATCGCGAGCTAAAGACGAGCTTAACATACGGTTACCATGGAGCGATCAAAGTGCCGGGATATCGAAGCGGCGGTGTAAATTCTTTGTAAGATAAAATTTCGCACGAGGTAACAATTCTTAAAGGTTTCAATAACTTCCTAGTAATCTGTGGTAATAGTATACGAATTTGTATCAAAGTGTACAAATTAATAGTGAGAAGCAACAGCTACCACGTTTCCTAAGGAGACATCGGTCTATAAATCTAAAGTAGGTACTTGTTAGAAACATAACGACGCTGTATCTTACTATTATATACTTTGCTACATACGTTTACTACGTAAATATCACTGCTTATATCAACCCCGTTACAATCCTATTTTTCTAACGTTAAAAAGAATCTTCACACGATTCCGACAAAATACGAGAATTTTATCGACATGCGCGATTCCTCCGTATCAAACATCTTCCTCTTCGAACGTTCCGAGCATTACGTTCGGACCTTACGACTTCTCTTTGTTCGTTCAAGGCGAGAGCAATATAAAATCGGAATATAAATGTTGGAGAACTGTAGCGCGGTTGAAATTAAAATTGTGAAAATCCGAAGTGTTGCAATCGGTTTAGGACACGCTTTGCAGTCTAACTTTTTTCAGTGTCGATATCGTCTCATATCCGGCGTGACGCGTCACGAAACTTTGTTGCTCCTGCAGGTTCCGCGTGAATCCACCTTCTTGGCGTTCATCAGCGTTCCGTGAAACGACGCGTAAACGATACTCGACGTGTTCTTCCGGTGCAGCGCGGACGGAACTGGATCCCGTGGCAGGGCAGAAAAGTCTCGTCCGGGACGAATGTGTAAACCGGAACCAGTCGCGGAGGATGGCCGAGAGACTCGCAGGCAAAAGTAAAACGGCGAATGGCCGCCCGCGGCCGTTTCCGAAGCCGGATTATCCCGGTGCCGCGGAAACCCATAATTCCTGTAATAAGGTCATTATCGTGTGACCCGGGACTGAACACCGGGACCAAGCCACGAACACACACCGGCGGCTCGCTTGCATAAATACAGATTTCCATTTATACCTCGCCGCGCTCGCGCCACGGTATTCCCTGTGCGCGAGTACACGTGCACGCGAGTACCGTGTATACGCGTATTATACGAACTCGCGGCTCATGCCTTGGACAGTGGCGTAACTTCGAATCCGGGTCACTTTGTTCCTCGCAGACAAGTGTACTCGACGATGGCTCGATTTTTGCCGATTCCAGTTTAAATTTGGAGTTGAACGTACAATGCATTTGTGGATGTATGTGCTTCTCGTGGAGTTTCGAAGCTCCACTTTCAGCATCGTTGAGCGATGACATTAGGTGATAGATTTTTGATGACCTTTTCGTGCAGTTTGAAAGCTTTACTTTCAGCTACATTGGGTAGCGTCGAGTGGCGCCAATCTTGTTATTAGATTTCTATGTATTTATGGGAAGTTTAAAGAGGCAAAAGCGCGCAGAATGGGTACGATATACGAGGAAAGCCAAATATCTATTTCAATTCCTTTGATTCTGGTCATAAAAATCTGCATAAAAAATAATGTAGCTGTTACGCTGAGTTCACAGTTGTGTCCACGTCAAAGGTCATAAATAATTCACGGATAGAATACGAGGAATTGGTCAATTGTTGTAATAAGCTTTGATTTGTATAGTCCAGGTCAGGATATAGGAAGATGAACTATTGTATTAGAAGTGGTATCGATTAATACCGCAGCGATATTCCGTTGATTCCGTTTCTTTACGTCCGTAAAGATGTCGTAAGTTATTATCTCGTTGATCGAAAACTTTCTGTTTTCGTGTTCGGTTAATTTCACGACTTCGTTATATAAACGACTCAGAAGTCAAACTGATCAACTAAATCGGGATTAATCGTTGGATTTCCGAAGAACCAGAGGCTAATCGTGTATTGTGACGCTAAATGTAAGAAATTTTGTGAATGAACGAGCGATTCGTGCCATGATCCGCGTTATATCATGTCCTGAACGAACAGTGTTCGGTATTCGCTGTCGAGTTGCCTGCTAACTGCTCGTAAAAGTCTAAAAGTAAATCTACCGACGAACGTAAGTTTCCGAACCATTCACCAACAGCGATGTAGACACAGCATTAAACTGCACGAAGAAGAACTCTATTCCTGATGAACAACGTTCGACTTAACTACCATGTTTTCGCGACATCGGAAAACTTACGACTAAATGCAAACGCGACAATGAATCGGTCATCGACTCTTCGAAGAACGTGATCTCCAAACGCTCCAATTTAGCTCGAGTTCTCCTTCCTTTTCGCCAACTTGGTTCAAGTTCTAGGGCTCTCCCCTCCTTTTACTCGAGATTTACCAGAGATGGTTACGCCACTGCGAGCCGAACAGGCTGGTGTATAAATGCCTAGATGCACACAGTTGTGAGAGCGTAGGTACACGCGAGAGGGGCCTGGCATACCATCGACTGTCCATAGCCACCTAAGCAGATTCTGTCCCCAAGGTACGAGCGGCGAGGATTCGTAGCGTTCAATTTGCATTCTAAAGTCCTGGCGATGCGGAGAAAGAAGAGGAGTCTCTCGGCCACTCGGCGCTAGCCTGCGCGCCACGCCGGATCTCCTCGCGTTTCCACGCTGCTCGCTACTTTCCATTTGTCGCTTTATCGCTTATACGATCAGAACGAAGTCAAATCTCAGAAGCCAGCGAACCCATCGTCGTAAATTCGACGAAGCTGACATTGAAGATCGCAAACGTGCAACCATGAACTACGCTACTGCTCATAAGTATCTGGACATTTCGGTTCGTACTAACGGTACGTGAACTTCGCCAAAGTGTACAAATTAATGGGAAATTAACAGTTAGAAACAGCACATGCTACGCTTTCCATGCAGTCGTTAAATTATAAATCTAAAGTACCTGTTAAACACGTAGCAATAACACGTTTCACGGTTTATCGCGTATACCGCGACATACGTTCGCTATGGAAACATCGCGCTGGTTGTATTAGCGTCAGAGAGGTGACGACAACTACGTATCTCGTTTAGAACGCAAGTTAGAGAGCTAACTTACTTATTGACTGACCTGTGCATTACTCGCGTACCCCGTGTTTATTCAGTCCTAGCAAATACTCGTCCGAACCTAGGGCCGAGGATGGCAAAAAGCAGTTCTACGCTAGCAAAGTATCGCAGAAAGGTAGAAAGGAAATCGGTTCTTAGGTCTGAGAGAGTCGTTTAACGTTTGTTTGCTCAAGAAAGAGGGCGGCGTAGGGGTAGTCAGGGTTGGTACCATCGAGGATAGGTACAAAGTAAAGGAATTGACTGTCTCTGCTGTCGACTCGTCCTACGATTATCCTTCCGTAGAACGAACAATAACACGATCGACCGTCATTTTCCGTGCAATTTGTAACCAGTTCTCGGGCGGTTGATCCTCGTGGTTTTTCTGACGCGTAAGAAATAGAAATAGCCGGGGTTAACGAGCCAGAAATAATCGTATTTCTGTAAATTCGTTAATCCATGCCGAAATATGTTCGTAGGAGGGCTGATTCGTGGGCGTAAACGCGACGTTATCCGGCTCGTTCGATTACGTGCATTCGATGGTAATAAAAGCTTCGATTTAGTTGCATCAGAGGATTCCTGAAAATCGACGACGGTTATCGAGGCTCGGCAGTTTTGAATAAAACATTTCCCCTGGCGTAACGTGCTAAGGCACAGTGACGCAACCGATGGTGCAACGAGGTTGTATTTTGCATTCTGCGAGGACACGATGCAGGATAATTTCCGAACTCGCTTTCATTGCCATCGTATAAGCTTCCGAGCGACCGAGCGCCGAGCCAAGAGCGATCTTCGCTGCTTAGGGAGAAAAGAAATCGATTAAACGTCTCATCTAGGTCACGTGGACTACCGCAGTTAGAAGACACGTCGATCGACTACCTCAATTGAAAAGTGCAGAAATAATTATTTTAATAGTTTAATAATCGAAATTTACAAGAGGACACGGTCAGATTTTTATAGAAAAGCAGATATATTTACACGTAATTATCATCAAATGCCAGCAACGACATTGCAAAGCTTATAAAAAGCGGAGTAAATCGTTTTAACCTCTGAGGCGCTTGCTTAATTTTTACTTATTTAACCAACACGCGACGAACCTAAATCTGTCGCGATAGTCGTTTGTTTTCACGTTGTTGTCTATCTTATCAAACATAAGCTTAATTTCAGACGGGCAAAATCTTTGTAGATATAAACGAATGTTACAATCCAAGGCACAACAAGGCCATTTTGCCGGAAAGTAGTTCGTAATAAATATTTGTCCAAGATATAGTCGATGCGTGTAATTTAAGCTATTAACTAGCAAGGACGAGTTAAGTCGTCACTCGAGTTATCAATCTTTTGGACAAAATATCGGGAGGTTCGATGAATTCGTAGCAAAATTGAAGAATTTATAGGCAAAATATATCTGCATAGAATTAACCTTATATATCGAATGATATATGGTCCGTTTCTTTCGATCATTTGCTGTTACAAATCGAGTGATTTATTTTTTCGAAAACCTATTCATTTTTTATCGTTAAACTTCGTCGAATTTAATTTTTTACTTACTGTAGGGTGTTCGATCGACTAGGATTCGGAGATAGTTTGAAACGTCTAGACAAATAAATTTCTTCCATGAACAGCTTACAACGATTTTCGAAAAGATTATACTAAAATTCGAAACATCGAACAATATTTATGGGAAACCCTTTCGTGACGCTTCCGAGCGACGTCAGCCAGATGTCCAAAGAGTTTGTCGGTCAAACGATCACCGATGGTCTTTTTATTTTTCGGATGTGTCGGCAATTCGATTTCGTATTCCGTCCGTCCCTCCCTCACCGCGTGCATCGAAGGTTTATGGCTCGTATTTCCTCTTTAACGCCAAAGTTGCTTCGACCGCGGCTGATTCCACTCGCCTTTGTGCTCCCTTCGCTGATTCTCCGAACTTCGCTTCGTCCTGTGGCCTACGTTCGCCGGAGGACGAATCGTATCCTGCTTCGTCCTCAAGATGGACATCGAGGATGATCGCCCATTACGTTCCAATGATACGTCGTGTTTTACGAATTCTTGGCTTTCGTAATCGTCGCATCGACGTGTCCACGTTTACAGTCACGAATCGTTTCGTAATACGCTTCCACGTCGTTTCTTTCTCCTCCATTTAACCGTGACTGACTGTAAACAGTTTACGAAGTTCACTGCTCGTTTCTTTAATTAACACGTTCATTGTGAATTAAACGATAACACCTAAAACGTATAATTGCACCTCTTTTCACGAGAAACGTCTTTGTCTGAAATATTAGGTCGCTATTTAAATCCTGTGCTAAATTAAATCTTCTATTTGCATATATTATTCGGTTTATGTTGCGTTATCATCCATGTTGCATCCATGTTGCGTTACGTCTCTTTTATAAAGATCAACATTATTTTAATCTTCGTCCTCCAAACTATTTTTCCTCTGAAGAGATGAAAATCTTTCGACAACAGTTCTGTCATTGGTGAATTCTTTCTAGATATCACGTTAGCACGTTAACTGAAATATCTTACTTCTGTCTTCTGTCGTATTTTCTCCGGAATGTTTTAAAGCAGAAAAATATGTATCGCAGTTATACGCGACACAAACTTCTCAGTCTAATAAAAAATATCCGCGCTTACGTGTGACGCTTATAGGAAAGCCCACCTTTACTCGTTCCCTCGACTACGTTTCGATCCGTGTTTCCGTTTCTCTGTTCGATGGTGGGCCACCTTTCGCGGAACTTCCTAATTGACGAGCGTCGTTGGCCAACCAAATTCGCGTATTTGTTCTAGCAATTTGTAGGGTCTCACGATGCGCGCTAATTAAACGTGCCGCGCGACGTTCGGGTAAAAATACATGCTCAAGGGTGACGACCTTTATGTCGAGAGACTACAGACCTCTGGAAGTTGTCCGACGAATAAGGAAAAAAAAAGAAAAAAATGGTCTGCGAGAAGAGAAAGAAGGGCTGATCTTTGGTCCGTGGCGTCGAATCCGCTCGTCAACGAAGTCGCGAGTTGCAAAAACTCGTTTCGTGGTTCGTTGCGAAGGTTAAAACCGTAACGCTTCTATCTGGGTTGTACGGTGTTCGCCGCGGACGCACACGAGCTGGCCGAGCTTAACATCGGCGAGGCCCCTTGCCAGACCGCAATTACATCCCATAAAGCACGATTGAGACACGGTTCGGCCATTATTCTCCCATACAGGGCCGTACAAAAGGGTCTCGCCGTTTAACGCGCCCCCATACGAGCTCCTTGCTTTCGGAATTTATCTACCTACACGCGTGCGTACACGCATGCCTCTTTCTCTCTATCTTTCTTCGTCCATCGGACGAAACCGAGGGAAATTGTTGGAGACCTCGGCGTCCAGCCATCCAGAATCGCCGTTTCCTTCGTAATTGTGCACGACATCGTCCTGTTCGTTGTTGCTCGTCTCGATGCGATAGCGTGGAGGCAAGCGAAGGTACTCTTTTTCGAGAGAATCTCCTCGAATATTCCGTTGATTCTCCTGGAAAAATCCAAGGACATAGATGGAACGAGGCTCTGCGCGCTCGAATGCAAATCGCAGCCGGCTCTCGCGTCCATTTCCCTAATCCCGAACGGCGGTGACACGTTCATGCATTTATGCATTCTTTCTTCGATTCATCTCGCGTAATCGTCGTCGTGGAAAACGACGGGAAACTTCTAATTCGATCGGGCTGGATGTCTCTAAATCGAGCGAGAATACTGTGCATCGAAGAACCTGAAGAAGGTGAATCAGGAAAGGAAATGGGGCAGCAGGAGACGAACTCGATAAGAACAGGGGTTGAGATCGCGTCTGTCGACGATGAATATGGGCAGGTCGAAGAGGACAGCGATCGAAGAAGTCGATCGGGGGGGCAAAAAAAGAAGTGAAACTGGCGAGACCGACTTTCACTCCAAAGACGTAAGTTACGATCTTTCTGGACGCTGGTGTATTTGTTGATATTCGAGGGACAGAGAGAAAAAATGATGCAATCGCTTCATTGAGTAACCGCGTAAGATAAATTACCGCCGCGTATGCTACTCGGTCAGCGTGATCGCCCACCTTTTGCCAGTCGAACGTGCCGAATAGCCAGAGGATGGGGTCGTCTCGAAGATAATATTGTCCTTCGACCGGTCCCTTCCACGCTTTTTCTCCCTTTTTTCTTCCTTTCTTTTAGTTTCTTGTTCTGATTCCTGGTCGCGCTTAATCGACGAAACTCGAGGCACGTCTCGACGTCGCGCGCGATTGTGCGGCTTCTTAAGACTTTACGAAGCAATTACCGCGCCGCTAATTAGAGTACAAGCGTCGGTATCCGTGGGCAGTCCGATTTTTGCCTACGAGGAGCGCGCGATCCTTCGCGTAATTGCAATTTCGATTGCCGTCGACGATTTCATTCTTCGCCGTGTTCCATTCTGCCTGTGTTTTCCGGATGGTAAGCCTCGTGACTTAACGCCGCGCGAACGATAAAGTAAAGCGGATCTGAGCGTAAAGAAAAAACGAAGAGGAGAAGAATGGAGTGATTTAGACGGGGGAGGATTTGGTCAGACCCCACCGGTGGATTTCGGGCGATTTATAAAGCTAACGATTACTAACTGGCTAGCAAGTCACGCGTGTCGAAGCGTTTCAGCCCAAGGTATTAATTATCTGGACTCTCTTGTACGATCGAACCATTGGAAATAGTTGATATAGGGGCTTGCATTTATTATGTATTTAATGGCTAATAAAAGGAACAGAGGGAAAACGACGACGACGCCGACCGAACCACGCGCGTATTTCAAAGCAAACGTAAAAGAAGAAAGTTAAATGCACAGATATATAGATACTACGAAGCACAATGCGCATAAATGAAAAGAACGAGCGACGTTTCTTTATATGAATCAATATTACGTGAAATTTTATCGTACGATTAAATATATACCAGCTTTGAAATGATCGATATCGATAAATTTATGTAATATGTGCGAGAACAAATTTGCTATAAGACAAATCGTCGACTCGCTGAGATCGTCGATTTTGATATCCGCGAAACTTCAATTAATCTTTGGAAATGTATCTTTGCATAGTCTGCACATTTTTACACATTTCAATTTCTCGTGAATACGTAAGAATCCAATTATTATACAAAAGGACGTTGCAATCCTCGTCGATCGAAAGTCTGCTTGTCGATCAAATATACGAATAAGGCTGAGTAGTCCGGGCTGTCCTCCATCAGGATTCAAGAGAGAGAACGGCCGGGACACGGAGATTTAGGTGCGTCGTTAAATGTCCCGGGCAAGATCAACATTTGCCTTTCTTCTTCCGCGTGTTCTCTTGCTTCCCTGCAGAGAGAAGGCCATTCGTTCTTTCGTTTCCTTTCGCTAGGACTGCTTCAGAAAATTTTTCTTTCCCCGGGGTGGAAAAGAAGTTGCAAGGCGACCCTCGCGCGTCGATCCGCCGTATTTACACAGGCTCGACAGTCGAGAACGAGTTCTCGCTAACGAAGACGAAATTTAACGAACATCCAGACCTTCTGCTCCCTTTTTTTCTTCCGAACGGATGATCGAGCTTGCTAACGACCACGAGCTGCTTCCAAGCCGAAGAAATCCTTTCGACGAACCCATCGACGAGCCTTCGATGCTCGCCTGGAACCAGGTTGGCGTGACTGATAATTCTCCGCGAAAATGGTACGCGTTGGCAACCTGCCACCAGCTGGGACGATGTTCAGCGAAATCTTCGCTGTTAAATACCCGGCGATGAAATCTTCGAGTCATTCTCTCGAAGCGGTTTAACCTTCCACTGACTTGCAATGATTACCGAAGCAACCGTTTCACGCGTTACCGAGAAATTTCACGAAGAAACCTTTCTTGCGTACGCTCTTGACCTGTTGACCGGGTCATTCGTTAATCCGAAGCTGCTGTTATATCATAGAATCGAAAAGTATGGTAACAAAGACAAATGCGTTCCTGTTAGATTGGTTTTGGTTCGTGGGAATGTAAGTACTTCTTGCACGGAATATAATTTATTTTTAGAAGAAACGAAACAAAATGTAACAAAATAGAGGGTCGCTATATGTAAAAACTATTACATACAAAAGAGATATCTTTTAGTTATAAACCATTAACTGTTTCAACGTTTCTGCTGTAGTAAGTTCTTGAAGAGCTCTAATTTCAATATAAAATAATTGAAAACAGCATGTCCAGTTCGAAGATGTAAGTCTGTTAAAACTATCCAATAAGTTGAAATTTCGCGAAATTTAAGAAACCAGAGTTGCAATTATTATTAACGAGCGGTATTTTCGCTCCCTGTAAAAAATAGGAAATTTATCGTACCGCGTTTTCCCCGCGTAGTCTTCTTTTTACGTATATGTTAATCCGATGACAATAATCTGATGAAACGGGATAATGTGGAATTCAATTCAGCGTTGCGCCTAAAGAGTCCCATAGAGAACAGCAAAAGCATTTAGTTTGTGAACGAACCTCCCTCGGAACCAGCCAAAAGAATTCAATCCACGGATTATGGTATCCACTTTATCAAGACCAGGCTCGTGTGCAAATTGGTAGAACGCGAAAAAACCGTGCGGCAAAGCTGGAACATACTTGGAAGGCTCGAGACGGCTGGCCGTGCATCAACCAGGCAGATCGTTCGCTTTGTCCCTCTGTGGCTCGGCCGTTTTTCTCCCTTTCGGTGGCTTTTTTCAGGGCTGATTCTCAGCCACACCCCCGTACGTCAGAGACGTTTTAAACGGGGACCAGACACGCTCGCGCAACTCGGTACTTTGGTCCGAGGCCTTTAATTTGGCACGTGTTCCACTCTTGGCTATTGTTGCCATGATTGTTGGGTGGATCACTCTTTCCTCTCGCTCTGTCTGTGCCCGTCTTCCGCCCCCTCTTTCGCCGCTGGTTTTTGCGGTAAACGGCGGATGCTGGTAATGCACCGGCCCGCGTCTGTAGCCCAGTGCATGCCCGGCACGTGTTTCGTTTCTTCGTGGCCGTTTTTCGCGCTGCGGGCGACTTTCCATCGGAACGAAACGTTTCCGACAAGTTGAACGCGTCTCTCCTGCTTGCGATACTCCGAGCATCCGTGGAGCAGCACAGCACGCGAGTTCACCACCGTCGGGGATTCGAAATCGAGAGATCGTTGAACGTTAACCCGCGTTTGGGTCACTGAATGTTTGGATAGCTACAGTGACCACAAACAATAGTACTGACACGTACTCTTATTTTATAACGAAGCGTTTTTCTTATTAGGTTCTATATAGATGTTCCACCTTCGTTGTATCAGATTTTTGTAGACTTTTATGCAAAATTCGAAGGTGCAAAAATTGATAAAATATATCTAGTATAACGTATATTTAATAATCAAATTTTTCTATTCGTACGACCGTATGAAAGTAAAATTATCTCTAAAATGTATAAGATACCCGGGTATTTTAATCGTTCAACAGTCGCGAAGATTTTAGTTGAGTGTACAAAAATTGAACAAATTGTTGATTTACTTTAATTGAATTCTCCCAAGGAATCGAGACGATGGTCGAACTTTGTTGCTCGAAGTTTCTTCCTCCGTGTCGTATAGTGGATAATAAATTACAGAACGCCTTTTAATTTAGCGCGCGAATCCTTCACGGAGAAGCATTTGACCCTCGTTGCCCTGTCGGATGCATTCTACTCCAAATCATTCATCGACCCAGCGAGGAATTGCCCAGCCGCTTGACGAATAGCGTGCAGACGATCGAAGTCGAGAGTGGTTCACATTCGACTCGTTTTCGAACCGTGCGACCGAAACTGGGCCACTCATTTACCTTAATAATGCTTGGCTGTTGGTCGACTTTCGTTTTTCACAGCGACTGGTTTTTCGCGACCTTGCTCGCGATTTCGTACGATTAACGGTTTGTGCATCGTTTAGTAATCGAGGTAAAGAAGCCCCTAAATGTTCAATCAACGAAGCCCCCAGAACGAGCGGCCAAAAAGCAACGTCGATGGAATTTAATTTTTAAAGATTCTGTCGGTGGTTAGATTTTATTATTGCTTTATCTATTCTTTCATTTTAAGTTGCCCTATTTACGTAATCAAGAGAATTTCATATCTTTATTGTTTAAGAGCAAACTAAAATGTGTACTATTCTCCGTTACATAGAAAGATTCTAACTTTTACGCTCTGGGTATAACACGATATTCGTATAACGCGTAACAAATTTCCCATATTGCAGAGTTCCATTATTTGTGTGACGCTTGTGACGACAACGATCCAGTCTCCCTTAAACTCTAATGAACAATTATCAATGCGTTGACTGCAACGATAATCGTCGATGAGACCAATCTGTTATTAAAATTTTTAGAACGAATAAAATGAGAGAAATTTCGTGTATTAAAAAATTCTCAACGAATTGAACGACTCGGATACGTCTATGTGACGCGTATTGTCAGAGAAAAGGTACGCGAACACGATACAATATCTCGCGAAAATGAAATATTATGTCACGATGTATCTCAATCTATCGCAATATACGTAAAATTCGCGTGACAGTCAACGTGTTTATTAATCATTATACGAACGTGTCTTTAATTCCTATGGTTGCAAACTGGGACGAGGAATGAAACCGTACGAAAGAAGCCTCGCTCCGCGGATGCGACCCACGAAGAGAACGTACGAGGCCTGTCGGCCAGCAAGATAAAGAGTGGCGCGTATACAAAGAAAACCTGCTGGCACGCAGCGCGTGAGGAAGAACGATGGCGAAATTCCCCGCGAACAGTCTGTAAATTCCAGGCTTTACTGCCTGTCGTCGGTGAAATCGAAGCATATTATTTTAGCGCCGGATGATCCTCAACTCCCGCGCAAGACACATGCAAGAGGGCCTAGGGAACGAAGACGACGTCTTTCGTTGCGCCTAGAATAACGTTCGCCGCGAGAGGAATTCCCTTCGAGGAGGAAAGCGATTGAAATGCGTTTTACGAACGACCACGCGGCGAAATATCGACGTGGATAACGTGGACGATGGAAAACGTTTCAGGTCGGATTTCTCGATCGTCTTTATTACTTCCGAAGCTACCAGAAACCGCGTTCCCCTGGAACATTCTTCGATTTAAGGCTTCGGTGGATGCGTTTTCTGACGAACAAAGCATCGAGCTATATCGGTTCTTACGAAAGAAAATACTATTTTCCAGATGTTTCACCAATTCGTCCGAATATCTGGTCGTGCGATATCTGATCTGAGCAATTCTCGATGTGGCGATTGTAAAGAGCAATAACGGCGGCAGCAATTGAGACAAACGAATTTTTACAAATACATATAGAGTGCATATGCTTGTAGGGATTCGTTCGCTGGATGAAATTCGTCAGAACGTATTCATCGTTCGAGTAAGTTTGATTGGCCTCGTCGATCGAATTGGAATAAAATGGGTGTGGAAAAACGAATTTCTTCGATGCACGAAAATAAGCATTGATGAGATCTGGAAGGGAAGATCGCAGTGAGAACGACAGCGCGTCAAAACGCGCGTTCGCTGTAATCATAGCCTTATTCGATAGCGATAAAACGGTAAGGGGAATAAAATCGAATAAAATCTGGCAGAGAGGATTCCCATCGCCATGTCTTAGCGCGTTAATCGGTTCAAAGCGGGAAACCTTTACAACGAAGTGGTTTCGATTTGGTTCGAAGCGTTCACTCCACCCTGGGTCTCTGCCCTTGTTGCATGAAAATAGAGTGTGTTTAGTAGAACGGGGGTGGCGGGCCGTTTTTCCAGCGGGATGGGTTTTCGATTAATTCAGGCTGTGTGCTGGTTTGCAGGAGCTGAAGGAAAGCTTCAATTACGGCTTGTTCTGCCCGCCCGTGAATGGAAAAGCCGGAAAATTCTTGGACGAGGAACGTCGCCTCGGCGATTATCCCTTCAATGGACCCGTCGGCTACTTGGAGGTAAGACACCTTTCTTTACCTTAGTTCTGCTCGCGACAGCGCAGCGTGTTCTTCGCCGACTATTGCTGGCTTAAAGGACAACGACCATATCAAACAGCTGCACGATTTATAAAAGTATTCCAACACATACTGTAGAAAAATTTTAGGTATATATTACGTACGTTATATAAAAAAACATTTTGCAACTCCATTTATTAATTTAAAATATTACAGTATGACAGTATTTGTAACGAGACACGACCGTCATCGTCGTGATTATATTGATATTTGAAAATAATCTGAAAATGTACGTAAAAGTTGTAAGACATTTACTGCAAACCTATTTAGTAAAAAGATTGGTATACAGCACGAAGAACCGTGTTGAATTTTAAAGATGATTTCATCGGATATCGAGGCTTGTTAATATAATGAATTAGCTTTATCAAGGTCTTAAAGCTTCGAGCTTAGCAGGTTCTTTCATTTTCAACTATGTCGTATTAAAATACTCCTTTGTAATTATAAAATGACATTAAAACCAAAAAGTCAATAACGCCGTACTTGCCAAGTCTCTCTTCCGTGATCTTCAAACTTTGTACAATCTGTATCTATTATAACATAATCATTATTAAAAGAAAAATCCTTCGTGAATGGGTTAAAATATCACTATTTGGTCGAAAATTTTCCCATCTTGTAATACGTACAGCACGAATGAAATAACCAGAAAATAAAATCCACTGAAAAACGTGCAATTTGCGTACTAAATATCAACGGTAAATGTTAATAAGAACGTAATATTTATATCGAGGAGTACGTAAGGAAGAGCCTGAGCTAAATGCAGTTGAAAGCGACGTAGGATCGTGAAAGGTTGGCGATCGATTCCGGGGAAG
The DNA here is from genome assembly GCF_011952205.1 of Bombus bifarius. Classification (NCBI taxonomy): domain Eukaryota; kingdom Metazoa; phylum Arthropoda; class Insecta; order Hymenoptera; family Apidae; genus Bombus; species Bombus bifarius. The sequence continues at coordinate 232,139 of NW_022884569.1, read as the reverse complement.
GCCGGACGCTAATAGGTTAATTTGAATTTTCATCCCTGACCTCGGTATTATTCTCGTCGAGAAATAATCGCTGCGAGGGCGGCTGAATGCGAGGCTTAAACGGGCTGGTTCAGGCGCATTGACGCGGTCGAAAAGGTTTCTTCAGCTACGAGATTGGCCGGGTCCATTGACGTCCGGTGCCCGTCAAAGAAAACAAGCAACGAAAGAATGACGAAAGAGGTTTGCTCGGTTACGAAGAACTGCGACTCTTCAATATCAAGGGGTTTGCTCGGGAACCTGGCGATCCGCTATCATCCGTTCTCTCCCTCTATCTTGCGCGCGCGCATGTTTCTCCGCGTCCCTCGGGTCAAGGAGGGACCGCGTGGCTATTTTTTCCCCGTAAGCCTACTTCCTTTTTCACCTGCGAGGTGAGAAACGATCCGCGAGAAAGTAGAAAACATCGGTGGCGACCGGTCGTCAACGACGTCGTCCTCGACAACGAGCAAGAGCGAAAGGTTGCAGTGTGACCGTGAAAAGAAAAGGCGCCACACGCCGTTACGAATTCGTTCCGAGTGCCGGTGTTTCTCGGTTTTTCAACGGGACGATTATTCATACACCATCGATCATGCTCTCGATGAAAAGCCCCACTCGACAGCCATGCGATTACGCGTGTTTTTTCGAAGACCCTGGGACGCGATCCGAAGAGGAACGAAACCCGAAGGTACGACAGAAGAAACGCAGTGAATCTCGGAGTTAGATCGACTGGAGAAAAAGTGGTATTTCAATTCGAATGCGAACGGGTAAGCCGTGGAGAGATGGACTGCCTTTTTTAACGTCAATTTTTTATGCCTAGAATCGGTAGAATAAATGCACACATTTTTCCTTGTAATACTATATATCGAATACATTTTTAGTAATTTTATCTTGCTTTAGAAATACGCATATAAAAGACGATAATAATATCCCAGACAATCCACGGTATAAGTTAGTCGAACTACTACATAGATGATGAAACGTGTTTTCGCGTTTATTGGAACAGTTCGACGTTTCTGTCTATTAACCGTGGCGATTTTCACGCTTCGTGCGGCTCAAATCCTATATCATAGAAAAAGGTACAGATACAGTTTTTCGCGACACGATTAGTGAAATTTAGCAGTAGACGTTTCCATCAAACGGAGCCATCTTAGGGCTCCCTCGCATGTTCCATCTTTCCCCGTCTCACCTTCGTTTCATTCGACGAAGAACGGAATAAAATTTCCAGCGCGTCGCACGAGATTTCGTAGTCCTTCGACAGATGGTAAAGACTCGACTTGCATCCAGGAGTCGATGCACCAGGACGGTGACTGTTGAAACGGGGTTTTGCGAAAAACAAATAATCCCGTGGTCGGTTAACGAGATCTGGATCTTGCCCGCGGTTTTCTTGCGTAACCGGATCTAGTTCTCATCTCGGTATTCCTCTTCTTCTTCTTCTTCTTCTTCGTAACTCGTCTCCGTTAACGCGATCGGCTCCAGTGCCGATAGCACGGTTGGTCTCGCCGCGGGGATTCACTTTCTAGGGTAGGTTGGTTGACTCGCGTAACTTCGTCGGCTACTTCTCGAACCTTGCACAAGTTACAAATTACCGAACCGTTCCTCGACCACGATCTCAAAAACTCATTCGACGAATACCTTCGTCTCCGTCTCCGCGTTCCCCTTTTTTACACTACTGTGCATAAATATTCGGACATTTCTAAATTATTACGAATACAGTGGCTCGCGAAAGTGTTTGAACATTTTTAGAGACTTTTTACGAATACATCAGGTGTGTTATAGGAAACATTCAAAGATTTCATTGGCACCATTAGGAAATTCGATTACCATAATTATATCGATCAAGTTTGAAACAAAGGAGCATGTATATTGAAGCTACAAGATTTTTAGTGCGAGTACCGTATATCTCACCGAAATCATAGGAATATTTAAACAGTCAGTTAGTCATTATTTCGTTATAACTTTTAAAAAGATAGAGAAAATCTTTTGATCGAATTGCACCAGGTGTTCAAATACTTGTACATGAGAACGTATGTACTTACGCGTATTCACGTCTGGCTCGTGAATTTCTCATAGAAAATTCGTACAACGTAGCGGTATCGCCTTTGTAGTATCGCGGCAAAGGAACGCGGGTTCAAACTGTACGCGAGCCGAGTGTACTTTTGATTGTTGCATAATTAATGCGCTCTATCCGAGGTTAATTAAACGGTAAGAGTTTTTCGTCGGGCGAAAAAAGATTCCACCTGGCTTCGAGATCTTTTTCCACCGAGCGACCTTGAGCCAGTCGGACAGCAGGGATTTTCAGCTCGTCCATTTCGCGAAATATTTCAACGTCGAGGTGGATGATGTAGATAAAGTGCGAACGTCCGAAGATGGTACGCGCCGGCTTGTTTTACTTTTTCTGCTTGCCGTTGGCTTAAGTTGCGCGCAATAATGCGGCCGCCATATAGGACCTGGATAGAAATAAATACGCGGGGTTAGACAGACCCATAGATCACCTGTATTCGGTACCATCGGTGTTCGCCACGATGTTCCTTTTTATTTTTTTCCTTTTTTCTTTTTCTTTTACGCGTGTGTTCCTTGCACTCGTCGATCGCACGAACCGAACGAGCGAACGTACGCTCGATCTCGTCACGCGAGATTCACTTTCAGAAACGAGCTGGCTTACAAACGAGCTGCAACTACCTGCGTCTCGCGAGAAAAACTTAGCCGTGACTATTAATTTTCACGCCTCGCTGTTTCCTCGAGGACGATTCAATTTTCGAAATCGCTGCGCTTCGTTAGCAGCGAATCTTGGCGAATCCGAGCATTGTTTTCCAACGACGAATCTCCTTCGTCGTGATATTACAGCGAGGCAATTAACGAGACCTTCGTCCGTTGCTTTCTTCGGCGAAGTACGCGATTACACGCGTATCGAGCCAAGAAGCAAGATGCGATAGCACGTCGCGTAATTAGACGCGCGCCAAAAAGGCTCGTAATAAAACTGTTGCCTGCGTAATAACGTGATTAACCGTCATCGAGTAAGCAGACCGAGTGACGGTGCAATTCAACGCGCGGAAAGGAGGAAAAGTCGCGGGCAAGGTAGCCGACGTTGGATACGCACGTAACCCTAGTTGAAGGAACGCGACCATTAAATACGCCAAGGATGTCTTTGCATCCGAATGCAATCGTTTACCACACGATTGGTAGCACCTCGCTTGCTTGGTTCGTAGCTCAAAGTTCACCGACAGGCTTTTCCCTCCGCTATACGCGCAAAGACGTAGAGATAGATAATCGTTAATCGTACAGTAACGTCTAATTTGTAAAAAGTTGCACGACAGGAAGTAAAAAATTCGTTGATCAAAGGCGGTTGGGCTTTTGTAATATGACGGTACATTCGTTATTTTCGTAGCGGCCTATCTCTAATTTACATTGCAACTCCGGTTCCCTGGATAATCATAATTGCTGCTAACGGTAGTCATTAACGCGGTCGTAGCTGCGATATTGCCTATCCGTCAGTAATCTAACGCTGTGAAGCACGACGCCTCCGATAATTACAAAGAAGCTGTAACCACCAGGAAGCGACAGGGTGAATCCCCCATTAAGCCGAGATAATTTTATACGTTTTGTCCTCGGTATTTTCCGGCTAAGTCTATCCTCGAGGAAAAACTAACGTGCGTATTTCGCGACCATCGAGCAAGATCGGTGTTGAAAAAACGCCTAAAACACCTGTGGACGTGCGACAGCTGATTAAGCAGGATGGTATAATCGCTATATGCGCTTGATAATTAATTATATTTTCTGACCGATTTAAATCTATGGCCAGCTACAATATGACTTAAGATTTAACTTAGAATTTTGTAATTCGCAGCTCAAGTACAAGAGACGAGTATACAAGATGCTGCATCTCGACGAGAAACAGCTGAAGGCGATGCACACGAGAACGAACTTGCGAAGGTTACTGGAATACGTGGCAAACAGCCAGGTCGAGAAGATCGCCAAGATGTGCAGCAAGGGTCTGGATCCTAATTTCCACTGCCAGGAAACCGGAGGTAAAACCGATTACGAGTTTCTTTCTCGGTTGAATTTGTGGCACTGATCCGGCAAACGTTCTACCGTAGTTGCCGAAAAAGCTCGATTTCATTTAGATAAAAGCTTCGTGGCGAGCTAATTCATGCAAAGAGGAAAAGTTCTCGCTGAAACGTCGGATATAACTGTATTCCACTATGTAGCCAGCTATTTCTCGTTTGGCTAATCACAAACTCGCAACCACGCGTTTGCCTTCTGTCGCCTCGAGACAACATGCCGACCTTGAGGCCGCGTCAGTGGTCATCGGATTTCCTCGTGTCCATCAGAATCTTCCACGCGTTAGGAATCCACGTCGATGTACCGCGAGTGATCTCACGCGAAAATTTGCCTGCTTTTGCAGAAACTCCGTTGACCTTGGCCACGACCCTGAAAAAGCCTTCGAAGGTCATAATAGCGCTGGTGAACGGCGGCGCGCTGTTGGATTATCGAACGAAAGAGGGTCTGACGGCAATGCATCGCGCCGTCGAACGAAACAGCTTGGAGGCGGTGAAGACGCTGCTCGAGCTTGGCGCCAGCCCCAATTACAAGGACACCAAAGGATTGACGCCGCTCTATTACAGCGTCATATACAAGACCGACCCGATGCTCTGCGAAACGCTGCTTCATGACCACGCGACGATCGGCGCCCAGGATTTGCAGGGGTGGCAGGAAGTGCACCAGGTCTCGCAACAATTTTTTCTTTTTCTTTTGTACCATTTCCTAAAGCACTGTCCGTTTAAGCTGCGTCCTCGTCTAAGCAACAACGGTAAACTCATTATTGTCTGTCGTTGTTGCATGTTTGAAACGATAATCAACACATATCGACTTACAGAAACATTTCTCATACCGAACGACGGATATCTGGTGTTTGCTTCGGTTTCAAAATGGTCGTTTTTCCTAGCAGAAAAATTGTCCACGCACGATTTCGTCGTGAAACGTTTGTTTCCACCAGAATGTGTTTCGTTTTACTCTGATCTTTACCGCTCTGATTGGAAACAAACAACAATCGACTTCTGTTACGAGAAACAGTAGCACGAAAAATGGTGGAAAAACATTGGACAGTAAACCGGCAACTTTTTCAAAATACACATCGACCGAAAGTTGTTGGTTGTTGCTTGCAGTAAGGACGCAGCTTTAGACTGGACGTATCTATCTCGAGCAACACGTGGTAAGGTTTGAAGGACAAGTTAAGGGAAGGTAGGAAAAGTACGGTTTAATTATAATCGCGTCCCCTTCGATAATCGATACTTGGTGTGGTGTTCGCAGGCCTGCCGCAACAACCTGGTCCAACACCTGGATCACTTGCTTTTTTACGGCGCCGACATGAACGCGCGTAACGCATCTGGTAATACACCGTTGCACGTTTGCGCAGTGAACAACACGGACTCCTCTTGCATACGCCAGTTGCTGTTCAGAGGCGCGCAGAAGGACAGTTTGAATTACGCGAACCAAACGCCTTACCAGGTCGCCGTGATCGCCGGGAACATGGAGCTGGCCGAGGTCATTAAGAACTATCAGCCGGAGGAAGTTGGTGAGTGCGAATCACACTGACAGATAGGCGAACCTCGTCGAAGATTCGACGTGATTAGGGGAAGGAGGAACTGTTGGCGAGACAATCTTCCTTTTGTCGTTCTTTCAAGCAACAGAGAAAAGATGAAACCAAACCTCCCCTCCACGCGACCGCTGGTCGATCAGTTGATCGATTAATTTTCTACGTTTTGATCGTGCCATGCGATAGCCGATTCTTAATAGGTAGACAACATTCAGGCAATCGACAGCGATCACGAAAAACTCGTGATTCGGAGAATTCGATGAGCGTGTTTCGCAATCCTTTTTGAATCGTTCGACGACATCGTTTCGCACTCGAGATTACGGACAACTCGAGTTGTACAACGTATACACGACGTAACACGTCCGTTGACAGACGAAGAGTAGCTACGCGAAACGCTTATCTGATAAAGCGCGGACTTCGCATCGACCGTCCGGGAATTTTTTAAACATAGAGCACGTCACGAATTTAGCCTGGCATGTGCATGTACGTAGAACGCTTCACCTTTTTTCTTTACCTGTCTACTAAGAGACAAACACGCTTCAGCGCTTGCTCGTAGCGTAGCGAAGAGTAGCTAGTGAACCATAGACTAGTCTAACGATGTAAATATATAACATACAAATATATATTTACGTATATATAATTGTGCGTGTATCTGTGTCTGTGCTGTATGACAAAAGTACATGAAATTGTAACAGTCTAATGGGATCTTTGGTGGTGATGGTCTTGTAAGACGTCGAGTATGTTTGTAACGATATAACGAGAAGTAACGACTAAAGTTTGATTGCTTTTGAGTAATTACTAACGATGCCGTATCTTTTGGTCTCGTCGTAGAGCGACTTCGCTGTTGTCGGATCTAACGAGATTGTTTTTGAAAATCGTACAGATACGGAGAAATCGAACTCCGCTGCTGACAAAACGGATATCGAACGTTCGATTGACAAGCCCGGCAATGGCGAAGTCGTGAAAACAAGTTGACTAGTAATGTTTGGTAGTTTCGACGTACTTTGTGAGTATACGTACGTGTGTCGTCGTGGACCATTGGAATTCCCTTGGAGTAAAATGGAAAAAGCGAAGCTGTTTCCAGTCGATGCTTCCGAGGAGTCCGGTGGCCCGTTGACGGCAACCTCGAAATCACCGGTGCACATGTGCTGTGTCTGTCTAACAAAAAAAAAAAAAAACAAAAAAAAGAGAGAAAAGGAAGTACGAAAGTACGATGCGGATATATCTCAGTGGCACCTTTACAACCTCGGGCACATTGTATCGTACAAAACAGATACAAGCAACCGCGTCGAATGCGTGACTCTTGCGTGTGCTTTTCACCGCTTTCTTGTATACAGAGACTAACGATGATAACGTTATTCGATCGTCGTTGTTCCTTATAACACGTGACATAACGTGAATCACATGCCGTCGAGCAATGCCGAGTATTTAACAATTTGTGTAGGTGCGCGTGTGTGCGTGCGTGTGTGCCGTCGGCAGCTTGTAAGTCCGCTTGAAAATTCTGTGAAAACGAAACGCGCGCGGCGAAAGGTCGCGGACGTCCAATCGAATCGCTCGCTTGTTTGAAAAACATGGTACGATGCACGGGAAACGCATCGTAGCAAAAAGCACGCTCGAAACGAGAGAGAAAGCATTTCGTGAGATCGAAAGAAATACTGTTTGCCAGGGATTCGGGATTCGGGGAAATCGTGTTTAGAAAGGGACACGCGCGTGTCAGATCACACACACACACATTGGACTCGTGAGCGAGAACACAGAAAGATGATAATATCGGGAGAGAAAAAGTGACAAAGAGACGATCTCGCTCCAAAGGAAGACGAATACCTTCGGAGAGCGGCGTCTACTTGTAAGGCTAAGTAATCCTTTCTTTACTTAACCTTGCAACCCTCGATTTTCCAGTACCGTTTAAAGGGCCGCCACGCTACAACCCGAAACGACGGTCGGTGGCCTTCGGCGGCACGTCGACGATGACCACGAGCTGCTCGGCCAGTAACTTGGGCACCCTGACCAGGATACCTTCCGCGGAACAACAGCACGGATCTGGTGGAAGTTTGACCGGTTCCGGAGGAGGTAGCCTCACCAGAACGATCTCAGTGGAGCAGTACACGGCGAGCGTCAACGCGGTCACGAGAGTACCGTCCGCCGAGCAATACGCGACCGGCAACCTGACCAGAGTACCGTCCACGGAACAACAGTATCCATCCACCGGCACCCTGAACAGAGTACCGTCCTCGGAACAATATGCCAGCCCTATCGCGACCGCGAACGGTACCACCACCGTAACCAGGATGTCTTCCGGAGAGCAATACTCCGCGACCGCCGGTACGCTCACCAGAGTACCGTCCACAGAGCAATATCCAACTGGTACGCTCACCAGAGTACCGTCCGCCGAGCAGTACGCGAACAGTATCGCGAGGACGGCGGACACCCATCACGCCGCCCTCGCCAGAGTACCGTCCATCGAAGCAACCAGAAACGAGCTACAGAGAATACCGTCCGAGCAGCACGTTGCCGCTAGATCCGCCGAGCAGAACGGTCATCGGATTACCTCGGACTACCAGAGCCCCAATTCGCTGAGGGATCCTAACGCGAGGTAAGCATAAACTGTCTTTGCGATCTCTCTTGCGAACTCGGCTGCTCTCGAAATCGGGATTTCCTCGTTACTCCTCTTGTCCCTTCTTATCCTCCGTGCTGTTCACTCAAATCTCCAACATCTCTTCTCTTTGATTAATCCGACCGATCAAGGTCGAGATTTCTTGCCGCGTTCTTTACGAAACCAGGGCGTCTGCTCTTATCTTTGATTCGATATCGATATAACTTCACACGTGTTTCCAACAGGCTATTTTCCGATACTAACCTTCGCGACGAATTCAATCGATCGTACGTTGTTCGGGTGGCGGGTAACCCGCGTGTTCATCCGCGCGTTCGGGAATTAACCGATCGCGCGTTAAAGCAAAGACAATTTACGCTAATCTCGTGAGATTTAATCGAACATAAGGTCGAACGTAGTTACGTTCGACTCCTATACGAGTTCCGCCTCCATTTCAAGATTACCAGCCACCGCGGAGAACTATCAGAACGTAAGAATGGAGGGACTGACGAGGCTGCAAGAACACCGGCTCGAGCTTCAACACCGTCTTGACATGCACAGAACGATGGAGATGCCGCCGTCGCCGTCACCGAGCAGCAGGAGTCTAGCTCCTTTCAGCTCGGCTAGCTCGAGCCTCTCCGAAGGCAGCAATCAACCGTCCGGCGAAGATTCCGCCAGCATCGTCACAGGTATACACACACAGGTTTATTTTCCTCGACTTTTGCCTCTCTCGGTCGCGACCAGAGCGACGAGAATGCGGTTCTACGGAAGCTCGCGTGCTCGCAACCTTCATCGTTCAAGAGATTTCGTGAGATGTAGCCTCCGTATATGCGTTTGGGACACGGCACGTGATCCCCTGATGCGACACGGAGAGAAAGGTACAGAGAGAAAGAGAGGGAGAGAGAAAAAAGAGAAAGCGAGAAACACGATCAAGTGTATTTGTATATTTGGCGTGACTCGAACGTCGAACCATCACCATCAGAAATGGTACGCGATGCCAGACAGGCTAACTTTGCCGAGTCTGTTCCACGCGGTGCTATGACGTTTCTCGAGACGATGACGAAACAACACGCGAGATACGACTATCTGTGTCTCGATGGATGTAACATCGGCGATCTAGACATTCCACGCCACGAAACTCTCTCTACGTACACACGTATTTACTAGTTAGGAAATTTCAAAAGAGCGGATATATCGTTTTAGCGTTAAGCTGGCGCTTTCTACTTTCCGTTAACAAATCTAGCGTTGCATGACGTTCAAGCCGGTCTAAGAATCCGATCGAGCCAATGGAACGATGAAAAGCTCAAACGACCATGCTTGTTTTCGTAAATTTTTTAGACAAGAGTCTCGGCGATACAGCCTCCGACGTGATTAGCGACAGTTCCGGGGTCGGAACCTCACAGTCGGACACTACCAATTCCCTCTCGATCCCAGGTACCACGGTCGTTTGCGTCGAGAGCTACAACAGCGGAATTCTAGGCCATCTGAATATCAATCAGGGAGATATCTTGGAAGGTACAGACTATAATTATCTTCTCTATCGCTCTTTATTTATTCGATCAAGGCTCGCGTTTATCGCGTTTCCGATAACGGAACGAACGCTGTTCGTTGATTTTTATTTCGTAAGTATGCACATTTTTTGTTTACGAGTTTGTGGACTTTGGTAGATTCGTATTTCTTTTTTTCGTTATAATAGTTGATTGTGGGATTACTTTCGACACGGCGACTGATTCTACGAATCTAGATTAAGCGAATTTTAATTTTAATAATTTAGTTATAGTCGTTTGTAAATGATGTGTCGTACTCTATATACGTTTTGTAATATGACGTTACGTTTTATATGTTTTTCTTATAAGCTGGGAAAAAGTAAAATTGCCCGAACAACAGTCGCATGGTGGTGGAAATATCCTGGACCTTTGTTAATTGTTTCTTCTCAAATATCTCATCGATGGTGCATTCAAATGAAATACACCGATTCATCGAATAATCAACCAGTTATATATCTTTTCTGATGGTATTCTTGCAAGGGAGATATAACACGCTAAAATTTCAAGCCAATCTCGTCGAAACCAAATACCTTTATTGCTTAGTCGATAATTTCTAAAATTAGAAGGTTGAAATACGCCGGTAGTGAGTTGTATTTTTTATTTTTTTATTTTTAACAGTCACCGGAGCGACCGACTGTGGTCTTCTCGAAGGAGTGCTTCGGGGACAGGGCACGGGTCTGTTTCCGGCGCACTGCGTACAAGAAGTCAGGCTCCGTCACACGAACATTCCACTGGGTCCTCAACCTGCCAGGGATGGCCGGAACAGAGTATTGGGCCGTAGAGAATCTCAACATAAGTATTTCGCTACTGCTCCTAGACTGAAGAAACCGTGAGTCACTTACGTATATTACTTTATATTACATCTTACATTATCATCTTACATTATCATGCATCCTACACAGACGTATAATAATAACATCGGTTAGATCGGACATTTTTACAAGCTAGAGAGGCGTCCGTTAGAGCGAATATCTTCGAATATCCTCGAGCCTGTCGTAGCCTTGAGTGCTAACGGAAACGACGCTGGTTTAATCCACCGAGTAACCGTTATTCAATTCGTTGATCTTCAGAGTTACGTCTGAACCTCGTACCGTGGTACTGCATCGCTCGAGAAAAGGTTTCGGCTTCGTATTACGGGGCGCCAAGGCAACCTCGCCTCTAATGGAACTGACGCCGTCGGCCAGGTATCCCGCCTTGCAGTACTTGGACGACGTCGATCAAGGAGGAGTGGCCGACCTAGCTGGCCTCCGAAAAGGAGACTACCTTATCCAAGTAAGTAACAAGTAGAGAAGCAGTTCGAATCGCTTCGTATTGTATACGAAAAATTCGAATTTTACCTACTTGAAACGTGATTTGAAACTTGGAAACATAGAAAGCTTCGAATGGATATTGGAACAACCGTTGCTAATCGCAGTTTCGTTTTTATTTTCTAACTTTGGTTTATCAATTTGTTCAACTTCTATTCTATCGATGCCTGGTACTTTTTCGTAGATCAACGGTGAAGATGTGACGACGGCGTCGCACGAACACGTAGTCGACCTGATCCGAAAATCCGGGGAACTGGTCAGAATGACGGTAGTTTCCCCGATGATCAGCCTTCCGAATTCGCAATCGGCAGCCCTTTTGCCAACTAGTCAACCTATTCAGAGACAGTACGCAACCCTTCCGCGTAAAGGTAACAACAACGTGGTGATTGGCGGTACGCTTGGCAGATCACCGGCTCCCATGCCACCCCGAAGAGACCCGAAAACCACTCTGAGCGTTGGTCGCGCTCGAGCAAGATCGATGGTCGCGGGATTAGGTAAACTTTTGATGATAAAAGTAAAAAATACAGTAATGCCGGCTTGAATTCCAATAGAAATGAATTGTTTCGCCTAAATTACCTAGTCCTATCCGCTCTCCGCTACTGTTCTCAACAATTTCGTTCATGTATATAAATATGTGTATAATCGCCGCTCGACATTAGTTTCTTCTCCTATATATGTAATTACCAAGTATACTGTACAAATTTACTATGTTTTCTCGTGACATGCAGAAGGTGGTGGTGAGAGAGACGATCGCGACGAAATAACGTCGACGGGAGCCAAATCGAGTAGCGCGGAATCGATTCATCTTCCTCAGCAACCATCGACCGGACCCAATACCGGACAGAACACACCGGTGCAGCCGCGAACGGCCAGTATTCGATCGAGACCTACCTCCAGTAGGATCACTGCCGCGGAACTGGAGGTACGTATGAAAAATCACGAAGCATATACCGTTGCTCGATCACGAACGATGCGCTTCTTGTTCTCCTCGAATGGCACTGCACGAACGAACTGAGGCTTCAGCTTTGTCCTTCCTTTCTTCCAGGAACTATTTCAGCGGCAGCAAGGTAGTACCAGTGGTCAGTACAGCTCGTCCATGATGAGCTCTCACTTTCAAACTGGTCAAGCTACCAAGTCGCATCCTTCCTCACCTGCTAAGACCGGCAGGGTATACGCGAGCGTAGCGGAAATGAAACGCAAAGGCAAAGTAAGGATACTTTCCCTCGAAAGTTAATCGTATATACTCTTTTCGATCTGCCTCTGTAGTGGGTCGTTTTATTATACTCTGTCGCGTGATACTTTGCTCGATGGTTACGAACGTGATAGAGTTTGCGGTGTTTGACAGCTGTAGAAACTAAGCAAACCGCTAAACTGTCTATTCTAAGGATTCTATCTGGCAAATATAAAGGAGAATCGTTTCAACAGCGAGTTAACTTTTTTTAGATCATTAATCAATTAAACGATAAACGTATTTACCTTCGGTAAAACTGATTTTACATTTTAGTGCATTTATAGAAATGTATATTTTTATAAAGATAATTGGAAAAATGAAACTTGGATGAGAAATTGTTTCGCGTAGTAAGTATTATATATCCGGGAAGGGTTAACGATTCGACTGTAAAATTTCTGGTCAGAGGAATCCCTAGAAGCGGCAAGCTTTGTTTAACTCCGATCGACTTAATTTTCCGTAACTTGGATAAATTGTTTGCCGTTACAGTAGATCCGTGTTGTTGGTGATCCGTTGGTGACCCGAGTATTTCTGGTCATTTAATTAGTCGCTGTGCCTCCCCACTCTTTGTTTAACCATTATCGATATTCTGGTTCTCGGCGAGAGTATTGAAAGTATTTTTCAGAGTGGCTAGTGCTCCTCGATGCATGCTACCCAGGTGGTGATGGTGGCTGTTTTTACGCATGTGTGTTGTAGTTTTCTCGCAAGCCAGCACGAGTGTACAGCAAGGGGCGCTCCTGGTACGAGAGAGACAACGAGGACGACTTATATTACTGATCGAAAATACTTTGTTTCTAGCGCGTCCGTGACTTGCATGATTCCAGGTGACTAAGCCATTTGCTAATGAAAATCCGATGCTCGAAAGGGTATCGGATATCACTTTCAGCTTTATGAACACGCCTCGCAGAACTAACGATGTATATCCATGAAACGAACATTTTAATTACTTTGCTTACACTTTTTGCATGATCGTGCATTCTTCCCCCGTGTGCCATACATAATCGGCCGTTACACGTTTAAATAACATCCAACTTTCTCAGAATTGCGAACCATCTTAAATTCCCGCGAGTCGCCAAATAATCTCAAAGTCACTCGACATCTCAAAATGTATAAATCTTATTAAACAAGGAGAAAATGGAACTTGATAAATTTGTAAATATAAGTAGATGCAAATTAAGACGATAATGGTATTAACCAATTAATGAGCACATGTACGTGACCATAACCGATTATTTTGTAGCTACTGATCTTTGTAAATTGGAACTACGGTACCTTATACGAAAATATGTTTATAAAATGTGTATTATACACCTATTTTCATTATTAGTTATTATTAGTTGCTTCTTAAACATTCGATTTTGAAGACAGAGATTTAGTCATTCTCGTTAATAAAGGAGAAAAATTTGCGCGTTAAGGGAATATAAATTGCTTTTTATCGGTGCTTCTCCAAGTTCGTATAATTCTCGGATATTGCGTTACTTGTGACAGTAGTACGAGCTATGTATGTGCGACCAGCTATTGTTTTTTGTGAACGCTATCCCCTCGAAATCGCCGGATCGTGGGTCCCAATAGGATTTTGTCGGTTTGTTCACAGCTGAACTCAAGAGTGCGATTCTTCGGTGGATTGGGCGGTGGTTCCGATCTTCACCGAGACTTTCACAGTACACCGGACTTAAACGTGCAGGTTCAGTCGTCTATTTTGGCTCCGAAAGGGCATAGAAGCCAGGAGGACGTAAACGCGTTGAATGGCAGAAACGGGCTTCCACCACCGAACCATCCGCCACCTCCACCACCGGTCGGTCAAGTCGTCAAAGTGAACGTGGGCGCGAACGTGCCGGACGTAGTCACGCCGGCTTCTGTGTACGATAATATGGCTCATATACAGCAAGTCAAAGGTACCGTATATCGTCAGGATATTTCAACGCGTTACGGTTCAGTCACGTGTTATTTCGTGATAAATTTCACGGTGGCTGCTTGTCAGCCTCCGCTCCTATTGTACTGGAAGCTGGAAAGAAAGGCGAGTGGAATAGATATAAATCCGATTATACCCATCTCGATCGTACACGCGTTTCTTACCGTTTTCTTTTACTCATCCTACCCTTATACCTGATATTAGTTTTAAAATTCTTTTAAGTATAGTTTTTCGAATATGAAGCGAAAGATCCACCTGGTTAGAAACTTCCCTACGCTATTTACATAGCGTTTGAAATTTTACAAACATACGGAGAAATATGAATTTGCATAAAACTGCACGATACTATGATCGGTCGAAATGGTCACATCTGCCAATCGTGTCGTTTAATGAACGAATCGAGCAGAATGCTCCTCTCGCTGCTGTACCATTCCGCTAGTCTCTTTCCAACACCGCGTTGTAGAAATTATTCCCACACAAGATAACTATATTCTTCCTGTTCTATGCAGAACTGGCAGCCGCGACAGCAGACGGAGGTTATGGCGTGATGTCGAGCTTCCGACCATCGAATAGCGCCAAGTTATACGCCTCACCGGAAGATATGAAGACGGTAGGATATCGTTCTCGCAGCCTACCAACTCATACGACCCGTTGTCACGTGAGGAAATCGCACAGTCTGCGCACCACCAATAACACGACCTTCAAGCCGTTAAACAACCAACAAAACGTGAACAACACCGTCAGCAACAACAACCAGGTGAACAACAATCAGTCGGCCAACAACCAGTACGCGCAACCTCTGAAGACCAACAGAAGTCACAGTACGGCTGGTGTCAGGGAAAGAAAGAAGAAGGCCATCGGTACCAGTTCCTCGATCACGAATCTCTCGTCAGTGGCGAACAACAATGCTGGAAATACGGTGACTAACGCAGCTCCGCCGATCCCAGAACCGGATTACAGCCTGTCGGAATCGGACAACGACGAGGGAGAGGAAGAGACGGACGATGATGGAGAATCAGAGATCGCGAAGGAACTCGAGAAAGCGGCTGCAAGGGAGAAATTGGAATCCACTCGAGAAACATCGGGCAACTCGAACACCTCGGGTTCGAGTTCATCCGGTAGCAGTTCGTTACCACATTCGTTCAGCGTTGAAGAAATTCAGAAGGTCAGAACGCAATTGAAGTCTTCGAAGAGCCACCCGAACGACTTTTTGTTGCAACAAACTCAGCAATCCCTCGTCGAGGACGGCGATAACAGCTCGAGTGGTGTGAGTTCCGACCAAGACGTGCCAGTGGGTCCACCAACAGGTTTCGATGATACGACCGTTAGAAATCTTGCCAACGAAGCCGCGCAACATCCGACCACGGTGCTCTCCGTCACCAATGTAGAGAAGGAGACGAATCCGAAAAGAACGAGCTACGGTGGTAGCGGATTACTGACGCGACACGCGGTTAGCCTAGCCCAGTTGCCGCCACCGATCGAGGCGGATGCCGAGGAACAAAGCAACGATCTGTTCGTTCCACCACCGCCTGAGTTCAACGCTGGACCTTCCGCGGGCAGCGGCGACGAACTGGTATTCGCTCCTCCGCCTCAATTCTGCGACAACAAGCAGCAACCGCAACAACAACAGCAACAGAATCGCGTGAAGATCATCGGAGCGATACCGAAGGTTACCAACAATCAAGTAAAAGCTTCCGGTGGGCGGTTGCATAACCAGTGAGAAAGAATCGTTGCGAAGGATCGCCGATGAACGGACGGTTCGAGTCGCGTGATCGCGGGTCACGATTTACCAGAGTCAATTTAATCTTTCCCTATTAACCTTTCTCCTCCCGAGATAATTATGTACGCACATAGTGTTGCGCGTGATCCCTAAATATCACCTGTTCCGTCACTGGACCAACGATCGAACGCAAACTCGTTCGACCATTGGGAATAACATACGATGCGATTGGCTGCAATAAAATTTTTCATCGATCAACGTTCCCCGCGCCGGAGGAGTTTTGTAAGGAACGAACGCGCGCGTCTTCTCTATCGCTAAAGTATCCGTACTTGAATAGGGCGCCGTTTAGGTCGCTCCGTCAAAAGGGTCTGTAGTAGTGAACAAGGTATTCAGTGAATTTTTACCGTAAAACCTAGAATATGTATGAGTCGTACGAACCGCAGATACGTTAGACTTATAAAAGAAACGTGCGCGCGATGCTTTCTACACACAAAGCGGTGTGACGCAACGTTCGTGAATGTCAAAATTCCATAGCCGTCTCGTGGAATGGCCTAAAGAGGTGAACGAGGAAAAAAAAAAGGAAGGATCTATAAATCGTACTGTAGCTCGTAATTAGAGAGAAGTGAGAAATGAGCGAGCAAAAGAAAAAGAAAAGAATAAAGAAAGAATAATTCTATACGATGCACGCTCGTGTGTGTGTATTATGTATGTGTGCGTGTAAGAAACGTAGAGAACGAATGCGTAGCGTATATCGGTTTGTTTTTCATATTTCTATCGAAGTACGACGCGTGTTTAATACTTTTACATGTAACAACCTCTATCTGTAAACGTCATCAACTTCTCCCATTCCACCGCGAAACAAGCAGAAAAGAACGAAGGCACTTTCGAGGAAGAACGCATCGAAATGTAAAATCGTGCTAAGACACGAATCGGTGCTGCTAATCGTAATTCGTTTGATATCTTTTTAGTATTGGAGTGGCGCGAATTCGATGCGGAGAAGAAAGAATCGAAGGTGCCGAATCAATGGATTAGCTAGTAAAGCGCGCGCGCGGTTGAGTTCGATTCCGTTTCTCTCGTGTTTAGACACTGCTCAAGAGCCTAATTACAAAGTTCTACTCACAAAGTCATTAGAGATTGTTTCTAGTTTGTAATAACGAGTAATAGCGTTACGACGAGTATGAATTTATCTCTAAGCTCGTAATCGCGTTAATAGAGGCGCACTGTACTACGTTAACGCACCAACATTATTCAGCTTGTAAGATAGATCGTATTCCTTCCATTTGAATCAGGCTCCTGAGAGCCGCGAGGTGTTAGCATAACTTTGACGATCTTTCCCTCACCGAAAATGATGTTTGTTCGCTAAAAAGAAATGCACGGTTATCTCTGGTCCCTCATCGAAGTGTTTCACGTCGAAGATAATCAAAAGTCGATCCTTTTCTTGTAATGGAATAACCCTCGTTGATTTATCCTTTGTATATAGTATATAATTGATCGGCAGTGGAGAAATAAAGGAGAAAGATCTCGCGACTCTCGGCGACACTGCTACATACTGTATATATATACCGAACAACATTGCTACGTATTGAATATCTATAACGATGGAACGATTATTATCATCACTTTTATGATCACACCGCGATAGATTTAAGCGATATCCATGAAAGCAACGTCCTTCCTAATTATTGTTTCTATGCCTTTTCAAGTTAAATCATATTCATATACAAAACAGTGAAGTATGATGTTAAGTCAAGTGCATGCTTGTTGAAGCATGAATGAAACAGTTTTCGAGTCGAAGGAAATCATATTAAAGATAAGTATTAAATGTTCCTTAAATATTTTATTGTTTGTTTCCGATCGGTAAAAAAGAACGAAAGATCACTGATGCGTGTATATCGTTTCAAAAACTTGATCGACTGGTTGATTCGGGTCAGTAAAGCAATATTGTATGCATTACAACGGCTCGTGTAATAATAAACCGTTTCAAGAATAGAATTTTATCTTTGTTTGCGGTCTTGAACAAACGGTATTGTCGATTACGCTAATTTCCTCGTATACGTGCCCGCGCAAACTTTGTTAAAAAACAGATACATAAAGGTTGAAAGATATACGAAATGAAGAAGGTATATCCTATACGTTGGATTATTCTTTTCAAAGATCGCGCAGTTTTTAACCATAATTCGCTTAAAAGAATATAATTCCGTTGAAGGTTCGCCGACATACTCTCCTTGAAGTTATCAAAAAGTTCAAGGTCACGGCCGCTCGAAGTTACTCGATGGTTCAAGGTCACTCCAAGGACATTTCAACGTTCCTGTATGATATTTTCAAAGTTAAAGATCTAAGATTGTTTCAAAGTAAAGCTATATTGATCTTAAAGCTCCTTTAAAAATGAAAAAAAAGGAAGAGAATATCGAATTTCAGCGAAGTTATGTTTTTAGAAACTAAATAGTTCACGAACCGAAGAAATTTTTGCGATGACCCATTTACGACATTCCTGCCAAAATTAATTATAATAGTGTATAATATATCGAAATTTATGAAAAAGAGTTGACATTACACCCATTTTTGGACAAATGACCCTTATATACTGTCCGTAATATTGTACTTTCGAATCTATCTGTTCTCGTTCATTATCGAACATTATCGCATTATCGAACTGTTTCAATAGTATGATAACACTTTAAAATGCTTCAAGCTCGCGCGAGATTATTCGAAAGATAGATCACCTGATTATCCGTGTCCTTAGAATTTGTTACTAAACGGCTTTTACCTCGCTTTACGAGGCGGTAGGAAGTTTTGTAGCTTATTCCAAAAAAAAAAAAAAAAAATCACGAGTAGAAATCGCTCGCATATATGTATAATTATTTCTTCCTAAATGAAGACAGTACACGCTCGCCATTAACGGTGACGAAATATAGACACTTTAAAAAATATTGAAGGGAACTAAACAAATTTATAAAGCGACAACCTGGATAGCTAAATAAACGTTTGTTATCCAGATACAACGAATATATTGCAACAATTTCAATTTATTTATTAACGATAATAAATCTGAAAATTTAAGCATTCGATATAATCACCATCGACGCATAATGTTTCCGTGGATCTTGCCGATGCAGCATTATTGACATGCATAACTATACATAACCAGATGCATGTATTTACAGAACAAAAATTGCGTTAGTATCAGATTAGACGTGAAAAACGCAACACGAATTGAATTTTAAAAGCTTTCTGTTGAACCTTTATTGCATACATCTATTTTATTCGTTCATCCATACTTGATACATTTCTCTTTAATCTTAATTATCATCCTGCGAATACTATTAGTACTTTTTGCACTATAATTACTGTATTACGAGTTGCAAGATACGTGCAATTTTCCGATGATAAATAATAATCGATCATGTTCAAATAACGACAGCATACTTTAATGAACCTCACATTTATCTGTCTAACCGTTTCTTTAATAGTTTTGTTTCCACTTTGTCAATTAATTTAAAGCTATTGAAAACTCGAATAGAAAGAAACAAAGTGAATTATAAAATACAGCGCTATCTATCACGATCCATGGCAACAATCACATACACAATTTGAAATTGATCGAGGCCTATCGAAACATAAACAACATGGCGAATAAAAGAAATATAACGTTACATGTAAAATATGTCTCATTTAATAAATTAATATTTTAACTATGCGCCACCATAACATTTTTATACATTGCTAGGCAATTAGCCTTCTTGACTATAACGCTAAAAACTTTGGCCTCAAAAAATGTCGATTGATAAGGTAGGTTATACATTTACAAATTTCTTAAGAAAACTATGCAATATCCTTGCTTACTTGTTATTTAAGATTTAAATTATGACAAAGAACATTTACAAACGTTATTTAAGAAGATGCTTATCCATTCAAACTATTTAAGAATACATCAACATTTATTTGGACCATGCATATGGCTTATCCGTCAAATGTTTTGATACAGGTCCTTTATCAATTGTATCAACCCCATGGTACTGGTACTGTTTTCATTTCATGGCGCCCTGGTAATAGTACTCATCTAGCAACTACTGGTTATGATTCCTCAGTTGCTATTTTTGATAGACAAGGTGAATTACAAGAACGTATTCAAATTGCTGGTTTATGTACTGGTTTTGGATGGGATTCTGATGGAGATCTATTAGCTATTATATCACAAAGTTCTTCTACTATCACGTTATGGGATGCAACAACTGGAAAAAAAACACAAATAGATGCTGGTGTAAGAGATGGATTAACATGTATGATATGGGCAAAAAGAGCTTGTTTATTAGCAGTAGGAACACAGAAAGGAAATTTAGTACTTTATGACCATATAAATGCCAAGTATGATGTATCATAGTATTTTTATAGAAAATACTTTTACATATTGTTATATTATATAATCCTACATTAAATCATAAATTAATATATAGACGAATACCAATTTTGGGAAAGCACAAAAAAAGGATAACTTGTGGCGCTTGGTCTTATGAGGGACTTCTTGCGTTAGTCAGTGAAGATAAGGTTTTAACTATCAGTACAAGTGATGGGGATACAAGGCGCGAAATACCTCTTCAAGGTGATGCATCTGATATTCAGTTTAATGAGATGAAAATGGATCACAGAGTTGGGGGTGAAAATACAGTATGATTTCTTTATACAGCAGTGATATATAAAATACATGTGTGTTTGTATATCTAAAGTATTAATTTTCTCATTATTTGCCAGGTATCTCTTATTATTAGCAAAACCACTTTATTTCTATACAATATTTTGGATCCAGAGAATCCTATTGAATTAGCTTTTCAAAAACGCTATGGACCTATTGTTACTTATAAATGGTAAAAAGGTTTAGATCATTAAAAAATCACTTAAATTTAATCACTTTTGTTTTCACTATATGTCCTACTTTAGGTATGGGGATGGATATATTTTAGTTGGTTTTCAAACTGGATATTTTACTGCAATATCTACACATATTAAAGAAGTTGGCCAAGAATTATTTCAAGTTAAGAATCATAAAGATTCCTTGACTGACTTGGCCATAAGTCAAACAATAGGAAAAATCGCTACATGTGGGGATAATGTCATAAAAATACATAGTTTGCAAAATTTAGAAGAAACTGAAAAATTAATTACAGTAAGCGGTGAAACTGGAATTAATACAGTAGAATGGTCAATGGATGGTACAATGATAGCAACTGTGACACACAGTGGCAATGTTTTAGTCTATTTAATACAAATTCCTAAATTATCTAGCGTTTGTGGAAATAGGATTGCACTCCTTACCAGTTTAACAGAAGTTACAGTCCATCTGTATACGCTAGATAAAGTAAATCTAAATACATGGCATAAAATCAAAACTGCATAAAACTGTATGTAAATATATAAAATTAATTTTTAGGAGAAACCAGAGCCAATAATAATTAATACTATAATAGAACCGTCGGTATTAACAATAGGTCCAATACATGCAGCAGTAGGGTTGAATAACAGAGCATTGTTCTGGGATATATCCGGAAGGGATTACAATACTACAATACATTTTGAAAGAGATTATTTAGCAACAATAGATAGTATAAGATTGAATGAAACTTATGCATCTGTTTTATTTGATGGCAAATTACAGTTGCACTCGGTAACAAGTATATTAAAACACATATAAATTTACGTTACATTAGTGTATTAGTAAATCAACTATGTGTTAACCTATTATCCTTGTAGATTAAAATGGATCAAACACTATCGAAAGAAGGGAAGGATACAAAAATGTTTCCAGGCTTAGGTGTTTCAGATTTTAAAATAACGTGCCATGCTCTTAGTAGCAACTTCTTAATCTATGGCAGTGATGTAAGTTATTTCTATAAACGTATGGAATTCTAAGTAAATACTGAAAGAACTAACTTACATTTATGATATATTTAGATGGGCCACATAATCTATTTTAGTTTAGAAGTCTTTAATCAATGTACTGAACATATACACGATAATGGCATAAAGGAAATCTATTTAGATACAAATGGAACACAATTATGTTTTATAGATAACAAGTTCGACGCTTATATGTATAATCCTGTGCAAGAAACTGTTTTACAAATTCCTGATTGTCTAGGTTGCATTGAAGGTGTAATTTGGGATCAAAATATTTTGGAACGTAATATATTTACTGTTTACAATAAAACTCTCATTACTACATACATATTTGTAAAATACTTTATCGAAGGTAAGTTAAAACTTGAAAATTATACAATATATATAAAACAAATATATTACGTATATTTTGGAAACAGGTACAAAAATTATAAAGATAAATACAACAAAGCTGCCATCTGAAACATTACCACTATTGATGTATTCTGGAGAATTGACATTAAGTTCAACAGCTAACAAATTAATGCAAATTACATTGTCTTCTCATGAAGATATAGGAAATATTGTAGAATATACAAAAATGAAAGAAATATTAGAAAATCAGATTCTTTGCAGGAGGTAAACGTGTCTTATTTATTTCTTTATTTGTTGACTATAGGATATTTATTCTATTAAATATTTCAGATATCAACAGGCATGGGAGACGTGTGAGAGAATTAATGAAAAAGACTCATGGTTAAAGTTAGGAGAAATTGCAATTGCAAATTTAAATATTGATTTTGGTATTTGCTATTGTTATTATTATTATTGTTGTTGTTGCTGTTGTTGTTGTTACTATAAGAAACGTATAAATATATTATTTACAAATAATCGTTTTTCATCACAGCAATTCGAATTTACCGCTACTTAGAAGATGCTGCGATGGTTTGGGCACTACAAACTATGGAAACCTTAGATGAATTACCATTATTATGTGGACATGCTTGTATTTTACTTGGTAATTATAATGAGGCAGAACAATTTTTTTTACAATCATCTCAACCAGTACAAGCTTTGTATTTAAGAAGAGACCTAATGCAATGGGAACAAGCATTAAATTTAGCCCAAAAATTGAAAGCTGATGAAATTCCTTATATTGCTAGAGAATATGCTCAACAGTTGGAATTTACGTAAGAATACAACATTAAATGCGTAAATTATTTATGTGTTCGTATTTAAATTTTGAATTTTTTTTCTAGGGGTAATTATCCAAAAGCGTTAACAAATTATGAACGTGGATTGGTAGATTCAAATAATATATCTAATACAACTACACATAATCCGCAACATCGAAATCTATGTCTTGCTGGAATTGCGAGAATGTCTATCAGATGTGGGGATAGTAGAAGGGGTGTAAACATAGCTATGGACAATGAAAGTTCAAGACAATTGCGAAAAGAATGTGCAGAAATATTAGAATCAATGAAGGTGTGTAAGTACTATAACCGTATAAATATGTTCTATAAGTATTACAATTGGGTTATTATTATAGCAATTTAATGAAGCTGCATTACTATATGAAAAAGCTGAATATTTTGATAAAGCTGCTTCTGCATATATAAAATTAAAAAATTGGCAGAAAGTGGGGCAACTCCTACCACAAATCTCATCTGCCAAACTTAATATACAATATGCTAAAGCCAAAGAAGCTGAAGGCAAATATGAAGAAGCAGCAAAGGCATATGAAACTGCAAAAGATTATGAAAACATAATTAGGATTAATTTGGAATATTTAAACAATCCTGGTAATATAATTAATATTAAAATATCTTATATCTAATTTATTAGCTATTAAACTTCATCTAAAATGTACATACATATATGGCTTACTAATTGTAGCTCGAAGTGTTGAAGTAGTACAACAAACTAAAAGTATAGAAGGAGCTAAGATGGTCGCAAAATATTTTCAAAAAATGAATGATTATAATTCAGCAATTAAGTTCTTAATTTTATCAAATTGTCACGAAGAAGCATTCCAATTAGCTAATCAACATGGAAAAATGGAATTATATGGAGAAATTCTAATAAATACGATTGATGACAGCAATGCGCGAAAAGAAGATTTTAAAAGCCTTGCGATGCATTTTGAATCTCAGAAAAATAACTTTTTAGCTGGAAAATATTACTTCTATGCCAAGGAATATCAAAAAGCATTACGACATTTATTAAAAGCTGCACAATTAGTAACAGATGAAAATGAAGTTCTGTCATTAGCCATTGATACAGTTGCTTCTTCAAAAGATGACAAGTTAGCAAATCAGTTAATTGATTTTTTATTAGGTGGTGATGGATTACCAAAGGTATTGGTATCTGATTTAATAAAGATATCGGTATTGATACTTGATTGACTTGATGTTCAACTAATCATACTCATTACAGGATCCTAAATATCTGTTCAGATTATATATGGCTAGAAAACAGTACAAAGAAGCTGCAAAGACAGCAATTATAATTGCTAATGAAGAACAAATTAACGGTATGTTTGTTGTATTTATATAACCAATGTTAAAAGAATTGTGTTAGTGATGATTTTTTCTACAGGAAATTATAGAAGCGCTCATGATGTTTTATTTGGCATGTATCAAGAATTAAAAAAGAATAAAATCAATATACCTTCAGAGATGCAAAACAATTTAAGACTTTTGCATTCATATATCCTTGTGAGACTTCATGTAAAAAAGAACGATCATTTACGTGGTGCTCGTATGTTAATAAGAGTAGCCAATAACATATCGAAATTTCCATCACGTTAGTAAAATATATATAAATATGTATAATTAAATATCGAAATAATACGAATAATGTTTAGTGTACATATTCTTTTTCCTTTAGATATTGTTCCGATTTTGACCTCCACTGTAATAGAATGTCAAAGAGCTGGATTAAAATATGCTGCTTTTAATTATGCTGCTATGTTGATGCGTCCGGAATACAGAAGCCAAATTGATGCTAAGTATAGTAAAAAAATTGAGGCAATTGTAAGAAAGCCACCAAAATCAAAAGATAATGAAATTGAAGAGGAACCTTTAACTCCATGTCCATATTGCAAGAGCAAACTTACAGAGACAGAGATTACTTGCGACAAGTGCAAAAATACAATACCTTTTTGTATAGCTACAGTTAGTGTTTCTGAAGCATGCATTTATTTTGAAATTTAATACATATATTGTGTTTTAATAAGACAACATTTCTTAGGGCCGACATATCATTGAAGATGATTTCACGGTATGTCCACAATGTGATTTTCCTTGCATAAGAAGTGAATTCTTAAGGTATGTATGACATCTTATTTTAAAGATAATACATATAATTATTTGCTGTTATACTAGGATTATTGAATCTGAAAATACGTGTCCAATGTGCTCGGAAAAAGTAGATGTTAACATGGTTTCATCTACTCTTAACATCCGTTCCTATCTCGATTTTCAAGAAGGAAAATCACCAGTGAGAACTTAAACAGTTTTAGTTATAATTTAATAGGAGTTGAAAAATATACAAATATTATTACTCCTATCAAACGGTGCCGTCCAATATGAGTACAACATAGACAAGTACAAGTAGCTTATATAAATTCATAGATTATTTATAAAATTTGTGCACAAATCAAATAATGACCATGCATGGAAGTATCAACAGTATATAGATATTATTGTCAATAAACTAGTCTCCAAGCAATTGTAATTGATTCAGTTCCCCCACTATTATTCTATCCAGATTAAACAATTTACTATCATCAATATATACGTATATGTATACACACACGTACGCACGCGCCAAATACACACACAGAAAGGCACATATTCATGTATAATATATATCTAAAATAAACAATTGCTTGTACGAATATTTTGTAAGCATTGATAAGATATAATGAGTAATAAAAGCGACATCTAACGGGTTTCCGTCAATTAAACTCCGACTTATCAAGATTCCTTCGCATAAATAGAAAGAAACATGCACATACAACGAGAAAAATGACAACATGGCATGACTTTGAAAAATTAAACTCAATAATAACAATGAATGTCTTAATATACTAATAAACTCTGTAAGGCATATGTTTATATCTTGATTACGTTAAGTTAATTGAAATAAAATACATTAAAGATAGGAATTTATAATAATCTTATTGTTATATTTATTTTGAAAAAACTACCATTTTTATAAAACGCAATACAATATATAGGAAAAGTTGAACTATATTTCGAAAAAATTAAAAATGTTTTCATATTTTTATTAAAATAGGAGATGACTTTAATTCTGTATTTTATCATTTTTATTATTTATTCGTATATTTTTAATAAAAAGATATAATTTATTATGAGAATTTTTTATACTTAAAATTTAAAAAAGCAACATATTTGTACCAAATATGCAATTCAAATTTATATATATTGCGTTACAAATATTGTATCATTTTCAATCAAGTGTATGTATCATCGGTAGTAGTATTAAAATGCTAAAGACTCCGTTTTTATTGAAATAGCAATAATAAATGATAAAATATATTTAAAGTTATAGGTATTTACAATGATATATCTTTTCTTAAATAACGCAATTATTATAAAATAAACGGTAATTGTTAAAAATGTAGTTTTTAAGTTAGCAAATCCTATTATTTTGGCTTATATTAAACAAATAAAAAGTTTTCTATGTAGTTCTTCTGTGCATGCAGATTAGTAGTGGGGCAGTATATGTTAAAGAACATAATCACATCAGTATAGGTGCTAGTTTAGCCAGCACCGGTATGTTAGCAGTACGCGATTGAGGTTGTACACGATACAGTTTAAGCAGTACATTTGACAGATACTGATTCATATTTTTCGAAAGATCATTTAAAATTTCTTCAAAACTATTTAATACGTATGTAACGTGAAATTAATCAATAGTAAGCAAAAAATATCATTTTATTCTCCTATCATCAAAGAACTGGTGGTCAAAATGGCGGAAAAGAATGACTCGCCGGGTTCCACCTCGACTTCTACAGGACACGAAAGTCAACAACTACTTTCAGGTTTCATAGCTGAAATCGTAAAGAGTCCAATAAATCTCCTTTTAGTAGGCGTGATCGCCTTTTTGGTTTACAAAATAGTTAAAAGCAAGACGAAGGTTGAAGAGCCCGTAAAAGAGATAAAGAAACTGCCAAAAATACGACGTGATTTTACACTCGAAGAGTTAAAGAAATATAATGGTACGGGACCAGATGGACGAATATTAATTGCTATAAATGGTAGTGTTTACGACTGTACTCGTGGTGCCCACTTTTATGGTCCTGGTAAGTATTCAACTACTTCTAATAATTTATTTTACATGATAGTTGACGAATCTGCGTCGTACATGAAATTGCTATGTAATCGCAATTTTATGTTACGTACCTTAATTTTCCAGTGTTATTAATTAGCGCATAAATAAGTTCCATCGTCCATTGGTTATTATCAGTCTCGGCTTGTGTAAAAATCAATTTGCGAACATCATGAGACCGTGATAATTGAGAAAGCTATGAAATAATAACTTGTGAATGATTAACATTTCGTTCATTATTAAAATGCAACATTCACACACAATTTATGAAAAGATTTCAACCAACATATATCAATGATTATTTTGAAAAAATAATTATGATAATATTTAATATAACAAAACAATAATTGTTATATTTTCAGAATTATATTGCTTTATAGGACTATGATTTTTTATTAATTTTATTATAGGTGCTCCATATGAAGTATTTGGTGGGAAGGATATTAGCAGAGCCTTAGCAAAATTTTCATTGGAAACATCACAGGAATATGATGACTTAAGCGATTTGAAAACTGCAGAAATGGAGTCTATAAACGAGTGGAATGAACAATTTAAAGGTAATAGCTTTGTAAAATATTTTTTGAGAACAGAATAGAGAATTAAAGATAGCAAATCATAAGTAAGTATTGAAAACTTGGTACAAATACTTGTACTAGGATAGCTGCAATAAATCTTTATATAATGAATTTTAATATCTATAATTTAAAATCAAAATTCAATATTTTCTCTACAGGGTATCACACAATAAGTGCCGTTTGATATAACTATCAAATAATAGATGATAGGACAAAAATATAAGGAGACTTTTATTATTATTTTTTATGTAGAACGTCACTATGAAAAAAAATGTCTACCTTCAATTCTTCAAGGTTATACTAAGGTCGTCTCGTGTTTTTTTTAGTAAAACTGTATATATGTAAAAATGTATTTTTAAATACATTATTCAATGCATTTTTTAACTCTCTACAAAAAAGTAATGAATACTTGGATCTAAAAATGATTAGTTTAGAAAATATTTTAACTTTAATATTGTAGAACTTATCATACCAAAGATTAGGAAAACATAAAAAAAAAGGACTAAAAAATATTGAATGGTGTATAAAAAAATTTATGGTTTTATTTAAAAAGAAATTAAAGGTAAACATTCTTTTTTTCACAATGACATTCTACATAAGAAATGATGATAAAAGTTTCTTTATATGTTTGTCCTACCATCTATTGTTCAATAGTTATATGAAACTGCTCTTATCATGGTATACACCCTGTATATATATACACCTTTATAAAAGGTACAGTAATTAGAATACGTATTATTACTATATAGATATTATTTTCACATTTTTCCTTATTTTAGAAAAATATGATTATGTGGGAAAATTGTTGAAACCTGGTGAAGCACCTACAAATTATTCAGATGAGGAAGATGAAGGTAGTCAACTAGAGAATGAAGCAAAATCCAAAAATGATTGACTGCTTGATTGTACATCAAATGCCAAACAGTCTCAAAAGGATATTGCGCACACTCCATTAAAGAAATTCTTAAAATCGTGACTCATGAATATATTTATGAACATTTATCTGGATATTTTACTACGTCATAATGATATTAAAATAAAAACTAAAATGGTATCTTTTGACCGAGTTGGAAACATATAATTGTTCAAAACTGATGTTATGTGTGAAGATTTTTTTTTAGTATCCAATTTTTCAATCAATAAGGATACTTCAATAGTATAATGTTTTTATATGTGTACAAAAAGTTTCTTACACATCCTTAAAACTGGCACTAGATATAAGACAGAAATCTTTTGTGCTATATTCCATTAAATATCTTTGTTTATATTATCATTCACGTTTGCCACATAGCATTTGGTACATATAATATATGTATTTGGTATCTGTAAACTTTAATAAAATGATGTTATATTTGACATGCATTTGAGATTTAATATTAAGTTGATGCAATACATTGCATAGATATGAGAATAGAAAATATTTTCTTAACATAAAAACATTATGCTCTTTCTAAAAACAAAATGATACCATCTTGAAGTACAGAATAATTTCAGTCATTCATAGCTAAATCTATTCTGCAAAGAATAAATTGTAACTTAAATATCAAAATCTCAAGTCCAAACATTTTTGTATAAAAGGCAGCATTAAAAATCTATTTGGGAGTTTGTAAAAAGTGATACACGTTTACTAGTCTTTTTTATATGAAAAAAATGAGAGTACGTGTGAATCTCATTATAAATTCTAATACATTATGTAAATTGTTATTGTTTGGAAATTGGGATTTCTTAAAAGTTGTTAGCATTTACGATACTGTTCATATAGTGAAAAATTTTTTATTATCGTGGAATTATTTATCAACTATGTTTTTTCTCTTTTTTTTTATAAATCTCCTTCATTCATGCACCGATCTTAAGAGAAAATAATCTCACATCCATGAAAATATGTACATGTATTAAGTACTTTTAAAAGATATGCATTTTCTCAATTATTTGTGCAATTAATTTTATTATAGGACTGATACCATTTCTGTAATAAATATATATATATATACATATATATATATATATTAATTGAAGTAAATTATAAATTTGAATTTTCAATCTGCGCTGTTATAGGAAAGAACATTTATTGATTGTATAATAAAAACGTTGTTAATATAAGCAACTACATATAATTTAATGAAATTTGTTTTGTTTATATGTACGAAGAAGACTACATCAAGTTTTCATTAACCTACGATTTATTGTAAAAAAGGAGAAGCATTTTATTATAATTTATATAAAAATTTGTGTATAATTTTTTAAAAAATAACATACGAATGATACTCTATTATACATATGTATATGCTGCAGTGTTTTCAGTGTAAATAAGACAATTCTGTATCATTCCTACAAAGCAAAAATATTTATGAAGATTTTATAATTGTAACGTATCGCAAATATTTCGTATTTATAAGCAACCTTGATTTGTATCTTAAAAAGCAATATTATTGGAAAAACTATATTTTTGACTGTACTTTCTGTAATGATCATATTCACACAATCTTTGATACAGTCATCATGTAATAAGAGACTGAGTATCGTGTGAAATTTATAAAAGCAATGCGTATTATATATACTTATTCCAATTTGTACAAAAACAAGTTTGCTCAGATTAAAAATTTAATCAAGTACTTGACCAAATTAAACATACTTTACTTTATATCAACATATATTATTCTCTTATATATTATATATGTGATTTTATTCTTAATATAGTTTCAATA
Source organism: Bombus bifarius (assembly GCF_011952205.1). Lineage (NCBI taxonomy): Eukaryota > Metazoa > Arthropoda > Insecta > Hymenoptera > Apidae > Bombus > Bombus bifarius. The sequence goes on along the minus strand of NW_022884569.1, from coordinate 201,715 downwards.
TAATTTATTAGAAAAGTTATTTCATATCTATACATGTTGTTGTACTTTTTCTGTTAAATGGAATGTATGTTTGTATGTTAATTATTCCAATAATTATTATACCGACCAGTTAGAATTTTATGTAAGATTATTTATAGAGAATGTTATGAATCAATATTAAAATGTACTTTCTGTTATTATTAAAAACGGAGTGGTTAGCTTGTAAGGTGCAGACTTAAGTACTCTACTATTACATACGATACAGGTCATATCAATTCTTGTTTATATTAAAAGCAGTAATTTCTTTCAAACAAGTTCCTAATTTTGACTTTGTACCTCCCATTTACGTGATTTAGTTTCCTCGCTTTTCCACTTAGTTGCCAACCCAATAGTTTCATTGTGAGTGAGGAATGCATAGAAAAGTGAAACACATAACGATTTCAATTCTATATATGTTATTAAAAGTTGTTTTTATTACAAAATCCAATTTTGTTTTATTAACTTAGTACTGTGACATGTTTCTATTAAGAGTGCATTTTCAATCACATGTTACCTGTATATTACGAATATATACACAAAAATTTATTCGTGTATGATTAAATTATAGGAGAGCATTATTAAATTATACAAATAATGTTAAACATGTAACTCGAAACTTTTAATATTCGTTTTTGTGCGTAATATGTATATACATATATCATATTACACATATATTAATTTATTTTTTAAAATCGCACTTATTTTTTAAAATTACTTTATACTTTACACTCTTTTTGTTATTTATAACATTTTAAATATCTAATTTTTTCGATTTAAGAAGTAAAAATAAACACCACGAAATGAATTAATTTTTTATAAAGATTTGATAATTCATATGGATTATATTGTATATATTTTTTATCATATTAGATATTTTAATAAAAATAATAAAAGATAAAGATTATAGTTATTTAAAGATCGTGTTTTTCCACGGTCAGATTACATTGGTTCCGTTAAGCGGCATGTGAAATCAAGGTTTCAATACTTATGTGTAAAACATGTTCCCTTACATCGTAAAGAAAAAAGATATTCTCGAAGTATCCTGAAAAATCAAGCCGAATATATAAGCTAGGATCATCTTTCATATACGATCGATTTCAGCGTGAACTTAAAGATTTATCTGTTCTAGTCTGTTAATAATCTTTTCAGAATGAATGATATTGGAATGATTTGAACATAATTAACCTTGCTTTTCTAATCTATATGGATTATTGAGTTCTTCTCTCGACAACACAATGCCATGAAATACTCGTAGAAAATATATTTTATTTAGTTTTTTATTGTTATCCTTCATTATTATGACAATGCTCTACATTGTAAACTTCTTTCTTAAAATATATCTAACAAGACATATGAAGTGTAACAGACATCAAAATCTAAAAAATGACCTTGCTTCTTTAACCCATTACAATTATTTTATTACACAAATACACAATTAATAGATTGACATTAAATAGTCAGAATCTTTACGTTAAACTATCTCAAAATGAAGCATACTTCTCCGTTCTTTAACGTAAAATTGCTGTTTCTAATATATAATTTATTCATATTAGAGTGGGTAGTTCATAATTATTACAAATGACATAGGATGAAATTATATCGTATCGACGTTAAGATTACGAAAACTGAGTCCGTTATCATGGTAGATATAATGACGATATCAGTGAGTCAAAGCTTGCATGAAAATATCTCATTTGATTTGTAATAATCGAAATGCAATACTAACTAATTAATCTTTATTGTTCCTTTTGAATCGATTTTTTAGTACATTAATATATTGATACATATGTATCTTTATTCCTATTCCGTCGTACAAAAATATATGAACTATACGCAGTTAAATAGTGTATCATAATCTCATAGTCACTGGTTACTTTTTTGCATTATAAAATATAATTTAAAGAAATAACTTTAAAAAATTAATCATTAATGGGTCAGATTAAACACTTATTGTGATATTTTGATATAATGATATTTTTAAAGAAATAATCTGATAGAATAGTGCTGTTAACTACAGAATTTTGTCTTCTGAATAGTTATGTAACATTCGAATAACGATTATCAACAGACACTTGTGACTTTTTTCGATCTATTGTACTGTGCATATTGTCTCTGTATGTAGTACTCCTTCGGAGAATAATCTGAGAATAATATTTAATTCAAAAATAAATGAAATGTTTAAAAGAATCTTAATAAATCATTAATAATATACATATGTAAATATTTATTTAAAATATTAGACATAGGTGACTCTGAGTACCAGCCGTATTAAATATGGCAACCATAATCTATAAACAGGTTTCGACACTCGCTAGGGGAACAGTTCAAAAATTGAATTGTGTCACTTGTGAAAGGTCAACAAAGTCTGTATTCTTACGAGACAGTTAAATACCACTAATGTCTGCTAAGACATTCATAGCATGTCATGCATACGCACAACGAGAACCTTCTTGTCTTCCATGTTGATTTTTTACTAGATTTTTTAGATGATGTTACCTAGGCTTCGATATATGAGTGTTGAGAGACTTTATTTGAGACTTGTTTGTATGATCGTGATGACAACAGTGCGAGAGTTTGATTTCGATGCATAATCACCTCAATATTAACATAACTTAACCTAATAACCTATTCTGTACGAAGCTGGAAAGGAATCTCGCTGGATGGCACAAGGACAAAGGAGATAATACTCTCATCGTTCACCGTCACGAGTTGCTATATTGTTTTATTTGTATATGTGATACTTTTGACCATAGAATGCTTTCGATCAACGCGCGTGCTTATCTCTATGATTGTATTGAGTTTATCAGAAATAACCAATCGAACCACGTTCTTTCCAGAAGACTTCTTCTCAGCTCCTGTTTATAGTCAGTATGGCTCCCCACGCTTTTATGAAATGTTTATTTGTGTAGAATAGAGATGAGAAATTGGTTAGTGGAAAGAGACAGAAGCAAGAGAGGTAGTACTATCTATCGCTTACCGTCATGCGTGTTATATTATTTTATTTGTATATGTGACACTTTCAGCCAATACACGTGCTTATCTTAATGATTGTATTGGTTCTACCAGAAATAAGCAATCAGATACGTGTTCCTATGCCTAATTCACGGTCATATAAGTGCTTTTTGAGAGACGCTAGGAAAAACCGTCCGAAAATTAAGTCATGATAGTCGTGAAAAATCAACATGGACGGTCAACAAAGTCCGCATTCGTGCGACACAAGACAAGAATGAGTAAAATATCTCTACCTCTGTCTAAGATATTAAAAGCATGTCACATATGCGCAGAATTCCTTATTCACGTTAGTTAACTGATTTCTATTATGGTATGATTAAGTTAACAACTTAATGTTCCAAATGAAAATGGGTTAGCTGACCTATCTGGATCCCAATCAAGTAATACAGATGACTGTGATACAAAATAGTACAGTTAGAGGAACCACAGGTTCCATTGACTCCACTGGCTCTACAAATGTTATGGGTGGTCAAGAAGGTGGTATGGCACAACAAACTCAACCACCTGTTCCAAGTCAAGCTCAACCTTAGTCTGGTGCACTAAGTGGAGGTCAACCTGGATCACAACAAGCTACTCAGGATTAAATAACTGGTATTGATACTTCAATCGGTAATTATTGGTTTTTGTATCTAAATAAATTTACTTCACTAACAAAATTTAACTAAGCAATATTTATATGTTACTGAGTGCTACAAAATCAATTGCAGATCCAAAAAAACACAAATTTATTCAGCAATAACTAGTTCTTCTACTTTATGCACATAAGTATTAACAATGCGCAAGTCAAGCAAACTGTGAAGTTTGGTCATGTTCATTGCCAGATTGTAAAACTATGAAAAATTTATTGACTGATATGACTGCTTGTCAAGCAGAAAAAAGCAGTACAATGTCAAACTGTAGATCTTCGAGGCAAATTATTAGTCATAGGAAACATTGCAATCATAACGTTTCTCATGTATATTTACCTCCGAAGTAATCAAACAAAAATAAAACTAATAAAGTTCAAATCCATGAATCTGAAATAAGAAGAACATATCATGTGTTGTCCATGTCCTACTACAACAGCTAGTTTAGTAGCTGCACGATGTATTATTGAAGGAATGCCAACACCAAGCATATAAGGAGCACCTGGTGCAATAGGAAATGCTAAATTATCCCAACTTACTTCAAATATGTCTTTTTCTCTAAATTGTGATCCTAATACAGTTACAGTTGTTGGTAATCCAGCAATACCTACCAGTCCCATGTTTGCTGTTGTAACGACTGCCATTAATATACAACAGTCTGTTAATATACAGCAACTATTTGATTTGAATGATTCAGAACAACTTAGTGCTTTAAATGAAAATAGGTTAGCTAACCTTCAGCTTCCAGCTGGAATTCAACCAGGTCAAGTACAAGCAACATTAATATAGAAATGAAACGATTGGCGTTAAACTGCAACACCAGATCTTAGAAATTATTTTGTTTATAAATTGGTTCAAGCAGTATTGGTTCAACCATCTCACAATCCATGATCTATGTTCAAGAAAAGAATCCACAATCTTGTTCCATATGCAAGGAAAGTTGAAGATTACATGTAAGGAATGGAGAATTCCATATATTTACTTACTGAAAAAATACATACAATTCAAGAAGTATTGTAGAAAAGAAAAAAACGGAAAGAACAACAACAGTTACAAGTCCAGCATCAGCAACATCCACAACCTTTGAGAACTGATTTTCTCATACTGACTTATATACATAATAGTATTGGCAGCTGTTCTACATTAAAAGTTGATATATTAATAATGCTATGATGTTGTTGTGTTTTCAATTGTATAATTGTGTATCTAACTATATCCAATGATTGTAAAAAAATGAAGAATTAGTATTAATTAAAAATTTCTTTCGTTTATTTTTCTCAATTTACCACCTAATTTTTCAAAGCTGTTATAAAATAAAAATTTTGAAGAACATACACAACATTCATTCAGAATCATGAAAATTTGATTAAAAAATTTGAATATTTAGATTCAATTACAAATTTTCTAGATTTAATAAATAGATGTGAAAAAAAATTTGTAATTTAAGTATGTTGGAACATTAAGTGAATAAGTTTCAAAATCTATTTTTATAAGCCTGATTATAGTAAATAAAATTATGATTAATGAACAAGTAAATCATGTTTTTCATGGCAGTAAAGAAATTTGTTTCAATTATCAGAAGTACTGCCTGCTGGATGAAAATCGCTTAGGTGGTTCTATATGTAAGTTATTATGTCTAGTGAGAACGATACAGATTTCAACCCTAAACTAAGGAACGATAATAAATACTTGACATCGTAAAAACTCTTATCAAAAAAAAGCATTTACGTATTACTAAGAGACTATCAAAGGGACTGTAATATTATATAGTCGACAGAAATAAAGCGATGTAAGCGACTAGCAACACTCCACAAAGAGTAAAGAGTCGCTGTCACTGAGATGGGTGGCTAGGTGGCTGCTGCCACGGCGTCATCCAGTTCCCGTCCCATTTCCAATTCTCCCTCTCTTCTCGCGTTCACCTCTTTCTTTACACAATTCTCTGTATCTGACACTATCGCGCGCGCGCGCGTGACCACACAACAAACACACGAATGAAAGAGCGAAAAGGAACAGAGCAGGAAAAGGAAGATGGAAGCAAGTTCACGCACAATATATGCGTGCAGCTAGTCGCGTGCCGTTCGCACCTATTCACGAGTCAGATTCTCTTTCTCGAAGAGAGGACGTTCTGCGCAACGCAATCTCCCGTCTCCCCACCTTGTATACATTCTTCCTTTTAACCTGTCGATCGAGAAATCCCTGGCCATCTTGTAACGATATCCCTTTGACACTCTCAGCTTTGTAAACGCATTAACAAAGTCGATTTTTTATTTTCTCAATGTTGACGACATACGGCATATAAATCTTTGTCAGGATACGATATTGCACAGCATAGGTTGTTTGTTATGAACATAACCGCGCAAATATTTTAGTCTTGTAATTATAAAAGAGAAAGTGATTATTAGTACAAATGAATATATATATATATATATATTCATTATATATATATATATATATATATATATATATATAAATCAATTTTCGGACAAATCTAAATTCTCATTATTTCGTAAACCAACTAGTAATTTTCTAAAAAGGAGATGATTTGTTTACTATGAAAAAGAAACATACACAGTATATTTATGTATCGAATGATTTCGTTATTTGTATTATATAATATGTACTCGCAAAAATTCTGGAGGTTATGTCCAGTGGACATACTTATAGCCGTACAATTAAATATATTGTAGATATATTATGAAAATATTTCATTTCAACAAAGACGTTGCATATACGTAGGGTTTACGTTTACAAACGTTTTACTTATAGTACACTATAATGAATGTTGAAAGATTATTACTTTATATATGTAGAAATAAAATGAAATAACGTTTGCAACGTATATACAGAAAATAGTAAATTGCGAAAGGCTGAATGAATGTGTCTCCTCCAAAACTCGAATCGTATGAATCACTGTCTCAATGTTTTCCGGCAACAAGGAATAATTAGGCTAGGGCTTCTTTTCAAGTTCGTGAAGCCGTGAACACCACTAGAGCGGAGAATAGCGTGATTAGTTATTAAGTTATTTGTTTCCTTAAATTTGGCCAGGAACGTATTCTGTGCCAATAATGAATCTAATTCAAAGAGCATCTTACAACCACTATGCGAGACCGGCCTTTATCAAATGGCGGCAGAGGAATAAACGAAATTCTCGCGGCTGTTAGACCGGCGGCGTGAACGTAATCGCAGCGTTCGTGGCCTCGCAGCAGTTTGACCAATAATAGGGAACGATCATGTCACGTGATCACAGGGACCAATCAGGTGGCTGGACTAGCGTCACGGCGACTATACGGAACCAGTCGGACATTTTCTGACAAGCGTAGAAAAACTTCTCGTCAACAGCAGCCGCCATTTTACGTTAGCCGATACTCGTGCGGTGCGGAACTCTCGCGATCGCTTTTCCCGAGCGAATTTCTGTGGCGCGCGGTGGCCGCCCCGGAACCGACTCATTTCATCGTCTTCGCCTCCTGGCGTCCGTGATTGCCTCGAATGTGTGGGGAAAGCGAGCTGCGTCCGCGGTGATCATTCGCGCGCCCCGTGTCGCAGTGTGCCAAGGCGAGAGAAGAGGAGAGAAAGATGGTGCCAGCGGGCCTCGAGAGCGATATCGTTGCTGCGAGCTAGCGCCGTGCGCGCAGCCAGTTCGCCACACTCGAGTGTTTGACGAGTCGTGTGCGACCGACTAAACCGAATATAACGTGAGAACTCGTTTGGTAGTGGTGTGCATTTAAGTCGAAGTGGTGATCTTCGATATTGTGATACCGATAGTCTAGTTAACTTCTCGGTCTGTCCCGTCGTCGTGCGAGTGGCCTGTGCGCCCATTGAAAAATTTACTGTGTGTGTGGGCTTTGAGCGCGGGGTTCGACGTACCCCCGACGATGCCCAATGGTTGATCGTGTACCAAAGCGTGCTCGGGGACGCTCCACGCGCCGCGGTTTTCATTGTTATTGTCATGCTTGTGAATACGCTAAGAGCTTGGTGAATTTTCGCGGCTTCGCCGAAGAGGAGGAAGCAGCAATAGCATCAGCAGCAGCAGTAATAGCATCATCAGCACTAGTACCGATCTTCTAGTGGCGTAGTGCAGCGTTTCGTTCGTGTGTGTATACCCGTGTATACGTGCCTGCGTGCGTGCCTGGCTGCGTGCGTGCGTGCGTGCGTGCGTGCGGTCGTCCTGACTTGCTGCCGCCGCCGCTTACTTGCTACCAGGAGTAAACAGCCTGAAACACAAGAAATAATTAACCCTGAAAAGAAACCATGGCCGACCACCTGGTGGACGGGCCACCGAATAAGCGGCCGAAGCTCGGAGATCCTTTCCAGGGGACTTCGGATTCCGCGGGTAAGTTCTTTCATTTTCATCACGGTGAACTTTCTTTGCAATAGAGTCGCTATCGCGACTAACCTTTCGGGGATGAAACGTCGCAAGTAGCACATACGCCGTTTTTCTAATTACATGATACCACACGCATATATCTTTCTTATTATATTAAGAAATATATGCTCTTCGATTTATCAGAGGCATACTGTCAATTCGTTGACGGATGCAACCTTTGAGCAAAATTGCCCACATGTCTCGATGCCTTCGTTTTTCAAGAAATGCACCCTTTTGTTATTGTCTTCGTATCATTTACCTTTATCGAAAACAATGTGTCTGATAGACAGTCTCTCTCTCTCTTTCTCTCTCTCTTTTTCTCTCTTTCTTTTTTTCTTTCCACAACATTTTTGTATAGGTTTTGAACTTTCAGGAAAGTGCTGTGGTTGTAGCTGGTTATTATCGTTTCATGTTACAAGTGTTACATTATTACCCTTTGACAGGACCCTCTATTCGGATTATTCTAAAATTGTGTAATTTTTTTTTGTTTTGTCGTCGTATGTAACGATCAAAATCTCTATTTTGTTATTAGTTAACTGTTTGTAAACTAACCTAAATTATTCAAGAAATGCTATTGCGGAAATTGATTACTTTATCAATTGTCTAACGTGTTATTATTGATTCGATAAATTGTTTTAAATTGTTCTACGAAATTGTATTTATTCGTATGAATTTATATGGTAACTCATGTCAGGAAACAGAGATATTTAAGAAATATTTTCAATTGTGACAGTATTGGCATTAATGAATGTTTTGGGTTGAGTTTTTATCTTACAATGTTTTTACATATTTTGATATTAATAAATCATTATATATAGTTATTCTTAATAAAAAATAAATTATTAGAAAGTTTCAAATTATTGGTTGTTGGAAGTTCGGGCAATTTGGATACAGTGTATAAATTTTGCTCAGAGGTTATAGAAATATTCCGTGTTTAAAAAAAAATTGTTTGTACTAAATAATCTGTAACTTCTGTCTTGTTGCACGTTCTTTCTATTATTTAAATTTAACCTAAACAAAATAATAGTATATTGTAAATTTTTTAGTTGTCTTTAAATTTAGTTCTCATTTTATTTTTGTAGTGCATGGCAAATGCATGGAAGTTTGAATAATTATTAAAAAAAGACATGCTGGCATGATTGATGCGCTAACCATCTCTTGAATCTTATTTTCTTTAAGTGCTACCTGATCACCTTAACAGTTTCTGAACTCAATAATATTTCATATAATCCCATATCGATTTGGTGATGACTGTGTCACTTAAATACTTGATGTATCAATCACGAGATTTAGTCAGGTTACACAAAGTGGCAGACATAGTCTTTCTTTTTTCAGGATTATAGATATTAATTCATCTATACCAATTAGTTGCATTTGAAGGAAAATTTAGACTATTTCTGCTGCTTAAAAACTGTGATCCAGAAAGCATAGACAGTTTTTCCACAGTCTGAAATAAAAACTGTGATATATGTAGTGGGTATGGCGCCTCTAATGATGCACCATGCTTATACAAACTACGGGGGAGGTGGCAGTGGTAACATGCAACAAATGCAGGGCCCGCCACAACAGCAGCTTCATCTGCAACAGCATCAGCTGCAGCCACATTGGAACAACCATACCATCCAGAAAAGAAGTAAATATTATTACAAAACCCAGCAAAAAGTTCAAAAACATTAAGTCCAGCACTACAGAATTTGTTTATCTGTCCATTCATCTCATTTATTAGTATCATAAAGTTGTAAAATCATTTAATTACTTCCAATTTATGTCATAATTTATTGCTAAAATAATTCGTAATTTTTATATTATAAAAGAAATGTATATAGTTTTGGCATATTGTCACTATGGTTCAATAAAGTTGATTTATTGTCGTTATTTGTAAAACCCACAATGAACATGAGGATTATATTGTTTTACTTATATGATAGAATATAAGAACAAATAAATGTAATATATTGCCTTATAATTGAGAAAGATTTGTTTCTTTTATATGATACTGGAGAAAAATTGGATCACTCTAAGTACTATAGGAAAAAATGTTTTAATTTAATATATAATAAAAAAAATATAAATAGATATGCTGTGAGCTTCAAGCATTGAGTGGTAATGTAATATGGACATGCGACACACATGTACAGAGCTCTAAAACTTTATATTAGGATGAAACTGTATTAAATATTGTGTATAAATTTTTAAATAAAATGCGATTATATCTTCAATGAGGTAAAGTTGAACTAGGTTGTTAGGTAGGTAACTATGATGTTTTGTACATAATCGTTTTTATACTTTGTAGGTAATTGATATCATAATTGAAATAAACTGATTTATATTATTTGTAAGAGTTTCAGAAACTTTTTTTTAATGTTACAACATTAAAAAACATTCCGTTTACAAACAGTTGTAAATATTCTTTAGAGTGACTATGATTTCTTCGCATGACTGTCTACTCTAAAGTTTGCCATCAGTAGCTTTGCTGCTTTTGTAGTTTAGCACGTCTTTATTGTGAAGAAATTTTTATTCTGCTGTAGTATAAACTCCCTTTAAGTTATGCTCACACAGTGTATGTCTCATGTCTTATTTATTTATGTATTTGTTTGTTTATATTTACAGTAGTTTGTGTAGAATCTTTTTGTTTTATTTTCTTTTTCTATTTTTCGTTTAAATTTGCATTTGACCCCTTTTTTCTCCGTTGTTGTATGGTCAATCATGGATAGTCAAGTAAGTTAAAGAGATATTTTTATATGACAAATGTATTTTTCAAACACTGTAGGCTAGTATAATTTGAACAAATACAAGCTTCTGCAATTTAAAATGTGATATGTACATAAATGTCATAAAATGTATTCATGTATGCATATATGTGCATGTATACTTACATGCAGGTATATTATACAACAAGCAACTACATTATATGGTAGTACGAAGATTTTACTATTAAATCTTTAGATAGAAGCTATGGTGACGGTGCTGAATCTTATCTTTATATCATTTACTAATGGTTTTTTGGTCTCTATGGTATATGTTACATTTAATATCATAATCTGACAATAATTTTCTAAACTGGTTATCTAGAGAAGTAATTATTCAGTTGTGATATCGAACTCTTCTATGAATTCTGTAGCCTAAAGAAAATCTTCAGTTTTGATGTACAACATGCTTGATATCATGGTTCAGTGGCTACACTTAGATATATTACTTTTGTAGTAACCAGTATCTTTTACAGCAACATACATACCATAATGCTGTTACTAATGCAAATTTTTATTCTCAGATTATATAACAAACACAGATATGTTTGATCTTGAAAATGATCTACCTGATGATCTGTTGTCATCGGGATCTTGGGGTTCTGCAACTGAAAGTGCTAAGCCACCAGCAACAGGTCCAGGCCCAGGGCAGCAAAATGGTGCGCTTGATTCAGAACTGAGACAACATGTACAGCAACAACAACTTTCACATCATCTAATACAACAACAAGTTCGTATATATAAATTATATGTTATGAATATTATGTATATATATACAAGAAACACTGCTTAATTTTGATCTTTCTTGAAACAGGGCAATAAAAATTTGGTTGCAAATTCTCTAGCAATGGCTGCTGGAACTTTGGGTAATAAAAGTCCAAATATGCAATCTCCACCAAATGTTTCTGTCTCTAAAGTAGTTGATCCACAAATGGTCGTGAGTCTGGGAAATTTACCAAGTAGTATAGCCAGTTCCTTGGCAAATAATCAAATGTCCATTGCAAATTCGATGGGAGGCCTTCAATCGTCAATGAGCATGGCTGGAAGTAATCCTACCATGTCAATGCCAGGTGGAATAAATTCTGCTCTTGTTATGACCAGTAGTGCCAGTGGAAATAACAATATGGGTGGAATGGCGGGTGGAAGTTTAATTGTAACCAACAGCTTGAATAAGCAACCTTTAAACACTGTGAGTTATAGTGGGATCAATATATATATGAAAACAGTATATCGTATAGAATATACAATCTAAACATTCTATGGTTTAGGTAACTATGATGGCCCCTAATACACAAGGAGGAATTCATCATCCTAGTGGGCCACATGGTGTTGCTCAAATGCAAAATGGACCTGGAATAATGAATACTAGAGCTGTAGCAATGCAACAACAGCAACAAGCTCATATGGTTGGACCAGCAAGGGGTCAAAGTCCACATCAACAAGTACATCAAGTTGGTATCGTAGGTCCTGGTCAGGGAGGTCCAAGAATCCAGGCACCCCCAAATATGACAAATATGCCAAATATGGGGCAAATAAGTGCATCAAGTCCTTATGGTTATGGTAATTATAGCAGTTGTATATGTAGTTGGTAAGTTTTAAGATATATTTAAATATACAATTTTTAATCAGGATCTCCAGCTAGTGGACAGGGGCCTGGTGTTACTGTATGTACTAACAGTCCTGTTGGAGTTGTTACACCACAACCAAAAGGAGTGGGAACAAACATGACTGCCATGCAAGGTAGTAGATTTGGAGGAACCGCAGGTCCTATTGGCTCCACAAATGTTGTGGGTGGTCAAGAAGGTGGCATGGCGCAACAAGCTCAACCACCTGCTCCAAGTCCAGCTCAACCTCAGTCTGGTGCACCAAGTGGAGGTCAACCTGGACCACAACAAGCTACTCAGGGGCAAATACCCGGTACTGGTGCTCCAGCTGGTAATTATTCGTTTCTATTTTTAAGTAAATTTATTTCATTAACGAAATTTAACTATATAATATTCATGTTACTAGGTGCTACAAAATCAACTGCTGATCCAGAAAAACGCAAACTTATTCAGCAACAACTAGTTCTTCTACTTCATGCGCATAAGTGTCAACGACGCGAAAGTCAAGCAAACGGTGAAGTTTGGCAATGTTCGTTGCCAGACTGTAAAACTATGAAAAATGTATTGACTCACATGACTGCTTGTCAAGCAGGGAAAAACTGTACAGTGCCACACTGTAGCTCTTCGAGACAAATTATTAGTCACTGGAAACACTGCAATCGTAACGATTGTCCTGTGTGTTTACCTTTAAAACAAGCAAACAAAAATAAAACAACAAATGCTGCTGCAGCATCTACGACACAACCAAATAGTCAACCAAATCCGAGTCAAACAGAAATGAGAAGAGCATATGATGCGTTGGGTATTCCATGTCCTACTACAACAACTGGTGGTTTGGTTGCTCAATGTGTAACTAGAAGAATGCCAACACCAAGCATGCAAGGAGCACCCGGCGCGATTGGAAACGTTAGATTAGCTCAACCTCCAACTCAGAATGCACCCGGTCAATCTGTAGTTGGCGCCGGGCAACAAGTTGTTGCTCCAAATGTTTCTCTCCCTTTAAATTCTGATCCTAATACAGTTGGAGTTGCTGGTAATCAAGCAGCACCTACCAGTGGTCCCACGCCTGCTGCTGCAGCGACTGCCGCTAATATACAACAATCTGTTAATATGCAGCAACTGTTTGGTTTGAATGATTCAGGACAACTTAGTGTTCCAAGTGAAAATAGGTTAGCTAATCTTCAGCTTCCAGCTGGACTTCAACCAAGTCAAGTAACAGCAACATCGGTGCAGGAATCAAAGGATTGGCATCAAACTGTAACACCAGATCTTAGAAATCATCTCGTTCATAAATTGGTTCAAGCAATATTTCCAACTCCCGATCCACAAGCTATGCTTGATAAAAGAATGCATAATCTTGTTGCATATGCAAGGAAAGTTGAAGGCGACATGTATGAAATGGCCAATTCAAGATCAGAATATTATCATTTGCTTGCCGAAAAAATATACAAAATTCAAAAAGAATTAGAGGAAAAACGACAAAAGCGGAAAGAACAACAACAACAACAGTTACAAGCTCAGCAGCAACAACAACCACAACCTGCAGGAACATCTGGCTCAGGTTTAAGGCCATGTGCTCCCCCAGGTGTTGGTACCGTTCCACCATCACGACCAGTTGGAACAGTTACCCCTAGTTTGCGTAGTCATTCGCCAAGTATGACGCTTGGAAATTTACCTGCAATGGGTATTCCGCACAATAGAATGCAGTTTCCGCAACAACAACAAACGCAACAAGTACAGGTTCAGTCCCAAACGAATGTTCAAGCTCAGGCTCAAGCACAGGCCCAGGCTCAGGCTCAGGCTCAAGCTCAAGCTCAGGCTCAAGTTCAAGTTCAGCAACAAATGCAACAGCAGCAGCAACAACAACAGCAGCAGCAGCAGTCAGGAATTTTGGTTGGCCCACCTGGTCCTAGTCCAAATGGACAATCAACTTCTAATCCCAACGTCGTTTCAAATCCTGGTCTCAGTCCTTTTGGACAACCACAAATGTCACAATCAAGTTTAACAACAACTACTACGTCTGCAACAACTAGTCAATTCCCAACCTCAAATGGTACTTCCGGTTTACCTAACAGTTCGCCTGTACAGAATCAACATCAATATTCTGATATTATGAAAGTTAGATTAGCGCAAGCTCAAGCAGCAATTGCGCACCAACATCAGCAGCAGCAACAGCAGCAGCCGCCATCACAACCTCAGCCTCAACAACAATCAAGTCAGTCACAGCCGCAACAACCAACAAGTACTTCGAATCAAAACGCTACGACAACCTCAATGCCGCAAACGCCGTCACCATTTAGCAGTATGCAACAACAAAACAATCAACAGCAAAATCAATTCAACAATAGTCGGCCTCTTTCGGTTTCAACACCTAACGATAATGGCATCAGTACATCAACTCCACAAACGATACCACCTCCTGCTTCTAGTGGCCCTAGTCCCAGCCCAGCAACGACGACAAATGGACCTCAATCTACAACTTCCACACCTAATACGCCACTAGTTCCTTCATTAATGACTCCAAATCAGACAGTTTCTTCCGCCAACCAAACACCACCTCATCCTGCTACTACACCATCTCCTGCCGGCCTTGCAAGTCTTGGAAAAGGCATGACATCTCAAGAGAGGGCTGCATTAAATGCACCGAGAACTTCGTCCATGTCTTCGCAAATGGCGGCTATTACAGCCGCTTTAGATCGTGATAATTCTCCTAGTCCACCAATGAATAACAATAAGGGAAAATTGGATTCTATTAAGGAAGAAAGTATGAAAATGGAAATTAAAACAGAAGATGGTTCTGAGAATCACAGAATGGATGGAGGTAAAAGTGTCAATAATGAGGTGTCTATTAAAACTGAAATCAAAACAGAACCAATGGAGGAAGGATCCAGTGAGAGTATTGTAAAAGAAGAACCTATTAGTATTAAGGAAGAACCTGTAACACCAATATCCAGTCAAGACACAACAACGCCAGATATTAAACCATTAGTTCCTGAACCGATACAACCAAGCGGAACGTCAACTGATAAGAAACGGTTGTGTTTATTCAAACCAGATGAGTTGCGGCAAGCATTAATGCCAACATTAGAAAAACTTTATCGCCAAGATCCAGAGTCTATACCATTTAGACAACCCGTCGATCCTCAAGCATTGGGAATTCCTGATTACTTTGATATTGTTAAAAAGCCGATGGATCTTTCAACGATCAAAAGAAAATTAGATACAGGGCAATACAGTGATCCGTGGGAATATGTGGATGACGTATGGATGATGTTTGATAATGCATGGCTTTACAATCGTAAAACATCACGTGTTTACAGATATTGTACAAAGGTATGTTTATTTCTGAATCATCCAATCAGTGTGTACTGATATCAATAATGACTTTCAAATTACAAATTTTTTCATCGATTTTAGCTTTCTGAAGTCTTTGAGCAAGAAATAGATCCTGTAATGCAAGCCTTGGGATATTGCTGTGGAAGAAAATACACATTCAATCCACAAGTACTATGTTGTTATGGAAAGCAGCTTTGTACAATACCAAGAGATGCAAAGTACTACTCCTATCAAAATAGGTCAGTAATATGGAAAAGTTTTAGTCAAATAACTATGTAAAACAAGAAAATTCATTTAATAATTGAAAAAATAGTCTCTCTCTGCATGAAGGGAATATGTTAGTAGGTTTTATCTCCATCTTGCCCTTTAGTAATTTCTTTACTTAGATAATTAGATATCTTGTTAATGACTTCTGTTGCTCCCAGCTGTCTTCAAAGATTACTGACATTAGCTATACCTGTTAAGTTTTCAAAGTTCAAGTTGCCTTTAGGCGCATTCGACTTTCATGGTACATTTTTATTTATAGAAAAATGTTCTATAATCGGATACGCCAGATTAACTTGGCAGGCCAATTAACCTGTTTCGGTTATATCAGTCGATACAGGCCAGTCTCCTGACCAACACGTTTCTTTTTTTACGTTTTTTATTACAATCATGAAACATTTGTCAATGAATGCATTGTTTCGTAACGTTCGCACATATGAAGTTGAAATTTTATTACGCATATACTTAAGGGATATAAAGCTTTCTATAGTCATCCTTAAAATTAGATGCTTTTTAAATATATATTTTGTTTTATAAATAATATAAAATGTACAAAGGAATTTTTAACCGAAGGAAGTCATTTGTTAAATACTCTTCAGTATATGCAACTAAGTAATTTATGTATATATTATATGGTGTCTAACTATGGCACTCTTCTCTTCTTTGTATGTTACCTTCGCTCTACCCATGGGTTGCGCACGCACACACAAATCCTTGTTTGCTGCTTGCTTCTTGTGTTGCCCGCGCCCCTTGCTTCTTTCTGACTCTACTACTTCATGCCACGAAAATTGATACTTGGAAATTGGACGATTGAAATTGGATACCTGACATTTAAAATGAAAACATAAATAAATGTAAAACAAATTGTATTTGTGATAAATGAAAAATAATGAAAAAAATATGTTCATTAAATGAAATGATGACTTCCTACAATTTAAAAATATAATGAAATGGATCCAAACATATTACAATTGGCAAAACACTACTTGCATGTGTATAATTGCAAATACAAACAAATATTTATCAAAATTGGATACTCGACATTTGGATACATCGATTGGGGCGTGAAAAAATTGATCTTCGTATGATGCACGCATGACATTGACGAATTGAAATTTGGATCTAAACACTATTGGTTGGAACAGTAGTCTAAAGGCATATGGTCTTGTTTCCGACAGATACACCTTCTGTCAGAAATGTTTCAACGACATTCCTGGTGATACTGTGACGTTAGGAGATGATCCAACGCAACCACAAACGTAAGTTTTGAAATAAATATATCATCAATATTTGTTATATATATATATATATATGTCGGGTTTACATTAGAATTAGGGTTAAGGGCGTGAAGCGAATCTTCGTTTGGATTACACGTCGTCGTTATGCAATAGAGAAGACATTGGCTAGTGCAAATACGATTACCATAGAACCGGACAAGTAACCGTGGTAATTAGATACTCGAGAAACTAATGACAATGATCCTAGGTTCAATAACGAATCCGCGGACAACGGGACGGTAGTCGTACGCACTCGCAAAAATCTAAGTCGGATTCTGTGTTAATATTTGCTGACCGTAAGGCGTTAATCTTTTTGTCGATGAGACCGCAAGCGAGAATGACTTTCCGTCCCGGTGATACCCCAGAGGAAAACTATGACGGGGTGTGTCTAAGGACACGAGATCATCGGATTCGTCGGGGACATCCTACGTTCGGAAAGTAAGGGAAATTGACGTTGCTGCTAATTGGCCAATCTCCATATCGGTAGTTAGAAAAGGATGCTAGCCGCCCTTGAGGGAGGGTTCCTAGTGGGAGACGTCGTTCGTGGAAAAATAGGTCTCTCCTGTCTTCCTGTAACTGGGACAAAGACTGTGTATCTGTTGACGGATTTTAGGTAACTAGATATTAGTGTTTATAACGGTCCTCGGGCTAGCCGATCACGTACTGCGGAGACGCGTCGGCATCTGGTAAACATCCTGCCCGGAGAATAGGACCTGCGTGAGGCGAGCTACGGGACAGAAACCGTTGGAATGTTTACTGTCACGTGTCGCTACAAATCTTTCTTTTAAGGAGAGCTATAGGGTTACTCAATGCCTTTGTTAGATGGAGAGTTCGTCCCGTTGACCGCGGCCACGTTTGGCGACCAATTGTCGCCTTGAGCCCAAGCTCATTGTCACAAGTCTCAAACAAATACAATTGGGTAGAATGACACAAGTCTCAAACAAATACAATTGGGTAGAATCATTTAATTACAATGTTTTTATGGATTTTCCCGAGGTTTCAGAGGGAAGGCACCGGTGTCCTCTTATCTCCGACATATATATACATATATAATACATATCTGTATTATATATACATACATAAAATTAAATTATTATATTTTATTACAGTGCCATTAAAAAGGAACAGTTCCAGGAAATGAAGAACGATCATTTGGAATTGGAGCCTTTTGTTGTATGTACAGATTGCGGTAGAAAGGTACATCAGATATGTGTGCTTCACATGGAATCAATTTGGCCTTTAGGGTAAGTAAAACATTTTCTTATGAAATAAATATAAATAGTGTAGTTCTTATAACTAGACTTTTTCTTGTAGATTTACTTGTGATAATTGCTTGAAGAAAAAAGGTCAAAAACGTAAAGAAAATAAATTTAATGCTAAACGTTTACCAGTTACTAAATTAGGTACCTATATCGAAACACGTGTGAACAACTTCTTAAAGAAAAAAGAAGCTGGTGCTGGAGAAGTTGCAATTAGAGTTGTAGCATCCAGTGATAAAGTTGTCGAAGTGAAGCCAGGAATGAGAAGTCGATTTGTGGAAAATGGTGAAATGCCTGGTGAATTTCCGTATAGAGCAAAAGCTTTATTTGCATTTGAAGAAGTTGACGGAACTGATGTATGTTTCTTTGGCATGCATGTGCAAGAATATGGTAGTGAATGTACACCACCTAATACTCGAAGAGTTTATATTGCGTATTTGGATTCTGTACACTTTTTCCGGCCTAGACAGTTCCGAACAGCAGTATATCACGAAATTCTCCTTGGATACTTGGATTATGCAAAACAATTAGGGTAAATTGAACTTTGTTCATTGAAATTGAAATTTGCAGTATTAATACGTTTATTACAAACTTTTTTTTTTGTATAGATATACAATGGCTCATATTTGGGCTTGTCCTCCTTCTGAAGGTGATGATTACATTTTCCACTGCCACCCGCAAGAACAAAAGATTCCAAAGCCTAAAAGATTACAAGAATGGTATAAGAAAATGTTAGACAAAGGCATGGTTGAAAGGATCGTACTCGATTACAAAGTTAGTATTAACACATAACTAATCTGAACACATCTTATACAGTCTTACGTGTTTCCTGAGAATTAATTGTCATTCTTGGGTGTCAGAAGAGACTAAAATTAATGTCTGCAGAAGCTAATGTTTACATTGAACTTATAAATTTAAACATAGGATTAGCAGACTACAATTAGAGTTAAATGTTTCTGTTTACAATTTAAAAATGATAAAAATTGGAGGTTAATTTTTTTTATTTATTAATTTCAGGACATCTTAAAACAAGCGATGGAAGATAAACTTACATCTGCAGCTGACTTACCGTATTTTGAAGGTGATTTCTGGCCGAATGTTTTAGAAGAAAGTATCAAAGAATTAGATCAAGAAGAAGAAGAGAAACGTAAACAAGCGGAAGCTGCGGAAGCTGCCGCTGCTAATGCAGTAAGTACAGTTTAGTGATGTATTATTGGAGATGGTAGATAACAAAGAACTAATCATGGTCTATACAACTTTTTGTTACAGATTTTCTCATTGTCAGAGGATTCTGAAACAGGGCCAGACGGCAAAAAGAAAGGGCAAAAGAAAGCTAAGAAATCCAATAAATCTAAGGCAAATCAAAGAAAAAATAGTAAAAAATCTAATACCCCACAAACAGGAAATGATCTTTCAGCGAAAATTTTTGCCACTATGGAGAAACATAAAGAAGTATTCTTTGTTATTAGGTTGCATAGTGCTCAAAGTGCAGCCAGTTTAGCAGTAAGTATTTAGGATTAATTTATATTTATTATTTTTTTTAATAATCGAATAGTATTCTTACATTCGAAAATAATGCACGTTTTAGCCTATTCAAGATCCTGATCCAGTTATTAATTGTGACCTTATGGATGGCCGCGATGCTTTTCTTACAATGGCTAGAGAAAGACATTATGAATTCTCTTCCTTAAGGCGCGCGAAATTTAGTTCTATGTCTATGCTATACGAATTGCATAACCAAGGTCAAGACAAGTTTGTTTATACTTGCAATAATTGTAAGAGCCATGTAGAAACAAGATATCATTGTACGGTTTGTGATGTAAGTATTAAAACAATCATCTGTAAATATGTTTCGTCCTATTTTTAAACAATCTAATGTTATTATTTATTATGCTAGGATTTTGATCTGTGTATAAGCTGTAAAGAAAAAGACGGCCATCCTCATCATATGGAAAAACTTGGTTTAGATTTGGATGATGGTTCATCGCCGGCCGATGCTAAACAAGCTAATCCACAGGTAAAAATATATTTTTATTAACTGAATATATCAATAATTTTGCTATGAATATTTATAATAAATACTTTTATTTTATAATAGGAAGCGCGTAAACTTTCAATTCAAAGATGTATTCAATCGTTGGTGCACGCGTGTCAATGTAGAGATGCTAACTGTCGTTTAACAAGTTGTCAAAAGATGAAGAGAGTAGTAACGCATACTAAAGTTTGCAAACGGAAGACGAACGGTGGCTGTCCAATCTGTAAACAATTGATAGCGTTGTGCTGTTATCATGCTAAACACTGCCAAGAGACTAAATGTCTTGTTCCATTCTGTTCGAACATCAAACATAAGCTGAAACAACAACAGCTTCAACAGCGGCTACAACAAGCGCAGTTGTTAAGGTAAATACCTCAGTAGTAGTAGTAGTAGTAGTAGTAGTAGTAGTAGTAATAGTAGTAGTAGTAGTAGTAGTAGTAGTAGTAGTAGTAGTAGTAATAATAATAATAATAATGATAATAACAACAACAACAACGTTAGAGTAATAATTTCCAAAGATAACCAGGTGTTTATCTTTCTTTTTAATCTGTTTTAGGAGACGAATGGCTGCGATGAATAGCAGACCCACAGGTCCAGTGGGAGCGATGCAATCCGGACAACAGAGTTCAAATGTTACTATGACCACAGGTGTTGCTATGAAACCAGGTGTCAGTCCTACCAATTTACCTTCGCCACATCAACCTGGAATAGGATTGAAACCTGGAACTCAGACACCACCTGCTCACGTTCTCCAAGTTGTTAAGCAAGTACAGGAAGAAGCTGCACGGCAACAAGTACCGCATGGTTATGGTAAAGTAACGCCAGGTGGTGGAGTTGGTGCTGGAGTTGGCGTTGGAGGACAAACGGGTGGCGTAATGCCACCACCTCCAATGCAACGGCCAATGCCTGTACAAATGCCAAATCCTGGCGGTACGCATCTTATTCCAATGGATCAATGGACAGCAAGGTGAGCTATTGAATATAATAATTAAAATACCGTACACAGATATGTATCATAAAAAGAGGTATTAAAGCTACACCTTTATTTACAGTAGGTATCAGCCAAGTGCACTGATGCAACAGAATCCTGGTTTGAGACAGCAAACGCCGCAACAGTTAATGCAACAGCAGCAACAACATCAAGGGCAGCCAGCAATAGCTATGGGAGGACAGATGCCTAGACAAGCTGGAGTTCTTGGTGGTCCTGTTAATCAAGTTGGTCCTCAAACTCAAAGCAACATGCACAAGCATGTATTGCAGCAACTTATGCAAACTCTTAAGAATCCCCATACTCCTGAACAGCAAAACCAAATACTTCAAATACTCAAAAGCAATCCACCAATTATGGCTGCTTTTATCAAACAACGGGTATGACGATTAATTTCTTCTATATTATTTGTCTGCTGACATTTTTGATTTTAATAATTTCTATCACCATATAATTTTTTAAATTAATAGGCACTTGCTCTAAATCAACAACAAAGTGGTCAATATGGTGGAGGAGTGGGCGGACCTTTGGGTCCTAATCAGCCGCAGCAACAACCTGCTCTGCAACATATAATGTCTCAGCAGCAGCAGCAGCAGCAACAGCATCAGCAGCAGCAGCAGCACCAACAACAGCAACAACAGCAAGGCAGAATGCAAATACAGGCAATGCTAAATCAACAACAACAACAGCAGCAGCAGCAGCAACAACCTGTTCAACAGCAACCACCACAGTGGTATAAACAGCAAATGCTGGTATTGCAAAGGCACCAGCACCCGTCGCAGCAGCAACAACACCCACAGCAGCAGCAGCAACAGCAGCAGCAACAACAACAACAATTTACACAACCACCAGCACCGCCTTATGGCCAACAGCGACCTATAAGGCCGCCCCTTCTCGGTAAGAATTATTTAATTCTGGAGAAAACGAGATTCGTCGAGCCGCTTGGTTCGTGGTCTAACGTTTGCCACGATTCCGCGTATTCTTCTCCAGGTTATGGTGGCTTTAGCGAACAAGGATACGGTCAACCTGGCTTAAAACCAACACCACCTCCGGTACCTTCTCCGCAAGGTGTGATGGGGCCTCCAGGGATTTCTGTACAGCAACAATTAATGCAGTCCGTTCGATCTCCACCGCCAATTCGTTCTCCTCAACCAAATCCTTCCCCACGACCGGTTCCCTCTCCACGTAATCAGCCAGTTCCTTCCCCTCGATCAGGACCGGTGCCATCACCCCATCATCATCCACCTCATGGTACACCAACACATTCACCGGCTCATGAACTCGGTGGGCCAAGTGAAATGATGCTTTCGCAGCTGAGTGGTGGAACTGGTGCACCGACTGGTCACCCGGGTACCATGCCGCATCATCCATCTCCAGCTCCACCGCCCACTAGTGGCACAGACTCGAGTGAAGTGACGCCCATGACGCCACAAGATCAACTTTCAAAATTTGTCGAAGGATTGTAGTGACTGTTAGTGAAGTCGGTTAACACGAGTGACTATGTTAGTGGGCGAACGATGATCTTGCATCGTATGTCAACCGTTTAGAAAGAACGGTCGCTGTTCCACCTCTCTGTCATGAGAACAGAGAGAGTAACTTCCATCCGTTCTGCGTTCCTAGCTTCGTGGAGATCAGGTACAACTACTTACGTCCGGTACACTGACCAAGTGCTGATGTTCAGAGACGGGTCAGAGTACCACTGGTGCGACCAAATTAATCCCGGATGACGCGTGTTTCTTTTTTCTATCTCCGAGTTAAGGTGCAGGAGCGATACAGCGTGTTGTGGTGCTGCTTAGATGCTCCGCGAAGATTCTACAGCTGGCTCAATGGACACTTGAACTTACGTTATTGTATTCTCGTATCTCAACCTCGGCTCCCCAATTGCGAACCAGTGGAACGACGAGAAACAATTAATTTGAAACTATACACACATGAAATCAAGAGAGACTATTAATACTTTCTCCCCGTAAATATACATACATATACAAAAGAAACACACACTATGTCCCTGCCCAAACTTTTATTCCCCTTACACATGACTTTTTCATCTATACCACCTTCCCTCGCTGCTGCTCGTGCAGGCTGAGTGAAATCGTACAAATGTGTTGTGTATACTTAACGTTAATTGATAATTAATAGTTCAAATATTATTAGCGTAGCGATTATATGCAGTTATTATATACCACTATTATTATTATCGTGACAAGATGCAAAGTATATAACAAGAAAAAAAAAACGAACTGTATGAAAATGGAAAGATATTGAAAAAGAAATCAACAACATTGTATGTAAGGAAGGGAGAAAAGAATTTAGTGGAAAGTTAAGTAATGTTAACTTAGGTTAATTTGTTATTAAGAGATCGCAACGGTTGCCGAAGGTTGTGCCGAAACCTTAGCACCATTAAATTTTATGGATCATTCTGAAATTAACCTTCAAAATAATCTGCTAAATTGTCTATGGGAAAGAAACCTAATAACAGAACAGGCGAGACAACGCGGATTAACGGTGTCGCAACCAAAAAGTAGAAATTCACAAGCTTACTAATGGGAGGATTTATAAATCGTGTTAATTTTGACAACAAGAGTTTTTCAAACCGAGGGTCCAACATGTACAGTTCAATCAAAATATGTAGCTACGAAGCGTAAACGTAAAGGACCCTCGCATGAAAATCGTTCTGTACATACTATACTATTATTACGATAATAATAACGATTATTATTAATTTCCCTGTCTATTATGAATTTATTATTATTATTATTATTGCTATTATATATAATTATTATTGATTCTTAATTATTATTATTACTATTATTACTCTACTACTACTACTATTATTATTAATAATATTATTTTTATTATTCTTCTTATTATTACCATTATTACTATTAATATTATTATGAAAGAAAAATTCAAAACACATAAGTATAGTGTTAATATTCGGGAAAAAAGCGAGAAAGGGATCCACACACACGCGTTATAATTATAATAGGATATCTCTGTGCACGATAAACCCGAGAAAAAGAAATACAAATGCAGATACAAGTACACATACATACCGAAGTATGTGACTATGCCAGTGCTGTATCATAGTAAACTATAAGTGTAACTTTTCCTCTCTCTTTTTTCTTCGATACCTATTTAAATGACTAGCTGGTAACGAATGATGCGTGAAGGTGTACTTCGGAAGTCCGTATCGTCGGATATTTTTTAAATACACGGTGTACAATGTAGCCACCATGTAACCAAGCTATAACCGATTTAATCATAATCAGAATCATTAATGGCACATGCAACCGGTGTAAGATTCATATTTAAACGTGGCGTTTCCGTCGACGAAAGCGCGGTCCGATTCGAAACAAAAGGCCAGAGAAATCATGACCCGTTTGAGAGACACGTTACCTCTTGAAAAATGTATTTGACTCATTCTGATACATTTATCATCAGATATATCTACATACATATAACATCGTACATTTCCATTTGTCTTATATACATCGGTACCCTTTGAATTCGTTATAAAAGCAGGCAAAAAGCATTTTTCTTTTTTTTATAAAAATAAAGAAAAAATCTAACGAACGATTGGCGAATGTTCTTTGCCTTGAAAATTTTAATCGCAGGGTTGGACGGGGGTAAGTTTAACGAGAATAGTTCGTTTAAGACAACCGGTTTTCTTTCACTCAATTAAGCTCCAAGCTCGAAAGATCGCTTTTTGTTATTTTTAAACTATTTTAAATTCCTTTATAAATCGGTTAATGTGAATCGTCAATCGATTCCGAAACATTCCTTTTGTTATGTATTCTCTTTCTCGCCCTTTCCTCTATCCACCGGTTTTTCTCTACGTCCTTCGTCCCTCGGACTAGTTTTATAGAAAGAACGTCGTAGATTCGTCTTTCCAAGATCGTCGTATAAAAGGACAAAACGAAAGAGAAAAAAAGATAATTATGTAGAATTATGTGATAGCAGTTGAATCGAGCGGGTCAACTATAAATCGGTTGAGAAACAAATCCTGTCGTGCGTTTGAAATTTCTAAAAATGAGATGAAAACGAAAAGCAAAGATTAAGAAACAAAGTAACACAAAGAACAAAAAATAACAATCTACGAAATGCGGATGGTTATTAACTGTAGATTTAAGTAAACGATTTTACTAGTAAAAAGAAGAGTAATAATAACGACGAAGACCCAAAAGTATTTGGCTTAGTATGGCTGTGTTTAGGGCAGTGTTGTAAATCTGAAAGTGGTATACCTTTTTTGGTAGTAAACTCTTTAAGAGCGGATAATCGAACGCTATCGTGTACCAATCCGACGATCGCGATCTACACGAGTCATTTTATCGTTTGATTTTATTAATAATTAATTACTAACGAAGATGACACAATTGATAAGAATCGGCGTTCATTTGCGAACGAATCGTAAAAATACGATATACGATGGGTGTGTGCGTGTGCACAGATATAAAGAAAAATGAGTTTTCTCTTTCTGGAGATA
The DNA here is from genome assembly GCF_011952205.1 of Bombus bifarius. NCBI lineage: Eukaryota > Metazoa > Arthropoda > Insecta > Hymenoptera > Apidae > Bombus > Bombus bifarius. Next base: position 175,700 of record NW_022884569.1, on the reverse strand, counting down.
GTTCGAGCACATAATTGCGAGTGTAAAAATGGGTCTTAGTGTGTTCGAACATCGAGAAAGAGATTGGATTGTAGATTCGCGAAAAATTACTTCTGTAGATGATAAAAAAGAAAAAGAAAGAAACGAATGAAACGGAAGCGATTTGCACGTCGGATCTGTTGGTACGTCGGCGTTCGTGGACAATTTATTATTGTAACGAAAAGCGAACGATACAACACTATATATATATTATATATGTACTATATATATTATATATGTATTACATATATTATATATATACATTATATGTATTATATATATATAATATATATACTATATATGTATTATACGATTTGTTTTTCTTTTTATATTATCAAACACAATATAGGCCGCGGTTATATCATGATGGAGTAAACGTTAATTAATTAATTATTCGATAGACGATAATTGCAAACAAAACTATGGAATATAATTATTATTATTACGCTATTATTATTGAAATACCAACTATAGAGTACTACTTTTTATTATGACATTTCGTAACTAGTGAATTGATTATCTAATTAAAGATTAATGAGACGCAAGTGTAACATTTATCCCCCTCGCTCTCCCCAGGTAAAAAAAGAAAGAGCTCACACCGTTCTTCATCCCAGTCTCTTTTTCTTTTCCCGAGGAAAAAAGTCTCGAGAGAGACAATGAGAATTTTCTCTCGATCCAGCCCCTCGAATCCTGATCCAACACTGCATCGGTCACGATAAATGTACAATATTTAATATAGTGCGCTTTCCTTTATTTATTTTTGTCGGTGGGATTCTCGTCGTTCTCGCTAAACGAGACAAACGGAAATGGAAAGAAAAGATACTGTCACCGTCGCCATTCAGATACCTTTTTGTATCCCCTGGTGTAAAGACCGTTCGCAGAGTGACTTAGGAAAAACTTTAGTTAACGTCTTGTTTGCCCCCGTGTTCGCTATTCATTTTGTAAACGCGTTTTGTAAAATATATATGTTCGGTTTAGATGTGTGAAAGTTAGCCTCACGATATCCACTCGGAGAGGGGAAAGTGAATTTAGGTTTTTGCTACAGTTTTGTACTCTTGGACGTAAAAAAGACTTCGTTTTTCTCTTAACGATTTGTAACGTAGATAAGAATACTGTATGTTGATGTTCATGAATATTTAACCGAATATTGTTATATTATTATTAAAAAAGAAGTTTTAAAAATACATTCCATTTTTATTTTTCTCTCAGCTCAGGTTATATATGTACATACGTGTATCGAAAGACCAAAATCCTTCTTAAGAAGTATTTCTTATCGATAGTATTTATATAATCGCGAAAGAGTTACTAAGAAAGAAACGAATTATTTTTATCTTATCTTCCGAACAGAGACGGATCTTCTTATCCGTATACATCGAAACACTTTGAATTCTTTGTCACATTGCGCGTGTATCCCTTAATAAAGTACATATTTCAATACTCACAATGTGAACAACTAAAGTTTTTCTGTTAACTCTGTTATATTTGCCGCTTTACTTGCTCTTACTTGCTACTACTCGTCCGTTCAGCAACTTCGCTTCGAACAATCGTCTTTAATGTTTGTATATTTATTTAAAATTATTCGTTTCTCACCACGTGCACGATATATGGTCTCTTTCTAACTTTTTTCGAAACTTAGCCTCTTCTTACGTATCATTCATATATTTTACACGATATTTGTACATAGAATTTCATTAACAAGATACAGCATTCAAACGCGTATGTACCCTTGTCTCGACCTGTCGACAAGTTGTACGGATTCTCAATTAAACGAGGACTTATATTTTAGTTCCATCGGATGGCAGAAAAATAAAGAAAAAGGAAGAACCAAAGTACAGTGCGACCTTCTGGCTTTCAAGGACTCCTAGGTTCTCACTGTCTTAACTTAAAATGGGACTAAAGTATGCAACGAACGCAACGCGTGTTTTTCTTCTATTTTCTCACCCTATTTATTCTTCTTGCGTTCGCCGAATCTCCTTTCCTTAGGTTTAAGAACTAATCCGATTACAGCGCATAATGTAACAACGTAAACGAAACTGGCACGTAAGAATTATACATATACGTGTATATATTTATACATACTTACCATTAACACAATATGAAAAATCTGACGAAATAAAGTTTACGTATAATTATTTGAATACTGGACATTGTACCTGTGTGCTCTCAGACACCTTTCTCGCGATCATTTCACGTTTCAACTTCTGAATCCTGTCACGATCTGTGGATTCCCGTTCGAGCGCAGTCTTATTTATACATAACATGTCGTTCGTTTCGTTGTCCTTTGTGTACACAAACGTATTTAAATGTACATTTCTTGCAAAGAGTTGTTCACGAGGATTCGTCAATATTCCAAAAGTCAGTAACGAAGGCAGTATTGATGGTAACACATCGAATTAAATCAAATTGGAACACAGGCTTTTGTACGATTTCGTGAGAATTTCCGTTCCCTTCGTTCGACCGAAGTCCGAAGCGATTGCTGCCCGTCAGTTCTTCCGCCTTATCTGTCGTTTTCAGCGACGAATCCTTGTTGAACGATATCGTTGGACGGATAACAAAAGAAGGAAGTTCAGAGTCCCCATTCAGATCTATATGTACCAAGTTTACACGTACGATATGTTTATATTATCGCTTATATATAAACATATATAATATATATAAATATATATAATATATAAATATGTATGTGATATATATATATATTATATCATATTCTATATACATATTGTACACACATATACAGGTACACGTGATACACGTGTAACGATATTACAATATTACAGTGATTGCGGAGGAATCACGACTCTGTTAACGAAAGAAAGCTCAATGTATAGAGGTATATACATAGATTATCATAGAGAATAGGGCAGCTGTGAAGAAGATTTTCTAGGTGTTAAGAGAGACCGTATACATACTTAGATTTTGGAATCGCCACGTCGAGATCGAATGCGATGTGGAACATTTCGAGTACGCTAATCGGAGCAATTATTCGTCCAATGGAATAGATATAACGAAACCGAAACTCTATATAACGAAATCCATCTGTACACGAGTCTCCGTTTTATACCGTACTTACGTGTCAAATAAATGTACTTGTCTGTAAAATGTATCGCGACTCCTTTTGTACTGTATTGACGCGACTTTGATAGCGAAGCATTCCATGTGTAAACGTGTTTGTTATATTTATTGTAGAATGAACCCCTGATTTACGCTATTCGTTTTCATCTTTTTACGACCCCATGTACATGTTTCGTTTCAACAGCTGGTTTGCGACACCGATGTTACCATCGCGACGGAATTGTATAGAAAAAACAAAATATTTAATAAACGATTTATGGATTATTCGACTTCGGTTTCTCTTTGTAGAATGGCGAACGTGACCTCTTCAACAGAATATCGCTAATCAGAAATGAAAGCCAGGTTTAAATATCGATCGGCGTCTACCGCGTTAAGTACTGAATTGCAAATTAGCCGAACGATATACCTCGGCTTTGCTTGTTACTCGTTTATCTGCATACTAGTACTTATTAATCATTGTAATTACTTAGAGTTGTTGAGTTTCGTGTGTCTAGTCGTTGTCGGTTTGCAATTAAATATGACAAGACGAGAATTTGTTCTATCATTCGTTATAATTCCGCTTGTAACCATTTACGCAAATAAGCTTAGTTAATTGTATCGATATGTTTCTTGTTTTGACGAACGTCAGTGTTTACTTAACCGCAAGAGTTCACGCGACTCGAAGTCGCGAATCGGTCGAAATTTCTGGAATGCAGAATGATTCCGCCCGTAATCTGAATACGTGTCGTGAATAGCAATTTGCGAGAAAGCAATAGTTTATAATACGGAATCGTACAGAACAATATTTATTATTACATAGATTTATTTAGTTATTTGTGTATAGATGGAATTTTGACACTTATATACAAACAAAAACATATACATGTATATGTATGTTGAGAGACAAGATCATGTTTAACGCCGATCTTGAAACTTCCTCGGTAATTCCTTTGTTCGCTTTGTTGAATTACAGTCAGAACTTTCAACTCGAACGCACCACTGCGCCATTCATTCAGGTCACGAGACGACGATGCGTCATGTAGCTCTGTTAATCAAATGAATCCAAACAAATTTTCATAACACGAGCAACAACTTGATTCTCCGAGTGATTCAGGATTCGATATAGACTGGAGCGTCTGATTTTGCCATTTACAGCTATATAGGCCGAGAAAAGCGTGTGTCATCTATGATGGTTGACATAGCTTGGCATGCGTGGCCAAGATGGTGGTGGTAATGGAGGCACCATGACGATAGTCGGATTTCTCTACGTATCATCGTCCCGCTTCGGTGTTCCTCTTTAATTCTTCTGTAGCTCCTCAGAGGGTGTTTATCGTTGATGATGCGCGTTTGTGGTGGAACGTTGTTGATGTGTTAGTTGTGCATCATCGAAGAGAGATCGCTAGATGGTCGGTATATCTGTGAGATTGCTGCTGCGCCGTCCGAAAATAGATAAATGAACGACGAGCGTGCCATCCTTGTTGTCGGTGGTTCCACGCACTCTCTAACAATGCACAATTATTAAAAGGTTCATAGCCAACATCGGGGTGTAGGAATGGAGGTACTCAAAACCAGCCAGGAGATTGTGCACGAAGGGTGGCTCATTAAGTCGCCACCTACCAAACTTTGGCGAGCGGTTAGTATTTCATAGAACAATAACAAATTCGAAATTCTACTCGGTTCGTCAATTTTTTTATTGTTTACATTTTTAAATGCTTGTCAAATCGCTATGTCTACATTTGTTCGTTGAGCTTTTACGAATTCTAACCTCGTATGCTGAAAAATGTTTCATAAGTATGGAATGTTGTGATATTTTTATCCAAGAATGTTAATGTTCTAATTACTTTTTCGCTTATATCGCAGTGCAGACAATGTTTTATGCTGTACACAGTAATTAAATTTAAATGACAACTTAAATATATAGAATTTATATATTCCTTTTTAAATATTTTCTACGATACGTTTGTTTATTTCCAGAGATGGAGGAAAAGGTGGTTTGCTCTTCGACATAGTGGAGAATTACCTGGACAATATTTTTTGGAGTATTATACAGACAGACGTTGTAGAAAATTAAAAGGTCGTATTGATCTTGATCAATGCGAACAGGTAGTTACCTATTTGGAGATCTTTATCCTGACTTACATAACTGAATTTGCTTATGTCTTAATATTCACTTTTATTTGCAAATAGGTGGATGCAGGCTTAAGATTTGAAAATCGCAAGCAAAAATATCAGTATATGTTCAATGTTAAAACACCAAAAAGAACTTATTATCTAGTAGCAGAAAGTGAAGCTGATATGAATAAGTGGGTGGATGCTGTATGTCAAGTTTGTGGTTTAAAGGCCTATACTCAAGATGAGGAGCAGCAATGTCAAAGTACATATTGTTATCATTTGAGATATCTGAAACTTAATAAGATTAATAATATATATCAGATATATATATATAAGATAATAGGATTTTATACAATATTATTCATTCTTTTTATAGTGTTCCAATTTGAAACACAAGAATCCCCACCGATTTCACCTACTAGTACTATTTCGGGCCCATACATTCCTATTAGCGAATGTATTTCTGGTCGACGGTTAAATGATACTAGCTCCCTCAATTCGGCTTTGGGGCAAGGACCTGAACATTATGATGCCCCAAGACGATTGGCCCCATCCCCTTCTAGATCTCCTACAACAACGGATGCGGAAAGTGTTTTCACCGACGATGAATGGACTGCTCCGGTGCCTAGTGTGAACTGGGAAACTTTTCCTTCCTCGGGTAAATATAATCAATATATGTTTGTAATTGCACTACGTGAATAACATTATATTTTTATAATAGGCGAATCCAAACAACCGCATAGTTCGAGTGATGCTGAAATTGGTTCTTGGAGTGTTCGAAAACGATTTGGGAAATTAAGAATCGTTGACTCCATTGTACCGCCTTCTGTAGAAAAGTTACCAGCACCTCCTAGGCCACCAAAACCTCCTCATATGTTACCTGAAAATCCTGGTCATAATTATTTAAATTTAGATGGTGCTACCGAAAGCTCAAAACCTACAACTCCAGCGACTCCTGCGCCATCGACTCCCGCAACTGCAATTGTAACAGACGAATCATATGATTTTCCAAGATCTCACCAACCTGGAGCACCCGAGTCAAACACTATAGATAAACATTTTTACTCCAATGCTGCTCCAAGTAATGTCGAAGATACACGCGTATTCCGCTACGACTTTCAGGAAGAGGAACCGTCGAGTCCACGCTCTGAGAGTTCAGCAACTGCTACGTATTCAAATTTACCAAGTCCACTTGTGCGAGATAATTCAACTTCAGTACCAACAACAGTGGCACCACCGCCGCCAGTTGTTTATCGGGAATTGAAACCAGGAAGAAAAACTAGCGATTCTACATCGGTCATTAGTAATGAAGCTTCTCCAGGACCGACAGTGTCAGTTTTGGAAATGAGTTCTGCCGAACACTCTCCTGCCGAGCCTCCGAGTATTAACAGGAAGCTTAAACCTCCATTGAATAAATCTCCCGTAGAAGGTATAATTATTTACATTTTCTTTTCCCAACCACCATATTTGAGAAAAAAAATTATTCATATTATAGGACCTTTGCAATTAGCTTCTCCACCTGGAAGAGGAAGAATTAGAGCGGCTCCTAGTCCTACACCTCCAACTCACGTTCATTCGAATCGACATCAATCGACGTCAGATGAAGATAATAATGCTTTCGATGATAAAGAAGAGGTATATAAAATATATTTTTATATACCTCTTCTTTATAAACATGATTGTATTTGACATAAATTTTTGTTTCAGATATACTATTATCAAGATCAAAACACGTTTATTCCTGCTTCGAATCGACGTCTTGTTGTTTTGCAATATCTAGATCTCGATTTGGAAGCAACAGAAAATTTCACTTCTTCGAGTTTGCCACCAACTCAGTCCCCTCCAAACACAACGGTGTATAAAACTGTGGATTTCCTGAAAACCGAAGCGTTTAATCGCACTCGTCAACGAGTCGAAGAGGAGAGAAAACAATGTACGGATGAACTGGCATAGCTTTGAACTTTGTTTTCTAGATCTTTCAGCGTAACGAACAGGAAGAATAGTAGGAACGTAACTTCTTTTTACGTAGCGTACAATATTGTTATCATTTAGTAATACTTCACGATATTACAAAATTGCGATTCCTACGCAGTATTTAGCGATTTTTCAAGCGCTTTTTAAATTTTTATGTTTGTTATTGAATCGAAGATTATTTGAAATCTTCATTATCGCGCGATTATATATCATAGTTGGAAACCGAAGAGAGCAATATTCAATGGACCAAAAATGTAATATTAAAGTTAAGGCAGAACAATGAAGAAAGAAGAAAAATAGTAGTTTCGCGGAACTCGTATCAGAATTTGTTAAAGAATTTTTAATTAGAAGAGTAAGTATTATTACATTTAGATACGAACTGTTTTTACATAGATTTTACATATGTCTAAAATGAGAAAAAGGCATTTTAATCGTAAACTATGCAATGAATTACGGATGTATGACATCGCTGAAAATTTTAGGATATCCTAATTTTAAGTATAAAACAAATAATATGTAATATATTTTCAAAGTGCCTGAAGTTATTGTTTTTCTTTTTTTGCTAAGGCGATGAGTTGTTTGTTATTGCATGGAAAGTGAAATATCATATTTATGGTTATAAATATGGTGTGAATGTATAAAAATCGTTTTACAACTATTTTCTAGGAAATAATATTTTGAAAATTTATGTTCTTTTTTGACATATATTTTTTTTTTGACGTTTTTAGATGTTTTCTTTTTAAGTATAATTTTTATTATAATTATTAACAGTGTACTCACTGTACCTGCTGAAACAAATCTATAATGCGTGGTAATAGAAATCTTGGCCATAAAATTACAATGCAAAAAAGACATGCATATTTTTTAACAGCTACTAAACCACAAACTGTATGTTATGATTACATATGTTTACATATACATATATGTATTAAAAGTACGTGAAAAACTATATATTTTATGTATAAAACACACACACACACACATGTTTTACTTTTATAATAGCTATCACTTATGGTATTTACTGTAATTTTTGTACCAATGACATTTTTATACTATTGACAAGTTGTTTGTCAGTATGACTAAAAAGAGATATATGTTTACCGGGGTTTCAATTACCTGTAGTGAAAGAAGGAAATTAATAGAGTATATTTAGAATGAAATTTTTAAGTTTGTGTAAGTACACTTGGTTCTGAAACAAAAAATAATTTCCCACCAAATTTAAAGGCTATATTAACTCTTGTGCGATTCGTATCATCCAGAAGTAAATATCTATATTTATTTCCAAAGATTTGTATATTATTAAAAAAAGCTATCTATCTCACCATATACGACAAACAATTTTTCGATTATAAACGGTTAGCACAATTTATTTATAGTAACAAAACTATATCGTATATTTACGCGATTAAATAGAAGTAAGTTGTTTTATAAGTAATCAAATATAACAAGTATGTTTCTTTGATTTCTTTTTATGATATAGTTAAATTTGAATTTTTATTTATTTCAAATTCGAAAATTTGCAAATGTGTTAAAAACAAAAACATGGAATAGTAAGAGAGTTTTGAATGAAGTATTCGCTGTGTGTACTTGCTATAACATTTTTTTTTATAACAATTCGTAATCGTTAATGCTGACAATACTTATGTCCGATGAAACACAAACTGAAAGTCATTAAGGATAACATTTATTAATAGTGCGGATTTTTATGCATCTATAGGAAATTTAAAATTGCAAAAATGCACATAATATGCAAAGATGTCCAAAATACAGTATTTATTATAATATTCAACAAAATATAAAAATACGAATTCGCATAAAACTCCGTATTCTATTTATTATAAGCAGAATAGACAAACCTTTCATATCTTTCGTTTGTATTATCGGTCGATAAGGTACGCTGCTATATCGACTCGGCACGGGAAGGTCGTGAAAACGTTCAGGGATATGCTGTCAGGTTATTGGCCTGGTTGGTGCTTGGTGGGACCGATGGAAAACAGCCTCATTCGCTCGCTAACCGCCGAGCGTGCGTTAGTTTTGTTTGTTTTCGGGCTCGTCACGTAAGTACATTGTTTTCTTCCCTCGTGAAACGAAATTGCATCGTGTAGTATCAGAGGCTTTACGCGTCGCGACTAACAATACTCGCCGGGGTGAATTTTCCTTCTTTGTGTTAAATTTGTGAAGCATCGAATCTGTTGTGTTTTTATCTTTTTGACTGTTTTTATCGAAAAGTGTGATCATCGACTTTGTGCGACCAGCTTGTTTTACTTTTGGAATCAAGGCGAATCCGACGAACTGGAAGCCACTGAAAACAATCATAGCGGAACTTCGAGTTTCATTTTCAAGGTAAGGACCCGCCAGTTTTGTATACATCGCAATCTATATATGATATATGTATGTCGTAACTCTAGTTCCACGTGATGATCGATCTGCTGCCACTTGTTGGCGATGAAAATGTCTATTGATTGACGTTAATGAGAGTTCAACATCGATGAAATTACACGTTGTTTTCTCACGTAGGAACATAATTTGATATGTTACAACGACTATAATTCGTTAAAAGTAAAAATATATTTTTACGTAATCTTTTTATCCAAGAAAGGATCTTTCGAAAGTATCTAACCAAAACACGAGTGTTAAACTTCCTATGTTTCTTTATTGAATACAGGAAAACAGAACGAAAATATTTTCTCGGGTAATTATTAAGCTAAATTTCATAATTCTTCGAACAAATAAAGCGAATTCAAAGTCGAAGGTGGCTCGAGTATATGGCGTGTGTAGGTTTCTCGGCCACTTGTGGATTTTCCAGCTAACCAACTGAAACGATATACGTAATATGTAGTCGCTCGGATTACCGTTCCTGTGACCCTCTCGTCGTTGCAGCGTGACACTCGTCACGAATATCCGGGTGGATATTTAACATTGTTAATATCTTATTTTCTCTGTATACGCACGTATTTAACATACGTATCATCATCTCTAGATTTATTAGAAAAAACGAGAAGAACGTTAAAGCACGCGAGAAGGATTACCTTGAGGTGTTCGTTTGAAACCGCAGCCATTTTATTACTATACTAGTATTTTCTTTAATATAAAGAACCTGTCAACGAACATTTTTGCGCCCGTGCAATTAGTTTCTCAAGAGTAAATTTCAACTGTTTCGTCAGGCTAACAATGTTTATGGTTTCCCTTGTACATGCAACGCCAGCTCGTTATGCATGCACATTGTTGTTGCGTTATTGGCGGTTATTGCGAAGCGCGCCGGAGTAAGTGAGAAATTCTCATGCACAATAACGATCATTATCGGTAACGTTCTTCGGCCGAGCGTAATACAACGCGTGCATTCTTTTCTCGACTTTCGTAATACTATCCTAATGAAAAAGTCGAACTTGGGTACTTTTCAATGAAGCTTCGTTTTTGTGTTTTATGTTATTTCGTTATTATGTAAATTTTCTCTTTTTTCGAACAGATGGCGTTAGATAATGGTTTGAACAAAGTCGATCTTGGATAGTTTTCAGTAAAGATTCATTCGTATCTTACGTTTCATAAATAACAGATTTTTCCTTTCTTCAGCCGGATGGCATAGAACGAGAGGTATGAAACAGTTTTGAGAAATCGAAATAGGATAATTTTCAATGAAGTTTCATTCACGCTTTTCATTCCATATTAAGTTTTCCGTTTTGCAAATGCGTGGCATCAAACGAGTAGCGTTAAACAGATTCGAAAAAATCGGTCTTGGATAACTTTCAACTACAGTTTCGCTCGCATCTCGCGTGCCACATTGAATTTTCCCTTTCTTCAAAGAGCTGGCGCCAAATAGATCTGCTTATCTCGAAAAGATGAGAGAAGATGAAAAGCACTTTGACTGGAATGATCGACCGAAAGATCACCAGCCGCCTTACGGAATGCTCTTTGAACTCGGTCGATCGGAGAACGAAAATGCATCATCGGAGAGCACCGATGAAGAAATCTCTGAAAATAGATGCGCTTCGATAGCCGCTGCTTTGAATCCCATTAGTAGTTTGATAACTCGTCGTCCGTTTGAAACGAAAAAAAAGAAAAAAAATAAAAAAACTAGCTTCGTTCGATATCGGTTTCCTTTTGGGGGTTCGTGGTGCCTCGTTATCCCGATATCTCGAGCGGAGCTGTTGCCTCGCCAGATTCTTTTGTCAACCGAATACAAAGTTCAGCGTTTTCCTTCTATATCTTGGCCAGAAGAATAAACTGCCAACACATTATTCCGGCTTTCTACCAATACGCCCCATCGAACTGGTCGCAGGAAAGATATTGAAAAGCTAGTCTCACAAAGGGGTTCCAGTTTATTAAAAGCTCACGGGCAAAGAATCGTTTTGAATCAAGCATTCGCTGTTCCCCTGCTTACGTACTTCTCTTTTTCTTCCCTTAGAAAAATAATCTTGCCTCGTGTAATTGGAAAATACATCGTTTGAAATGGTTCGTGACGAGTCGATTCGATCCTTTCCGGCTCTTTCGTTCGATTTTCTGACCGACTCGTTTCTAGGAATCGGAAGCTTTTTCGTTATATTCGATAGCTGTCCTATTATGTTTTCTTAGGACCGGTTTGTGCGTCTCTTACGAGGCTACAGGTACCTAACGTTGACCTGTGAAAACCACTACACACGCTAAAAACCAGGATTTACCTATGCGCATTCACTCGAGGATCATCCGGTCTTAATTTTCTTCTTTCGGTTTTTAATTTTCACGCAGTACCGGACTAACCGAATTTCCGAGCTGAGAAGAACCGACGATGCTACTAAGAATACTTGTTTTGTCATTCGAGATGAAATGCACGTTCGCTGTCCGATGTCTCCTTTCGATTCTTGATTTCACCGCGAAATAAGCCTGCGGCTTCAAAGTAGTCTGACGAACGCATTAGAATAATCAAACATACGACGATCAGACGAGAGAAAAAAGCGTGATAGTTACTTCTTGAGTTGAGATCTTTTGATTTTAACGTTGCTTTATGACTAAGGAAGAAGCTTAACGTGACACGATGAAAAATGAAAACGATCGGTTAGATCGAAATATGTAAGTCATTTGAAAATAGCTGATAAATTGAAGAATTTTGAATGAAAGCCAAGGATACGCAATAATTATTACAACGAGCAATATTTTAATATTACGACTTATAATATTTCAAAACTTTCGTTTAGTTCCAAAGCCAAACAAAACACAGTTTTGCTAACTTAACTGCTAAATTTTAAAACTGTTTTCCTGTAAAAAATAGGAAACGTAACTTATCGTATCCTTCTCCCATAGTCTTCGTACAAATTCTTACGAGATGCGCATCTCGGTATTTAAATTATTTCATTCGTCGGGAGGACAATTTGTCAGAATGTCGTAACCATATCCTAACACGTGGACGTAGGTAAAAAAACGTGGTCGCATGGCTGCAAGCACGTAACTCGTCGCAACGAGAAATAACGATTAATGAAGACAATTAAGCGTCGTCATGTCCGTCGTCGGCTGTTGCGTTTCTACGTGGATCATTCGTCGCGATCATACGGTAATTCGTGTTATTTGCAGATCAACACGCGTTAGCGAATACTATTCGTTCTCCATGCATTATGCAACGAATTGTGTCTTCCGCGTAGTATGGCGCCTATCGGCTATAGTACAATACTATAGAAAGTATAGAATCATCCGTTACATTGTTTCGGATTTCTTCAGAAGGAAGTTCCGTACGGCACCTGAGCTTCCCGATTGTGAGAAATCTGTCGGCATTGAAGACTGGCGCTGAAAAAATGAGAGACGTTCCGGAAGAGCATCGTGCTATTATACTTTTCAATCGCGAGCGTTTTATTCTCGCGCAGAGAAATATTTACGCTGCTAGCTAGCATTATCGGCAAATTCTCGGTAATTTTCCTTCTCTTGGTATTTCACATTAGAAGAAATTACAGATTCGTAATTAAATAATTAAGAAATAAAAGCTACGAAAAACATTCGGTTCGTATTAAATACAATGCCTGACGAAATTTTTCAACATTTATTAAGAGAAAACTTTCATGTATATAACGTCGATATAACATACGTATCGATTATGACCACCCGTCTCTCTTTACAGCGTTAACGACGTTTCGAAATGTTTCACATGTAACGCGTGTAATTATGTACGTACATGAAAATTTTCTAAATAAATGTTCAGATAGTTTGACGAGCCACCGTACGTTCATCAGCGTAGCTTGCAATTCGTATAAACTGCGTGTTGCGAATTATCAACTAAAGAGCAATCGGTCAGGTCAAACCGATTGGTCGATATCGCGTACCTCGAATGACTTAAGGCTCAAGGTGGAGGAGGTTTAATAGGTCGAGTGTTAGAGCAATCTAGCACTGTATTTGCACTTGTTGTATAAAAATAAAGTCTGATGTTATGAACACGGCGGTGGTAAGATCTTGTTGGGAGTCAAGTATTTCACCCGCACGGTACGATGTCTGATGATGAACTTCCTAGTATATTGCTGATTCTCTCCCCCAGCCGTTGGGTCTCGTCCGTCCCTCGTACCTTCCCGGCTGGAATTTTTCCCGGCGTTTTTTTATCTGACCCCGGAGTCATTAGGTTTATAGCTCGGGGAGGACATGTAATTCGGAATTTCCTTAAAAAAAGGATAGGGCCCGTCCGAGCCATAAACGGACGACCACTCAAAATTCCGAACACTGTGAGTGGATTAAACACTCGTCTGTATGGTTAAACAGAAATTCGATTTGCATCTTGTTCGGTGTTTTATTCGGACAATGAGTTGCACAATTCCGCCGCTGCAACGCATTAGCGCCTTCTCCCCTTTTTCCTTGTTTTTCACGGTGACCACGTCTAGCCCGATATTACGCATTACACGCCGCTGGCTGCTGCAACAGGCAGGAAACAAGTCAGTTAAATCCTATGTTCGATCGATTTCGAGTCACGCTATCGCGACACGTGAGAATTTCTTTTCATTTCGCGATCTTCCAGAGTGAGAATTCTTTATTCAATGGTATTACGTCCTCCTTTTATAAATAGCCGATCAAACTCCACATTCGGCAAACGAAGGATTCGCATTTTTTGAATTCTTAATATCCCGCCTACTTTAATCAGCGAAGGTTGAATCAACGCGACTCGACGACGTTCGAGCTATTCCGCATAAAGTGATCGATTGAGGAGATGGAGTGGAAAATGTAAGTGCCAGGAGCAAAGGTTAAGTTTTTACTAATAAAAGACGTTTTCCCATTTTCTTGTAACTTTGTCGTTTACTACTCTTATTCAAATGAAATTCCACCAAACTTCACCGCGAAGTAAATACATTCTACGTCAAGAGATTCAATTTAAGAGCTACTTTGAAAACAGAATAACGCGAATATAATTAAAACGGAATATTAACATAATTTGATATAATAAGACGAATAAGATTCTTTTCTTCTTATATACATTTCTGTGGAATAACAAATTACGCTATAAAATAGTTATTGATATTTCATACGTTCACGAATAAATATGCTCTTACACTTACGGGTTACGATATTTTATCATTTTTTTCAGCATATTCCACTAATAAAATCGATTCTTGATTTTTCTCAAGCCTACCTATCTAACTATCGTTTACCATCTGAATCCCTCGATCGAAGAATTTTCTATAAAATTCCGCGATCTTGTTTGCAAGAGGCGTTCGCGATGATTAAACGCGAACAGCTATAGTTGGTCAGGAATCATGCACGGATTCACCGTGTTGGTGGAACAAAATGCCGCATTTTCGTTCATTTCTCGCTGTTTCCGGCAGGCGTGTCCCGAGCCTGATATTACGTGTAGAGAACACGCGTACGGTTTATTGCGTTAGACAGGAAACCGAGAGAAGAGTTATATCGGGTCGACCTGGTTTAGGCGTGCCCTATAGGCGCCTCGGTTGCAGAGAAAGAGAGTGAAAGACGCTTTGAAAATGTCAGGGACTAAAAGTACGGAGAACGGATACACCGGTGACGCCACAACCAAATCATCGATTATTTGCGTTCGTTTCGAATTCACAGAGCTTATTCATTTGCAGCTTAGCCGCTTGCTTTTCCCGTCCACTCGATCGGTATATCATCTGTACAGCTAAAGCGTCCTTGGAATCGTATGCTTATCGGCTGTAGAAGACGGGATCATCTGGAAGTTAATGATAGAATGGGTGGTCTTGCGGATGAAACTGTGACACGAGTTACCAGCGTGTACAATCTTGTTTGAAAGTATTTGGATATCTATTGGTTGCGTTCGAAGTTATTTATAATTAATTCTTCACTTATTTGTTTAAATTATAGCATAATTGTAGATTTATAAAAGGTATAGATACGTTATAGACAGATATAGAATGGTAAGAAACAAAGTAACGATAGATAGAAGAGGAAAAGTAGCGATATGAACGTGGAGATTCGTTGCGACAGTCGTCAAATGAAATCTAATTTAGTTGTACGTGATATAATCGAGGAGCTTCCTACTATAATGTTAAATATATAGGCTTCTTATAATTGACAAGATTTCAAACGAGATAATAATTTCGAAAGATTTACCAATTTCCTAATGATATCTCCCGCAGAGTTGCTTAAGTTGCGATTTAATATATGTTAAGTTACGATATCAAATATATGGGCTTCTTATAATGCAAGATTTCAAACGAGATAATAATTCTGAAAGGTGTGCTAGTTTCTTAACGATCTTGCACAGGTACTTCAGTTTTCGTCTAATATTTATGTATGAACGAGGGGTGTGCGTCAGAATGAGTTTATCGCTCGTCGTTCAAATATTTGCGTACACGTGCGCGCCTCGGGAATGCCGACAGATACAAAGCCGATCGAGGAGCGAGAGAACGATTAAGGGCAGTCGCGTGCTGTTCGTCGGTTGAAAAATTTATCGCCACCCGACCCACGCCACGGGCACAGGTAGCGTCTCGTGGCGTATGAAGTTTCGAGTCCGGAGGCGACAAACGTTCCGGAATGTCGTTAATGATCGTGGCGCGCACCGTGTGTAGGTGTCTGCGAGGGTTTCGTTCCGTTTTTACCTTCTGTCACGAGGAAACTTTGTTGCTAGGTGAAACATTCGTTGGATAGCACCGCGAATTTTCAGTCGAAACTCGACCGATCGTTGAACGCCAGCGAACGGCTCGTTTGAGAAAGGTTGGTCAACTTTGCACGGCCCACGGCAAATTAGTTTTCGAAGTTAACCCTTAAAAGCTATCGTCAAAGGAAATCACGTTAATGGATGAAATTTCAGTTCGGTATATCTTCATTTATTCGTGGGATCGGTAAAGTCAAACGAACGCGATTCCATGTTCTATCGTTATTCGATGCGAGACGAAGAATAGAACAATTATTATTACTTGACGATAATAAAAATACAATTCTTAAGGTACAAATCTGTTAAATGAAACAAAGAATCTGTAGATATAACGGGTATCTAATATCTCGGATATGTCGGAATCAGTTGATCGAACGATACGAACCTATCGAACTTCTTAACACAAATCCGTAATAAGGCGACTAATCGATCGTTGGAAAGGCGTATTCGATCAGATCTTAAAAATTACTTTAACCGAGTATATGACGCTTCGATTTGCGATTAAAGTTTCACGTGGGAAAACGATTCCATCTGCATCGATCTAATACGAAAGAATACAGAACGAAAGCGTTTACCGCGCGACAGACACGTTCGTTACGAAATCTAGGAGGCAGGCGAACGCAGGCAGACGCGGAAAATGTTCGCGTAGTCGTATTCCCTAGTAAGGAAGACTCGGTGCGTTGCAACCGGTCGCCGTAGCTGCGGGCTGCGAGCAAAATAGAGCGTGGAACGCGCACGAGTTATCGCGGATCGTGGCCGAGCAGATTCGACGATCCGCGAGAGTCACGGAGAAGAAGGAAGGCCCTCTGTCGTGTATCCACGCGTGCAATAACCGGTGCACGCGAACGTTCGTCTCCGCGGCGAGTTTTCTTCGATCGAAACTGGTTCGCGGAGATAAGGTCTTTAACCTTCCTTATAGTCGTAGCGTTCGTAGTCAGGATCGGCCTAGGAAAGGAGGCAAAAAGAAGGGTCGGTAACGAAGCCGTTCACGGTGAAAAGCCGCGCTTTTGCAAGCTTCTTCTTCGTCCTCCTCGTCGCCGGCTCCGTTGTCGGTTTTTACGGCCGATCGTAAAACAATGTAACAACGTTCGCGCGCTGCTGTGCCATTCGCCGATTCTGAATATATACAGTACAGAACGCAGAACCTTGTTTTATCCGAACTAGTTCGAGGACAGAGACCAATTTAGACATCGAACAGTTTCAACGATACAACTTTGATACATGTCCCGTTCGTCTCTTCTTATTCAGCCAGACGATTCGATTATATTTCTTAGTGAAAAGATCTTGGCATCTTTTCGTTTTTCAGGATAGTTTCGATTCTAAGAGACTCTAAGACATCTTCGTCTATCGTAAAGATCTAAACCTCGTTACTTACAGTTAGGTAACACGAGCGATGTTCAATTTTCAAGAAGCAGATGATTTGTTTTGTACGAGTTTATCCATCATATAGGAACGACATTGACGACGTTGAATCGCAAGGTAAATTTAAGAAAAATAGCGTTTGTAGCGTCGTTCCTATCATTTGTATCATCGATCGTTGACTCTACAAGAACATGATAATTATTGCCTTTGATCATTAATTTCTCTCTATTTTATACACTTCGCTGATAATCGTGTCATTGTTAATATAAATCTATCAAAGTGTTCCGATACCCTCGCGAGCGGTATTCGTTACAAGAATTCTCGATAATGCGTACTTTCGTTAATTTCTTATTATTCGTCGATTCTATAAAATGATTGGTATCGCTTTTGATGGTTAATCTCTCATTGATTTCTCGTTAATTTCTAAATTTCATCGATATTCGTGTATTGTTGTTATAAATCGATTAAAGTGCCTTGTACCAATGATCGGTAATGCATATTCGTCGTGTAACGGAAGTTACATGGTCGATCTTAATCGGTGTAAAAGAGGCACATGTATGAATTCGTACAGATGAATTGCGTACTAAACGAGATTGTAGCGTAAAGCCGCGAATCGACTGGCGTTGGAATAACCGCGCCCAGTCTCTCTCTCTTTTCAGCCTCCTTCTCCGTATTGAGTTTTCCATCGTGAACGGTCGAGTCCGAGGAAACGAGCTCGTTTCACGGTCAACTGACACGTTTCAGCGAGATGAGGACAATTTGATCACGAACTGGCAACGAAACATTTCTCGCTTACGTAGCGTATCGTACTACAATATAATTGAGCTACTGGTTTCGATGGAGGTTGTCACTGTTCGTGGACAAAGGAGTTTTTCAAAGCACTCGATCAGCCTCTGCTTCGACTTGACTGGCTTCTAACATCGCGTTCTATTAATACTTCGTCTTCGTTGAACGGTTGAGGAACTACGAGTTATTTAGTTGTCGTTGCTGGTTTATGCCGCAGTCCGAGTAGTCTAGAAAGGTGTTCCCGAGCGGGTCAGTAGCCTAGAACGATTCCTCCGGCGGCTGGATGGAGCGTTTGCGTTCGGAGAAAGTTTCGAAACGAAGGATAACAGTCGACCACGCCGGAAATGATACATACTGGCTGTTATTTCGTCCTCGGCATATCAACCTCGGTTTTCACCATCACGGAAGATGTACCGTCGTATTTCTGATACTCTGGTCACGAACTCGCGTCTTTACGAAGAAATACAGCGAGCTAGGGTTATTTGAGTTACTTATGGTCCAACATCTTAACCCTTTGCGGCATATTTCTCTGGTGGCACTAGCAGCTAGTCGAAGCAATAAATATTTACTGCCCGCCACAGCGGCGCCGTCAGTCTTTGAAGACAAATAAATGCTGCCACTGTGATGGCAAATTAAAAAGGAAATTCAATCTTGAACTTTGCGCGGAATAAACCGCCGAGCATATTTTTTATAGAAACTAACGTACTGGCCATAGAAGAATCTTACAGAATATATAGAAGAACTCTTTACCTTGTCAACAAACTGATAAGCGAAGTTACGTATCGATTTTAAAAGTTACGAGAAGTCGAACATCTTAACTTGTTTGTAATGTTACTTCGAGTTTCCCTAGTTTATTCTCGCCAAATCTTTTTTCGCGAGAAGCATCGTCGACGTCCGTAGTCGCTGGTCGTTGAAAACGTTGTCAGGCTAACAAGGCTTGGCCCAGTTTCCTCGGTTTGTGCTTCCGATTGTCGAGCCACGGGATTCCATTGAACAGCTACTGCGACTCGGTCGGTTACTTTCACGATGCTTCAATTGGTTTTGCTATTAATAGCGAACGCGAATATGTTGGAACAATGAAACACGGAAGGTGGAATGGTCTGGCTCGCCGTGCTAAATGCGACCCAGTGAATCGTGTTCTCGAGTTCTCCAGTTCTTTGTGCTGTGACAGGCGTTCGTTATTAAGGATGTTGCAACCAGATGATCGAGAGGACGTTGCTCGAAATCGTTGTGTTTAACGAGAATATTTCAGTGCACTTGCGAGCGAGCATGGTTCCGTGACGAGGCAACCGATCGGCCTAAATGATAATACACCGGGTGTTCCTTTTTTCCTCGACCGCTCGCGGCCCGGCGATCTATCATTGTAACGCAAGAGGGAAGCAGGCAAATGCACGCTGGATAAGATCGTTGATACTTGTTCAACGTGATTTATTATCGTACGCGTGCTCCAATTTATCAGTTGTGTCGTCAAAATGGAGCAGAGTCTAACGGGCACGCTCTGTTTCCATAGTTAAAAGCAAAACTGTGGCTCGATTAGAAATCGAATCAATCATCGCTCGAAACAATTGCGGAGGATCTAATTCGATATTTCGAATGCTCCATGTTTTCCATATTTAACCCATTAAAGACCAACCGTGGAAATAGTATACAGCTTGGGTGGTGTGAAATACTGGAAATCGAAAATAACGCAATTCAAGCGTAGCCTGTGGATCTTCGTGTAAATTCATATCGTTGAGGATATAATTCAAAGCATAGAATCTTGGTAGAAAATTGTTTTATCTACCAAGCATTGTAGAAAGTATTATATTTTAGATGCTTTGTATATTTTGTCATGTTATGATGTACGTTTCGTGTAATTTTGCACTTTCAAATTTCCTGTAAGTGCGTAAAAATCCACGGTCTACTTATATATATATATATATCATTTTCAAGATACGAAACATACATTTTTCTTTAACCTTCGGAATTTCTTTTCGTAACTACAGCGTTAGAAATTATTAAAACAGAATCAGATACTTTTGTCAGTCTGTGTATATAGACCGAGCAGCTCCAGAAAAAGCCTCGAATTTGAAATACACCGCGTGAAATTCCGTTACGCTTCCGCGATCGTTCATTATATGGTCACCGAGTAAGAGGATCGTTTGAGACAATGCACGAGGAACGTGTATGTACAGGTATCGTGTTTTCGTGGATACCTCGTGGCGCGATCGGTTCGGTTGGTTCGATCGCGTACGAACCATCGAGCCACATTGCTCAAACGTATTTCATTAGCGGATTTCATTAGGCTAATTAGGCCCTCTCGTTACCTGCTCGTCCGTAATTACGGCCGCGGAAACGCTTCGCGGAATCCGTGTAAGACAGAAAATCTATGTAGACATTCTGATCTCGTTCCAATTTTTATTCACTTTTCTTCTATCGCGCGTTTTTTCCCCCCGAGTTTCCGTCGCTCTCAACGTTTACGAGTATTTGGACTTTTCAAATTGTTGAAAATACAGTACAGTAGCTCGTGAAAGTATTCGAACACTCGTACGAGTCTTTAATCGAGAATTAAATTACGAGAATTTAAATATTTTGGAATTTCGTTAGTGTCGTTATGAGACTCGACTGTCGTTAATTATATTGGTAAATTTTGAAACAAAAGTGAGAATTTCTGAATATTTGATCTCAGTTAAGGGTTAAAGAATTACATCGGCGGTGAAACGTTCCTGGAGAAACGAGATCGTTTCTCTAACAGTGAAAATGTAACAGATATAACGAGTTACACCCGGTGTCCAAATACTCACGCACGCCAGTGTACGTACGTCTATCGATGGTTCGTTAGCGCGAAGGTGCAAATTACAAACGACCCTGGATCTGCGCACTCGAGAGTGTTTCCACTCGATTCGATGAAGTAGGATGCGTCTCGTGGTTGAAATTATTTAATTACACTGCTATCGATTATCGGTACCCAGGGGCGGTTTTCCACACGTGACACGTTCAGGTGGCGCGCGCAGGTGTAACCTCGTCTCATGCGATTCGGCGGTTGGACAGGTGCAAAAAGAGCGCGTGTACCTGCGTACACCTTATAACCTCGATTCGTTCTTCTTTTTCCGACCATGGCGTTTTTCACCATAACTCTAGATTTCCCTCTCGCGGGCAAATAGGCTGTAAAGATAAGCGAGATACCGTGCGAAGATGGAACGCGGATCGCGTTACAGCGTTCAACGGGTTCCTCTATTCGCGCGGCCGACCGACCGGTAATTTTCGCAATTACCGGTGTAGTTAGCCGAACTGTTTAATTAACTGAAATTGCGCGGATCCGTTAGCAGATTCGACGAGGCCAGGGAGCGAGGATCGAACCAAGAGGAACGGCAGGCTGTTTGACTTCGGTTCGAAACGACGATGCGATCTCGTTGGCCGATGTTTAGAAAGCGATTCGCGTATCTCCGTTCATTTTCTCCGTGATCGTAAATCGCAGCAGAGAGCCTTTCCTCTGTATTCGCCGAATATTCGAGCGCAGCGTTTCTCGCAGCCCGCGAAAATGCAGTTTCTATATAAATATCACTCGAACCCGTATACCGGATCGGTGAACTTCGCTTATCCAGCTACCGGCCAACGAATGAGCCGTCGTTTAACAGTAGCTGTTTACAGGTCGTTTGCTTGATAGAAATTTGTAAGAGTTAAGTAGGTACTTAAAAAAAGAAAATTTACATTGTGAAATTTAATTTACATTTAATGGAAGGGCTTACGATAAAAAGGAAATCGAAAGGATACTTGGATATCTTAAATTTCTGTTTGATACGTTTCAATTACAAAATTGTCATCATAGTCGCAGACTTACTGCAAGTAACGGTTCTATAATTTCACGATTAAACACAGTTTTTTCGACACGGTATAATTACAAATACACCTAGAGTGACCGTGCAGTACGAGGAGTATTTTGTTTTAGAAAAATGAAACGTATTACACGGGAATTAATTCTCGATCGAGTTACATCAAGTTGTGATATTAAATTCATATTAAAGTAATATTTAATTCATATTGAATCGATGCCATCGATGATCTCTATTACGTAAAATACAAAATACAAGTTAAAACGAAGTAGCTGTTGTAGAATCAAGTAACTCGATCCAAACGTTTGTGGTTCACCTACGATGCAACGATACCGATTGAAAGTTAAAAACTTTGAAGATTCTTTCGATTCTCCGAGAAAAGACGAACACGGATAAAAGTTGCTTCCATATAAATTCCGCAATTATCATTCGGTTATCTCACGATCTACGTTCAAAGCTAGTTCGTACAAATGGCAGTTGAAGCGTGTGTTTATCTGGTGAAACGTGGTCGTGTTTCGTCGCGTCTACTCTCGTCTACTGGTACGCGAACGTGCAGACCCGGAGAAGACTCATCGACGAGATCGCGGACACGAATGCAATGTGCACTGGCCCGCTCGGCCACGCTCTGCTTGTCCTTGCAAACGCGACTCGTTACGATGCGTCTCTCTCCTTCTTTCTTTCTTTCATTACCTGTTCCCCTACCCCTTCCTCTACCCCCTTTCCTTCGTTTGCCATTCTCCCACCCATTGCTATATCCCTACGTTTTTATTTTTTCTCCCTTGCCAGAGCGGTTCGGCCTTCTATCCAGATTGCGTGCGCGATTAAAATAACTCGTGTCGTCGACTGGTAACCTTATTTTACCAGTTTTTCTTTCGTTCCCGGCGATACGTTCGTCTGCCGCGGATCAATCGCGAACGACGAATACATTTGCATAAACGAGTTCCCTCCTAGACGAAGAGAACACCTTAAATCTCGTGGCTTGGCACTCGTCCACTGTACAGACTCTTTCGCAATGTTGCCTCGACGTACGCGTTTAACGAGTTCGAACGTAATACCCGGTAACCGATACTTTAGGAGAAACGAGTTCCTTATAGCCGGTGTTTGGAAAAAGAAAAGCTAGACAGCGAAGGAAAACTCGTTATCAAATGAGATAAACAAGATCATTCGTAAATGCTTATCTTTTCGACGTCCGCTGTTACGCTAACGGTAAGTAGTAATTTCGTTTAACTACCTGGTGTGGAAAGTGGCACGGCGCAGGGCAAGATCGCGAGCACCAGCCTGAATCTGGTACAAATATAAATATCCGAGAGGTGGCGAGGATTCTCGTAACCTGAAACCGCCCACATCCTTTCCACGGCGCACTACCGGTTCTCACGTGAGAAAAGCTTCGAAAGGGTTGTTCCTGGCAGCATAACTTAACCCTATCTATCGTTCGCTCCTCGTATTACACGCAGACAAATTCCCTCCTGTATTCCGAAATTCCTTTAAACGAGTAGTAATTTAAAATTGGTATGCGAGACGAACGTAAAATGAGTCGATAAGGAATGATGGACGTTTCACGTGTCACAATGTAGAGAGATTGCCGTCCAGTTTGTCAACGATCGTTGCATCCGCGAACTGGAGCACCGCTCTCGTCGATCACGATCCGCGGTTTCGAGGTTTACCGCAAATTCGATCTCCGGCAGATATCGTTTTTCACAAACGCGCGACGATGCGAGCAGGAAGGCGGTTGCGAAACCGCTCCGGTAAATTCGACGAGGCTCGCTGGCATCCTGTAAGGGACACCTTTCACCGTACGAATATCACGGTATCCGAGATTTTACGCTGCTTGTTGAATACCGTAGGTGAGAGGTTAAGCTTCGGGTCAAGACACGACAGCGAGCCATGCTACGAATTTACGCCAGCGTTTCCCTTAGAGTTGTTCGGACGATTTTAACCGTTTTGATTCTAATACGACACGTATAAAATGGCTACGAGTCTACTTATTTAAATAATGGTTAAATGGTCACATCTTCGGTCGTGTTATCAAGCACAGAAGCATTTGAACAGCTATGAAGCTCATACTACTTGCGTATTAGCTTTGTTCAATTTAGCGTTGATAGAGATATATGTATAATATATGTTTCGAGTATTCGATAATACGTGTCATATCTTCAAAGAAACTATTGTTTCCCATATCATGTTACAATTCTTTTTAATCCTATATACATTCGAAACTTAGTTCAAAACTGTCCCATACTTATCTCTAGTTTACTATTATCAATAATCTGAAATTGAAAGAGGAATAAGGGCTGAAAGGGAAACGGTCAGATCAAAGGGCCAATCTCTGAAACTTCACATCGAACTGAACTTTTCGTTCCATTCTTTTTGCTATTAATATATAAAATCGATTATTCTGTACGGGTACTTAATTTAATACGTAGTAACGCATCAAAGTAGACACGTCATAATCGGTCAGAAGAATTTATGATTACGTCCGAAGTACAAAGGGAATCTTTGAACGCAACCTATCGAGTATGAACGATAAAATGTAGAGAAGGGTTAAAGAAGATAATTTGAAAGTTTCGGAAGAAACAAGACAGAAGAAACTAGGGACGAACTTAGCCGATACGTTGTCTTCCTCCATCCATTAAAAGAGCCATGGATTTCTTTTTTGTGGCCCAAGCACAGTCTCGCGAACTTTATTGTCTTGCGGCTCATTTTGTCTCTGGCAAATACCAAGCAGAGCATGTTGTTTTTCTTCTTGGAAGTTGCTGAACAACTTGGTCGGATTTCCCTGGCGGATAAGCGCGTTGCTTGTAAAGTATAAGCGGTTGCAGGCGAAGTCGTTGTCCTAATGCAGTCAAACATACCCGACACTTCTTTTTATTTTCATTCGACTCGAGGCCCGCGTTTCCTTCGTTGCTACCCCTTCCTCACCTCTCTGACCCTTATAAATTCTGGCTCGTACACGATCGTTAAAGCGTAAGAAGAAACGGGTTTTGTTGGCCCGTAGGAGGAAGCCTGCTAGAGGCTTCCATTACCGTTGTAAGACTACGGGCTCAGGGCCGTATTACGCAAGAGGTCCGACGAACTCGACCAAAATCATGTTATGTGTCCATACCCCTCCTGTCGAATGGGATCCGGACGAACCCTTCTCTCTTTCCCTGCACGAGTGAGTTCTTCCGATCAGGTCGAAGGATATCGCCGCGTGCGAATCGCAACGTTTTGTAGGGCTTCCGGTGTTTTGCAACACTTTTGTCGAAGGGCGAATCCCCTCGCAGAAGGATCTTGCGAAGATTAACAAGGACGAGTTTGTAAAACGTAATTAACTGGGAGGGATGAGGTGCGGCGACGTACGAAGGAAAATTTAAAAGTGGCACTGTTATATTTTTGTAAGATTCCAAAACGGATGATCGTTAAATCGTTGCCAACACTGTGAGAAAGTACGTGGTATTAGGTTGTCCGAAAAGTGTCTTTCTTTTACAGACACGTCTTTTACAACGACGCGTCTTTTACAACGACGCGTCTTTATACAAACATGAAACCTAATCTGTCGAACGTTGTAATCTTTATCTTGATAGAACAAAATGGATCATACGTAATTCGATAAAATAATACAAAACGGAAAATGTCGTGCATCCATTATTTCCTAATAAAACGAAAGAAATTTTTCGGGCGACCTAACAAAACATCGCTAATGATCATATAGAAGTTCCAGTTTGGAACTTTCTTTCTTGACCACAATTGTGTGTAAAAATGTTCGTTTGAAACGTTGTTGTGTATATAGTATATATATATGAGATTCCACGAGTCAGAAGATTGCACAATGTCGATGCTGATATTAAATTGGTGCGTACGAAGATTCCACACGACCATCTTTTGGTAGTAAAAACGTAAGATGTAGCGTTGTAAAAAGAACGACTATATAGTCGAAACAAGATCGCGTTAAAGGAAATTGCGCGTTGCTGATCGGCTGGATCGAAGAACAGTTGTTCGTTAAGGGGTTAATCCGACTCTTGGATGTCATCGTCGGCTGTGTTCCATCCGATCGCATTAATCGCTGACGAGGGTGCGAGGTATCGCGACATAACTGGGCCACGATTAACGATGCCATTCGTTGGAACAATGGGCGGAAGATGCGCGCGATGCCGAAGCGCGAGGGGGCGAACAATCGCATTAAGGAAAAACGAGATAGTCGGGGCGAGAAGAGCGAAAGCGAAGGAAACAAAAATGAGACGAGCGGTATATCAGTCGTTTCGTTTCCCGGACACTGTAGTTTGCATTTCCCTTTACATATCCAGACACTCTACGCCCACGTTCCATTCCGTCTCCCTGATCCTTTCGTCACTTTCCCTCTTCCTGTCTATCTCTCTCTCTCTCTCTCTCTTTCCCTTTTCTGTTAATGTTTGCCAAGTACTCGACGCGTGCTTTTCGTTGCCACGCGTGTGCAAAGGTTCGCCCACGAAAGGAAAAAGTAAAGAACAACGCGCGAACGACGCTAAGAGAATGTTAAACGCTCTTTGCACCGTTTAAACTTCAAACGCTGATTACCGCGTTCTAATTCGACGATCAATCGTCGTAAATTTTTCAAATAGTAATACTGTCAGATATAACGATGCAAAATGCAGGGTGAAACGTTGCGAAAGGTACCTAGTTTCTCTTCCTAGTTTCTCCAGATACATAGGTCGAAATGTTGCGAGTGTACAGGTTGTTAACGAAGTGAATATTTTTAAGTAACTGAAGAAAAGCAAAAATGACACCAAAGTTCTTATTTTACTTTACAACTACGACTGGGGTGGACGCGCGTGACTAACGGGAAAAGAGTGCTGCAGGGAAACTCGAGGAGGATAAGGATGACTCGGTACGAAGATATCGATACCGACGAGGCAAATCTTCTACTCTTTTTCGTGTATTTCGAGCTTATTCGCTATGAATCTGCTAATCGCTTAGCACACATACGTGCTACAGGCTTTTAGCCAGTGCAGTATGTTTCTTCGTACTTGCCAACTTCGAGTATATTCAATCCTTAGGTGCTTTTGACTGTTTCGAGAGACAATGAGGAAGGTCTGGCACGCGATGTCTCTCGTGCCTTCGCATTTGTAAGCTATTGTTCGGAAGATTAGTAGCGTGGAAATTCGAGCGAGTTTCTAGTCTGTTTAGGGAGAGTAAACGGGGATTAGGAGAAGCAAATAGAGATAGAATTTTATCGACTATCGCAGAAGCGTTACTCCATTTCTAGATCTCATCTGTAGCGTGAAAGAGTTAATGGGCGATGTGGAGTAGTTGGTTTGGTAGTCGCGTTAGTTTCGAGAAGAGTAAGCCGCGCGTTATCGACTCGCGCGTACCTGGAAAGGACGACGACCTCAAAACATCGGAGTGTTGCCGGTGTTGAGAAACGATCGATAGTTGTCTCGGCGTTCTATCGCCTTCCAAACACCTGTATCCACGTATTTCCGCTATGGAATAGAAATCTTATCGTTGGCCATTGTTCCGGGCTACTTATCGCCTGCTCTCGCTCTTTTCCAATGCGATGGAATTTCATCGTTGAAATCCCTTTCGAATTCGAGCCGTACTCGTTCGTCACTCCACTCTCCATCGTTAATTCCATTCAGCTCTCATCCAGTTAATTACCTGCACCGATCTTTTGCTTTTCCGTTTACCGCGAAACCGTTACGATTGTTAACCGCGATTACCGGCCCAATGTAACGCGCTCAGGGTACCTTTTGTCTGGGTGCATGTATTGGAAACTCTAGGTGAAAGAAGTGGGTTAAAATTAAGCGCGAAGACGCCTTCCGAGAATCATCCGGCAGTCGTCGACCGGGTCTTATAAAGTACGTGACTCGTCGTCGGCGACGACCCAGCCGAATGCAATGTGGAGCGAGCTGGAATACCCGGAACCGAACGGATTGTCTTGTTATTATCGAAAGCGTGCCTCGTTGATCTCCAACCGCGTGAAAAATTGTTACACCAAAGAAAAGGGTGTTGGATGGAACGGTCTTTTCCCATCTTTTTCTCTTTTTTTCCTTGTTACGGTTGAACCTCGGCTCTTAATTCGATTCTTAAGAGAAGAGCTAAAACATTGGAGTTACGGAGATTTTGCTTGATCGAGTTTTCCTAGTAAATGAGACCGACTTGAAAGAAGCTTTGTACAGCAGTTAATTCTGCGCAGAGTTCGAGATTGAATTTTAAGACGTCGAACGTTAGGCGATTCGAATCACCATAATTTGTCTTACTCCAAAGTTATTTCAATCATTTTCTCGTTTTTCATATTTCTTGTTAGATCTGAAGTACAAGGTATTTCCTCGTTCTTTCGCTACTCTATGGAAGACTAATCTCGTAATACGCGAGTGTGATTATTCCGTGCAATAGAATCTTTAAATTAAAAAAAAAAAAGAAAAGCTACATGAAACAGCCCTACCTTGTCCTACTATAAAGGAGTATTTCAATCATTTTCTCGTTTTTCTGTCATTTCTTGTCCGACCTGAACTACACCATGTTTCCTTATTTATTCCTTGATGTATGAAAGACTAATGGTGTCTTGCAATATACAACTTTGATTACTCTGTGCGACGTTTAAAATTCAATTTTAAGATGTCGCATCTCGGCTGACTCGAATAACCTTTGCTTGCTGCACCGACGTTCGTAGCCAACGAGGCGTCACAATTAAATTCGAAAAACGTCAGCCGGAAGCGAAACACGTAGCAAGAATCGCGGCAAGGACGTGTAGAGCAGCACCTAGTTGGAATGTCGTCCTTCGAGGTAGCCGCGAACGTGTTGTTGGTGTTCGCAGCTGGGTCGCCGCTGCAGCACGCTAACATCCTTCTGCAACGGTCCGAAGATAGCTGCCGCGATTCACCGTGGATTAATGACTTCCTTATGGCATTTGTGTTCGTGTGCTCCCCAGCTGTACACGTGCGCTCGGCTGCAGCCGCGCGAGAATCAAGAACGAGCGGAATTTAGAGTGAGAGTGCATCGCGCTACGGAGAAAGGTATTCGGATTAGATGCGACTTTTCGCGGTTATGGAGGCTGTCGTAACTCGGAGCTTGCCTCATCCGGTTTCCCATGGCGCGCCAGACGCAACGTCGAGCGATATCCTTGATGCCGGTGAAAGGACAAGGACTGATCGAAGGGAGATACAGACAGACGACGAGTATCGGTGCAGGGAGCTCATTGTCGACCGGACCCATTGTTGCCTCGAGCTCCATCCTCTTTGTGTATTTGCTCGATCGCGGGATCAACCCTCCACGCGATTAACAGCGATATCGTGGTATCTAGAATGAGCAGAAACTAGCTGGCAAATGGATGTTTGCGAGAGTTGTCTATAAGTTGGCAAGTTCAGTGGAGCTCTGCAACTACGTATCACTGCGTGTTATATCGCTGTTGATAGGTATATGGATATTTTGCTTGACTTAACGAATCAACGATGTATACCTAAGCAGAAACAGCATGCAACTATGTCTTTGTAGAATCAGCAGACTATAAGGTTAAGTAAGGCGTTGAAAAATGTAACAGTAAGGCGTTTATTATGTACAGCGATGGACGTAATTTCATATACATATGAACCGTACGTTTCTAATCTGGTATTGTCGTACGGTGGAACGAAGTATACAAAACGTTGTGACGGGTATCGAAAGAATGCGCAGCGTTTTAAGCAACAACAGTACGAACAAAAGATAATTTCATACAAATTTAAATATCGCCGTCTGCATTAACGTTGAAAGTCCTTCTATTAATTTAGGAGGTTCTTCTCAATTTAACCTGTGATCAAAAGGTAAGAGAATTTGGAGATGAAAAGCTTGTCACTGATGAAATGGTTCTGCGAGTTTCATTGTCTGTTAATCGGCTGATTCAATCAGGTCGTTATACTCTGCTATACGTATCTCCTATGCTCGTATCGTGGCCAAGATCGTCGCAGTCTAATTGAAACGCGTCTTATCAAAAATTAGCAGACGTCCAGATACATTTGTCTGTGAATAATAATTTTCAAGATAATCGTAGTTTCGTTCCTCCAGCTGGACAGAGAAGTTTAACTTGTTAACCAGAAATTTATTTGTATCGAAGCGTCTCACTTACGATACGATCTCGGTAAACCAAACAAGAGCATCCTTCAACGACACCGACTATCACCCGCAATTTCTCAACTCGTATCGAAGCTGTGGCGGTGAAGCTCGCAAAGCTTTCCCGACCAGAACACAGGATCCGGTCCGAAGGGGAACAAGATGAACGGCTACTCGTGTCGATGCAATCGTTATCGTAGCTGGCTGAAGGTGTATCGGGTACACTGACAAGATAAAGAGGCTACGTAAACGCGGATTTGCGCTCGGGTTACGGTAGATGGAGGAGCGCGGGTGTGCGTGCGTTCTACTCTCAGAGTGGAGGTTACCGTTTTGCATGAAGAACCGTAATGATCGTAGCTCCGTGTTGCAGGGTGGATACGTCGAGAGGACGATAGCGAAACTCGTATTATCCAATCGTCGGCAATGTTCACGAATGGCGTTTATGGCGACCCTAAGTCGTGACCGATCCTTTGGTGGGAATCCGCCCTGAGATCGACTCTCATACGCCTCGAGAAGGAGTTTTCACGTCTTCCATCTCCCCTCTCGTCCCTCTCTTTCTCTTTTCTTCTCCCTCTCTCCCTTTGGGAACACCTCGTCCTTTCTCTTCGATCTTCCTCCCGAGCTTTCTCGTCTCGATACACCGTCTCTTTTCCTCTTCTTTTCTCTCGATGCTTCTACGTCGGATCATTGGCTCAGCCGCCCCTCCCGTTTCGCGCAATCCGTGTGTCCTACTAATGGTTGGTCGGTGCGCGCAAACGATCCGACCGATCGGCTCGTGTCGCGGACTGCACGCGAGCGCAACAAGGAATTCGCTGTGCATATTTGGAACACTTGTCTTCAACGGTCGTTCGAGTACAGCTTGCTCGTTCGCTTTGAAGATAGGAATTTAAGAGATACGGTGTAGCGTGGCTGTAACTGTGGCTCTTCTCGTGCTTCCTTAACCGGTAAACGTATTTCTTCTAGTTTGTAATCGCTTTAAGACGAAGTCGCACTTTACAAATTAAATGGGCATCGTGGATGATTCATGTACGGTGAGAGGTGTAAAGATATTTCACCCGCATTTCATTTAAGGTGACCAAAGCAAACAAAGTAGAGCCAGTCTCGGTACTTTGGACGCGCTGAATGGACGAGTTATGGCCAAACACGAAGTTCGACCAAAACCGTTTTTATCTCTTAACGAAGAGCGAGAAGAGGCGACGTATTTTCGACGGTAACTGAGCCTCGTGTCGATGAAACGGCAGTCGGTCGACGTGTGTTACGCTTTGCACGAGAGAGGAATTTTCTATTCGCGTCGCTGGCCCTAATAGCACGTTTTCGCGCTGAGACGCCGGCACGTTACGCCAATTCTCCGTGGAATTTCGAAGCACAGTTCTCGGGGATCGTTCCATTCTCTGTCTCGTTGGCTTCCTCGAAATCCAAACGAACTCGAAAGTCGTTTCGGCGGATGGAACTTTCTTAAAATAACGTTGGGTCACTGGCGGGAAAAAGGCGGTGGAAATCGCGAGATCACGATGCTGAGATCCTCGCTTACGAATATTCCTCGCGTGGCGTCAACTTCGTTTAAATATTTAACGAACCGACGAGATGCTTGAAAGGCCTTTTCGACGACGCTGCATCGCCGGAAATAGACGAGACTCCGGGAACCATCGCGAGACTGTTATCAATTAAAGAGCCACTTGATAACTCTTTTCACGTTCTTTGTGGGCTGCTATGGTTTCCTGCGGGAAAATGATAACGCCCGTTGCAACACGCGGTTTCTCCTTTCCTTTTTTGCCATCTTCTCGCGAGTCCTCGTTGAAGGTTGTTCAACTCTCGTATCTCGGGAATTATAGAATTATATAAATTTGATCGATGAGGATCGAGTTATTTAATCTTGTAGCGATAAAACGAAAAGACAAATAATCACTTTTTCCCTGTATATGATAATGAACAAAATTAACTTGAAAAATAAGAATCGCGCGATCGAAAGTAAGCGTTCGAAGTGGAAGCTCACAGCTGTTTCTGTAGTTGCATAAAGGCTTGTCATCCTGGTAATCCTGCTCGTGTTACCTGCAACATTAGTCGATGACAGGTGGAGGAGCGCGGGTTGGTTCATGGTGGCGTTGAAGCTACATCGACGAGAGCAATTAACGTGCCAATTAGCCGAGCGAGGGACCAAGGCGTTTGTGGCAATTAATCCGAAATTGAACGCGTCGACGGCACCGGAAGTCACGTCGATAACCGCGCTTCGTTCCAACGACTCCACCCGATTCCATCTCTTCTCCGCTCCGGTGAAATGTATCGAAAGAGTTTAATCGTCCGTTATACGCGATCCATAAAACTTGTACGCACGTGTGCCACCAAAATTCAAATTCTCAACATCTTTGCCTACACACCATCGCGTGTATCGATGATTTTCGATTCGTCGATCGTTCTAAAAGTACCAGGTTCCTCGAGACGACGGAGAGGGACGAGATCGACGAAATTCAATTTGGAAAATTAATAAACTATCCTTGGCACCGCCTTCCACGGCGAAGAAGAATAAACTCAATAGCAATTATCTCATCCTCGCGTTCGAGACCTTTCCTGTTACAATCGAGCTCCGGATGCTTACTCATCGCGAGAACCGTGAACGTCGCGATACCAAGATCGATTCGATTTTATATTTCTCTTTGTGCATTCGTTCGAGCCTCGCTATTAACTCCTTTTGTTATCATTACAACGATGACGAGCAAGCTTGTCGATTTATTCGAATAGCTCGTGGGTGGTGCCGGCTCGGTTATATCGGTATAAATGGTATACAGCCGATATACCGGTCATCGATTATCGTCCTACCGGTTTTCTGGATGGTCGTAGCTACGTAACGGTTTAAACGGACGGTGCAGGCTCGCAAGGTTCGGTTAACAGGACCGGTTCGCTGTTTCTCTGCAACCCGTTCCTCGTTTCTTTATGGCACAAGGAGCAGGTGCGCCCTACGATTTTCACACTAAATTTTCTGTACCTAGTAACGCCCTGTCAACGGACCTGCAATTTAAATACGATCGGCCGGATCCTCCAACACAGCGTTTCCCAACTTTTTCTTAATCGCGACCTCCTTTTACAACGATCGAATATGTAATTTACGATCCGCGTCTTTTATACGAAATTAATTTTAATAGAAGATCGCTGCAAGAGAACGGGATAAGTCACATTTCTCGTATCTTGCATAGGAACAATGCTGAAATTCAACGTTATCGATCAATTTTATATTATACGGCAATTTTTTGATTTTGTTTGATTTTGGCAGTAGATACACGTATTATATGTCTTCTTCGTCAGTTCGTCTTCTATGACTAGGTCATCGATATTTATACTAATTCGTATTTTCAGAAACGTAATTAAAAAATGTGGAAGCTGGGTAGAAAATTGTTCCACCTACTACGTATTATAACTCGTGCCACGTCTTGAACATTTTATATATCTTCGAATATTATGTGCGTCCTGTGCATTTTTCCACCTTCAGAAAAATCCTCACTGTACTTATCGTGTAATTGTCGACGTACAAAGACGTACAATACGATACATCGTATAAGAATCGAAGATTTTTGGATGATTAGACAGTGACAGGATGCGATGTATTTATATTAGAGAAATTTTACGACGTTCCAATCCTTCGTTAGAAACGGATATACGCATACCATAACCGCTTTCGTAGCTTCGTGGCACGGCTCTCGGAAAAACCGCATAAATACTTCACGGTGACCTAATAGAACGTCGGCGTACAGAGAGAGAGAGAGAGAGAGAGAGGAAGAGAGAGAGACTCGTTACGCAAATACGCGTGTTCTGACCAATAAGAGAGCGAAAGCTTTTCAAGCGAGCTGGCTGGTTCATCGATAAAGCGTAACTTTAACATAACACGGTGTCGTTGGACTGCAATTATAATACCTTGCGTGGGAGCGATTTTTTCGTATACTTTCCTCTCTTTCTTCCTGTACTCGCGCTTAGACTTCTTTTCTTCTTTTTTCATCACTCAGCGTACGTACGTACGTTCTAACGGGCGGAAATTAGAGAACGAGAGACGCGCGGCTTTGAGAATGTACACGAGAGGCCAGGTGCTTAACTGGAAAACCGCGAAACGGGAAAACGGTGCTTCTTTCTCGTTACCCGCGTCTAATTTGCGGAATGCGAGCCGCGGTATGACGTGGTTACGTGTAAGAAGATTCGCGTTATTTTCTTAGTTCCTGGTCCGCTAGACGATGGTTCACGATATCGTTTGAATATTTAGAAACTCTTTACGAGTGTACTATGTGTGCTACACGGAAGGTCTTGAAATTTCGTCGTAACGAGAACGACAATCATGATTATGTTAAAAAGATGTTCAACGTGTCTGATAATTTGATCTGGAAATTACGAGATACTTATCGCAAACGTACACTTCGCTAAGATCGTCAAAATATTTGAACAGTCGATTATCCGATATATCGGTATGCCACATTGTTCGTGCTGTGTACTAATATCTTTAATTAATTGTATATTCGCAATAATTACGTTGTAATCTTTATACGGTATAGTATAGTATATTTATTAATTTCAGCCGGTCGGCCTTGAAATGGACTTGGCTACATTGTTCTTTATCTCACTTGTACGACGTTCTTGCAACCTACGCTACGATGCGTTCTAGATTCTCCGACTTGGTTGCTCTTATTGCTAATTATCACTACTCTTATCGCAAACTCCTACTACATTGTGTTAGATGATCGTTTCAATTTTAATAATCTCTACATACATTTTCGGATGGATTTCAAATTGCACCAATAAAATCGTAACAGTCCTGTCTCATTTACAATGCAAACGAAATCTAAAAAAGTCTCACGTAACGCGCATAATATTTTCATGCGAATTTTCCATCGTATACTCGAATACTTTCACAAATTTTACAAATTTTCGCGTATAATTACCTTTAATCGATATAATTTCTCGCCTTTTTGTGCCCTTTTCTTTGGTTGCTATCGTTCTATCCTGAGCGCCAACTACGTGATCGATTGGCGACAATAATCTCGCGACGCAAACAACAATGATCACGATACGGTATGATGATGGTACTCTGCAGATTTCACACCGATGGATATCACCTATTCAAGTCGATGCATCTTTAGTCGAACTTACTAGACAGTACTTTGGAAATGGTAAAAATACGAAAATGTCTAAACGTCTAATTTCGCGACGGAATCGGAAACTTGTCCGAGAATCGTGGAAAATAGGAGAAAATATTTCGAACGTTAATTTGCATTGCGTATATCACATATAAATAGAAGGAGATGGAAAAGAAGAGACTAGAACTTTTGCATACACCTGAATCCTTCCTTGAAACGAATATGAAAATTCGGAATGCTTTTTCACGAAGTTGTATCACAGGGAACCGAAGAACGTCGCGCAGGGGATTGCAAGGAATTTACGTTGCGAAGGCGGCTCGACCGAGAAACTTGGTAAGGAACGATATGCTGAACTTGGAAGCGGCCGCGAGAACGAAGCACTGGCCCGTGGAAAAACTTTCGAGGTCGGCGAGCATTTCGTTCGAAAGATATTGCTCGTTCAACCCACATTTTATACGATTAACTTTGCTCCTTAAGTATTCCGCCGTTCCCGATCGCTTGGAAAACTTCTTCGGGACAGTCTCCGACGATGTTCCTATCGTCGTCCTGCCGCTCGCTTCCAAACTTTTCTTTCAAAATAGTCGATAGACGTTGGAACCTGATCGAACGACAGATTCCTTATATATTTCTATGATACGTTGTATTATACCGACGTGACTCGTCGTATTAGTGCAAGAAAAATCTGCAAGAAGCTTCTCGGTTTGACTGTTTTATAAATTGACTATGAAAGAAAAATGTATTTAAACGCTCGGAGATTGGTTCAGGTTTATTGGCGAGGGGAAAAACGCGGTCTGGACGGAAACAGAAAAACGCGGAAAACTGTCAAACTCGCGAGCCAGGTAACCACAGTAGGAAATGGTTCTGTCGGCATGAACTGCCGGCATTCCTCGTTAAAGACGACAGACGGTCGATCGTTTGTGGCAAACGAGCATAGAAAAGCCATTCGCGAGGCACATCTTACGGACTAACCGTCGACAGAATAATTTCATGTATTATTTATCGCACATTGCGCGTGATTCTCCGTTTTTATACCGGGTGTCCTCGATAATGAAACTCTTGTGTGGGCTACGGATAGACGCGTGCATGCGAGTATGCGTGCGGTTTCTTGGAGTTTCCTATACAGGATTTAGATTAGAAATCTACAGGGGCCAAAGCAATTACGATAACTGACTGTATTACCGTAACTCTCTCAAATGGATCTAACAAATTTTTCCTCGTACACATCAAATTCTAAATAATCTGGAATAATTGGAATTTCCTATGTTGCATTTAAACTAGAAATCTGTGGAGGCCAATACATGATTATTACAAATGATTATTGTATTACCGTAACTCTTTCAAGTGGATCTAACAAATTTTCGTACGCGTAAAATTCTAATTATTCAATCAGTTTCCTCCAGTTTCCTACGTTGGATTTACATTAAAAATCTATGCAGGTCAACATATAGTTCTTACGATCGACAAGTTCAACAAATTTTTGCTTCTTACGTATAAAATTCTGATCCATCAATTATTTTCTTCATACTTTAAATTAACTGTCACGTTTCGTACGAAGCCAATAGGTATCCTATCGTAGCTACGTATGGACTACAGTTACGGGAGTATAAAACGAGGGCTGACTGTAATAAAAGAGAAGGAAAAAAGATACAGACGTCGATAGACGATTTATTTTCAAAGAAGTTCGCTTGATTAGTGATTGATGTACCGAGGTCACCCGTTAGGTTCGCAGTGGTGAACCAGTCGTTTCCATCTCGCGTGGGAATATAAAGTTCTCAGTAGTCGTTGTCTAGGCCTAAGCCTCCGGTTGCACCG
Source organism: Bombus bifarius (assembly GCF_011952205.1). NCBI lineage: Eukaryota > Metazoa > Arthropoda > Insecta > Hymenoptera > Apidae > Bombus > Bombus bifarius. The sequence goes on along the minus strand of NW_022884569.1, from coordinate 138,549 downwards.
ACAATCCATTCCGATGCTCTTTGATGGCGAGCTGCAGCCAGAGAGACAGAAAAATCCACCGACAGCCGAGATCCTTCGCAATAAAATATTTTAACGGTACTTTGTGGGCCAGCGACGTCTTCGAAAGCCGGTCCGTACCCACGATCGATCTTCCTCCCGGTAAAAACGCTTTTCACAGTCATTTCTTTCTGTCGATAAACATTCTTCTCCGCTCGGCTTTCGAACCGCGTCAAACTACTCCACAACCGAGACTACTGCAACCACGTCAAAGTACATCGACGGTGACTTTCAGACGGGCGAGCACTTGTCGAATGCATCAGAGGTGCGAAGCAGAGTTAAAATCTCGAGTATGGCTGCGGTGTATAGCGGATTCTCTTGTGTGTTCTCTTGATCTGTCATCTCGACGAATAAAACGTCTAAAGATTTATATGCATGCCTATTATTCGTAAGAATCTATGTACCGTATACATGCGAAATATCACTATCATCGATCATAAGTGTTAGGCCACTTACGAAAATTTCAGGAAACTCGAAAGTTATTAGGAAACTACGAGGACCTTTCAGAATTATCATTTCGTTCGAAACGTTGGATCGTAAAGGACCCATATCATGTTCGATATTATAAGAACAATGTCATTAATTTTTAACAAAATTAATTCTCTCCTTGTCTATCGTGTTATGTCTCGTCTTTTGATCGTCATTTCGATCAGTCGCGATATACATATCGTTGTTATTTTGGGTTGGCAACTAAGTGATTGCGGAATTTGTCAATACTGCCTAATGACAAAATCCGCAATCACTTAGTTGCCAACCCAATACTTCTTTGGTTCCGTGCACGCTATGAATGACTCGACGATGTACAATATCTTCGGATTTCGAGCAGACTTCGTAGAGTGTGCTATCTAATTCGTTTTTATCTTCTCCAAACAGAGTCTAGATTAGAAAACTGTCGAGCAGGAGTCTATTACGTTATGCATGTACATATTTCAGTGCTTTGACACAATGACAGTTAGCGCGAATACGCATTCACCGTGGCCGTAGTCTAACACCTAAGACGAGACAGCGACATTTATGAATATTTTTCACGCGCCTTCTTACAGAAGATTTTCATTTTGCGCGTGCTAACGACGAACGAGCAAAACGTGTCCTCGGTGTCCCTTTAACGAGTGTCATTGACCCGGTGGAAAGGTCAGGAAACACGAGAGACGACGTTTTAGCGTAACGCGTCGCACGAGTCGTACCGCACCGATCTCTCGGCTTTTCCGCTTTCAATTTTCTCAGTTGCGCGCGACTTATCGACTCGTGATAGATTCTCGTCGTTTGACGTGTCTTCGTCCATTTACCCGTCACCCATATCGCCTTAAGCTGCGTCCTCACCGAAGCAAAAACGGAGGAACGTTGTGATTTCTTGTGTGTCTTGAAAACTTTGCTGCTTGTTTAATGTTTCCCCGTGTTTCTTCCCGTTTCTGTCCTAACGAATGTTGCTGCTCGTTGCTCGTCTACCAGTGAGGTGATTTGGTGTAGAACGTGTAGGGTGTCAAAGAAATACTCAGCGGTGTTTAACAATATATTTATTAACAATTCTCGCTTTCGACTCTTTACGTGTAACTCTCGATTGTAACCGACGATTCTCACTTATTGGTTACAACTCAACTGTTTTCTTCATCCGATCCGTTTCTTTTTCTCGCCCCTCAATATCCCCACTACGCACGTATTCGTTAAGCGTATGCGACCGTTGCCACGTACGTCCTTTTCCAAATATTCAGCGGAAGGACCGTAGGGATATGGATGACTCGTTAGGCCTATCGGCACTTACGCTTCGGTGATATATTTGTATCGACGAAACCGTTGGAAAGTTTTGTTGTCGAGTGCCGTTACAACAGAAAAATAAGAAACACGCAGCGAGAGGAACGAATGTCTGCGGTGTATAGTTTATTGCCAGGGACAAATGTCGCTTTAAAATCGAAAGGAAACCAGGGATATGGAAATATTCCTCCGACTACGTTGCTTCAGAAACGCAAAGAGTGCCTCTGTATTTATATTAAAAATTCGTCGTTGTTGGTTCAGTGAAGAGACAATTTAAAATAGACGATGTTTTCTTTCGTTATTGGAATAAAGATTAATGGCGCCGCATAATACGTACGTTTGCAACAAGCTCGATTATTCTGTGCAAAATTTAAGATGGAATTTTAACACTTTTTTTTTTTGAATAACGTTTATTAGACCAAGATACATTTTAATACATTTGGGTATTCACAATAAACCATGAATTTTGATAAGATGTGTTAGGCAAAAGTACCGATACGCGACGGTACGACGTAGCTATATTATGTTATGTGTTTACATTTTTTGTGTTTTAATATATTCTTCGGATTTAAGCCGCTGGGGAGCGGAGCTTTTATGTGATTTTGTTCTTTAGTTGTTTTTTCTGTCCTGAAAACTTGGTCGCAAAACAGGACGTGGAATTTTAACACGTTGAAGCTTAGGTGACTCGAACTACCGTTGCAAAACTGTTACTAAGACCTAGAGCGACAACAGACAACGAATAGTCGCTCGTTGTTCGTACAGTGAGGACGCAGCTTTAAGGAAACGCGAACCTCTCCCACCTTTTCTCTTTCTTTGTCCGGTCGATCGAACGATTCCGTTCATTTAAATACCGTTATACCGGAGGCGGTATACGTTTCTTCGTCTGGTCCGACCGTTAGAGGCACTTTCGCTGGAACATCTCTCGCGTCGTTTTTGTATCCGCACGAGAGCGTCGTTCATGATCGACGATAAATCGTGCAGACTTTCCTCGCTCGAGAACGACCAATCTCGCACAGCCTCGTTTTCCATTTTCATTTATGTAGTTTCTGTTTGTCTCGCTGACTCGCGATTCGTCGCGCAACGTCGACACGCGTTCCGTTTTATAACGCAGTCTCATCGTATGGATGGACTCCTATAAAGAAGCGTTCTACGAGCACTGGAAGGAGACGAGCAACGCGCAGGCCAATGACGTGTTTAGCCCGAAGGAAACGAACAAATTTCCACTCCATTATAGATTTCTAAAAGGAGCGGGTAATTAGCGCGCTCGTTAAAGAATCTACGCGACTTTCCTTTTAACGGTCCCCTCGTTTGGCAGACATACCGGCCCGATATCAACGTTTTCTTTCGCGTTGTTAAAACATATTTGTTAATCTTATCGAGAGGGAAAAGTTGTCTCGTTCGTCTTTTTCGTCTGTTCGAATATTATATGGAAACGAACGCTATGTATTATATAGCGACTAGCGAAAGTAGTTGAACGTTCATTATAGTAAGTATGTCTTTTTTATATGCAAAACGTTTTGAAATTTCTTTGCTATTGTAACGAGACGATAGGAGCATAATGCCGGGCAGTTTCGTGACGTTGTTCGTGTTTCCAGTAATCACAACAGGGAAGCAAGTTGGAGAAGAACGATAGACGGTAAATTGCTACAAAGGACAGTGTATTAGGTTGTCCGAAAAGTGTCTTTCTTTCGCAAACGTGTTTTTTAACAACAGTGCACCTTCATACAAACGCGAAACCAAGTCTGTGAAATGTCGCGGTGTTTATCTCTATGGTACACGAAACGAAGGAGACGATAATCTTGTGATTCGCTAAATATTGAAATTCGTAATTTTAACGAAATTGGTCCTCTCGATAGAATCCGGTATTTCTAAAATTCTGAAGCTATTTTCTGTATCACCCTGTATGTCGACGATATTACGAAAACGTGGAAATACAAATGTACGCGTGAAATCTACTTGGACACAAAATCCCGTGAACAAAGATCGCAATTCGACTCTGCTGGAAATAAACGTTTCGTCGTACGTCGTGGTCGTTATGATCGTCGTAATTGAGTCGTTTCGAAAGGCGAAGGATAAAACAAAAGAAACGTTTGACGAGGGTGCGTTTCCGCGAGCAAATCTCCGTCGTCCTCTTGGTTACACGACGTGGGTCACCGTGAATTCATTGCCCGACGAGCCATCTACGAGGAAACAATTTCGCGTCATCCTACTCTCGTCCACGACGATCCAATTTCCGCCACCATTTTGTCATTAAGTCGAGAAAGGCTGCGCCTCTTTTATATCGGCGACGCCGAGGCGGGAAGGAGAATCTAATTTTCGTTGATTGATACAAAGGATGGTACCCAGCCGCGATAACTCGAGGCGGTCTCGATAGACGACCGGGTTACGCGCGCAAAGTGACACCAGTGACACGGTGTCGGTGAGTCATCCAGTGTGTCGAGTCAACGAAAATTCCGTACGCACTGGCTGATCTTTCTCGAGAGCCGGGCTTCCACTAGCTCGCTAGCTTAACGACCATGGTGACGCCTCTCGTCGAATCGAAGATTATTTTTGGAGCGCGAATTAGTCATTAAGAAAGCATGTTTTCGAATATTTCATCTAGAGAAACTTGCATAAAACCGGATGCCAGGGTGATCTGAGTAACTAATAAATAAAAAAGCCACTATTTAACAATTATTTTTCACCGTATTAAGGCGTTTGTCGATAGAAATCTATTCCAAAAAGTACGTCTATGCACTATGTTGAATTATTACGTTTCTTGTGTCTTTAACCGTTTGAGTCCCAGGAGTCTTTGAAAAAACAGCATCGAAAAATCCCGAAATTGTCTTAATCGATTGTGAAGAGAAACAAACGGCGCAATAATGTTCGTCGTATTTGTTATTTTATGAAATACATCTATAGCATTATATATGCGTACTATTAGTCTATAAATATTTCAAGTTTAGTTCAATAAAAATTATTGAGAAGATAACAATGAAACACAAAATATCGTCAGTCGTTCGTAGCGTTCAAATGTATCGGAACTCTTCGATACAAAATCTAAACAGCGCGATCGCGCTGTTTGACATCCAAACGGTTAAGTGCTCTGACCTTATTTTCGTTAGTTTTCGAAGGTATGTTACCGCGTTTTGGTCGCCAGGAAATAAGCTAACATCCCAAAATTGATCGCACTGAATTATCATATCTATCGTGATTTTGGAATCTGCGTTATAATAACCTATAAGAAGCTGTAAATGCAAAAAACGTGCAAAGCAGCGTATTTTCTCCCCGCGTTAAACCCACCAAAAACTGTTTAGTTTCTATGAGAAGTTTCCTCTCCAAATATTAATGCAAGCAGCACGTTTGCAGAACGTGTGTAACGTTTGCACAAGTGGCTGTTCATTTCCTTTACGGACAACGAAAAGCCGGGGAGCCGTTAATTCAAACGGAGAAAGGCGTCGTGGGTTGCTAAACGATGAACAATAAACGTGACTCACGGGCCGACTGGCCGTTTCCTTTATTCGCGAGTGAACCGTTCCAGAAGCGAACTCTCTCCCTCGACTCGGCCTGCAACTTTTAATTAGTTTGACCTCTGATACGGTCGATACGGGATCTTTAAGAAGACGCTCAATTTCTAAGAAAGTTCCAACGATCTTATCGATTCGATTCGAACATTGCACGACGATTTAGACAAACTTATCAGTTTCGGAATCGGAAAATTCTTCAAACGCGGTATAAAATAATCTCTATGTAGTGATAAATGAAATTTAGGTGAACTCGATGATGTAAAGCGTGAAAAGATAATTTTAATAACGATGACGTTGATCGATACCCAACGTACTACCGACCTTTAAAATTGCTTTTCCCGTAAGATGTAGAAAATGTGATTTATCACGTACATATTCTTCGCCTGTAGTCTTTATTCGTTTAGATTTCAAAAGACGGTGCCTCGAGCTCTCGTTGAATCTGTCGGGATTCGTTGGATCGTGGGTGGCGTAGCGATTTACATAAAATCGTGGTCCTCGAGACTGGTACGTGGGCGGTCCATCGAATGCTTGAATTCGATTTGAAAAGAGACCATCGCGTCAGACTTTTGAGTCGTGTCTAGCATCTCTAAAGACGCGATCATCCAGATACTAGCGTTTCCGGTACCTACACTCCAGCGATAAATTTCGATTATCCGATTCGGTGTCTCCCTCTATTATCTAACCGTTCGTCGATGGAACGTTCTTCGAATTTCTGACAGGTCAAATTTATTTCGACTTCGCAGCGGGCTACGCTGCGTTACTCGTTTCGTTTGCCGGGAATAATCCGAAGATAATTCTTGGCCGCGTGTTATTCGATCGGAGGTCAACGTACCTCGAGTTAAGAGGTATTAACGATACTCAAACAATTCGACATCTACTTGTAAGTATGGTCGAACCTCGAATCTCAAGGGAAGATCTAAGACCTTTGAATTGTGAGATCGAAAGATAAATGGATGCTTTGTTCAAGGATTAGTATTTTTCGTATTGTAACGAGTCGAAGGAAGACAAATACAATTTTTACAGGTCAGCTGTTTATCCATAAAAATAAATAACGTTTGTAAAAATAAATAAGAGCGAGGAGTATGGTGGATGCAGATTGAAATACGATTCAGCAGGTGGTCAGACTTGAACTACAGACGTGAATTTCGATCACACAGCTTGGCCTTCTTTAAATTCGAGCACAAAATCCGTGGCAACTAATTATCGAGATTAGTTTCTTCGTATAATAACAAAATAATTTCAATCCTCGTCTAAATCGTTAAAAGATATTGCCAATGGATTATTAGGAAAAACGTTGTAGCTAATAATTTAGCTTCTTTGTGCAATGATAAAATAATTTCAGCCAAGTTTATATCTCGACGTATACAGATTCTGATAGTGGAGCGAAGAGAAGAAGAGTTTTGGCAGATTCACACAGTATTTTACAAAGAAATTTAACCTGAGCCAATATGGACTGAAAATTCGTAAGCTGGTTCGATGCTGGTATCGGTCGCAACACTGCGATAGACCGGTCTCTAATTTAATTTGCTGTTATCACGAGTACGCCCTTCCTCGTTTCTCCCTAGAGATCGTCTTACTTATCGATCTGTCGGTCAATTTCCTAAATGACTCTTTCTTTCCAAGATGCGTGTGCACGCTGCATCGAGGCGGTGACTCACGTTCGTCCGAATCGACGCCATGCGTTTCTGTAAATCTCTGAAAACGTCCAAGCAAGCTGGAGTGGAAGAAGGGGCGTGAGCGCCCTCGTGAAATATCGTTGAACGCGAACGAACAGTTAGGGTTTCGCGGTAAATGAACCTGATATTGTTAGAACTAGCAGAGTGGTCAAAGTGACCGGTTTATAATTCTTCTTGGAAATTTCGTAGATTCACTACGATGTATTTTTAAGAACTTTTTTAAATGATCTTTTACGAGGTATATGAACAAAGACTCGTTTTCATTTTCTTTATATTATACATATCCTTTTTAGCATATTGTTCATTTTAATCTCTCCGGCACGTGTTTTATACTTCAGTCGTCAATTAGTAAGTGGTTTTTCAACTTCGATTTAATATTTGTATTTCTGGGTCACACGGCTCTCGATGCACGTCCGTGTAATAATTACTTTCTTTTTTTTCGTTTTGCATCAGTTTCTCTAAGAGAATGAACGTTTTATAAAATAATGAACATGCTATAGTACGACTATACCTATATTACTATATTTTCATACACACATATATATACATATAAAATAAATACCCGAGAATATCAGAAGTTGAATTATAAATACACGCACTAGCGATGCCAAGTACATATAATACGCGGTGTCTCTTTTATTGCAAGCGATCGATACATCACATCATCTTTTATCGTTTTCTATAAATCAGCCTCGACAAATCCACTTTAAAATAAAACAAAGCGCAACAAGTTCGTTCCTTTGCTTTCCAATTTGCCTCGGACAGAGATGAACTATTTTAGAGCGTCACGAATGGCATGAAAACTGTTCTCGGTGAACGATGGGGTACACGTGATCGTTGTCTTAATTCGTTTCGCTGTGAAAACGGACAGACGGCTGGGTGTTACGCAATTAAAGTCGCGTTTCAAACGAGCGTTGTCGCGTGCATCGGCAAAGTGCGTCCAGACAATGACAGCGTGTGGTTGATGGCGGCGTTGGTAATGACTGGCGTTGCTAGGCCAAAGGAATAGAAGAAGAATGGAGGAGAAACGTCGGCTAGGCTTCTCTTCTCGTCTCTGTGTACCGCTAAAAGAAATATGTCAACCGTTCTAGCGCAACAAGAGGAACGATGCACAGGTACGGAGAAACGAATGGCACACGGGCCTTGTGCCATGGCGCATCATCCGCCGGTATTGCCTCTTCTTTTGTTCCTTTCCACCGAATAATCACGAATACCATGAAAAACCAGTCGCAATTGCTTCCTCTCCCGACTTTTCTCATTTCCCGATGCGCCTTTCTTTCCACTGAAACGGGATTAACGTTGGGCGTCGGCTTTCAAATTCTTCTCCTCTCCGTCTCTTCGCTTCCGCCAATTATTATTACTTGCGGCCATGTTGTTCCCTCTTGACGTTGTTGTCAACTGGATACGTTAATTCTGTCCGTTTGAAAGTGGTCGCTACTCGAAAACGTCGTTACGTAGAGGGACGATGAAATATCACGTTAAAGAAGATTCTTGTTCGCTATGTAACTCGCTTCTTGTTGAGGATACGGAAATCCATACTGTAACCAGTAGCGGATATAATCGTTTGGGTGCCTGTTGCTAATAATCACTCGCTCCTGGCTGAAAGAAACAGAAAGATCGCTATAAATCGCAACTATTAGGTTGTCCGGAAAGCGTCTTTCTTTTACAGACACGTCTTTTACAACGATGCATCTTTATACAAACATGAAACCTAATCTGTCGAACATTGTAATCTTTATCTTGATAGAACAAAATGGATCATACGTAATTCGATAAAATCATATAAAACGGAAAATGTTTTGTAGCCATTATTTCCTTACAAAACAAAAGAAACTTACCTAATAGTTGGTTGCACAGGTATGCACGAATCAATATCCGGAGTATCTGTTATAATATTTAATAAGTAAAACGAATTTCTACTTAGGTTATATTACAATTATGTTGGTAAAAATATAAATTTGTATAAAAATCTGTGTAACTATCATCTGGTAAAGTTATCTGACCTAAGATGACGAAAGGTGATTTTATCGAAGGCAACTGGATCGTGTGCTCCTCCAAGTTTCATGCTGTATGTTATCGTATTTCTTGCGATATGGAATTACGCACGGCTGGTATACAGCGGCATATAACAAATTCGATAACTCGTGAAAAGGATTCTGCTTTATTTCCAGTAGAATCGTCTACTTGGAAGACGAGGCAGGAAATGTCGATTCGACGAAAGAAAGATAGATCCTTTGGTTTGAATTATGAAACGAAGGTAGGAAACGAGTCGATAGGTGGAAAAAAAAGGAAAAGAAAAAATAGAGGAGTTGCATCGGTCGGACGGTATCTCCGATCGAGAGGTTCTTTAAGCGTAGAAGAACCACGACCACAACTATTTTCTACCACGCTTTCATACCGAGGGACGAAAATACACCCGATGGTACTCGTTTCAGAGCAGACGTTTCTTAAATAAGCAACTGCACGGGAAAGTCCCTTCGAAAGGAAGAAATGCACGCTCCTTCTCTCCACTTCCGGGCGAAACGACTTCGTTTTGGAACAATCGTCCCTCGCACGAATTTAGAACGGCTGACGAAAGCATTTCGAACGCTTACCATAGGAAACTTTTACGTATATATCGTGCGCGTTGTCTACGATATTTTAAAATTTCATTCTTGTCCTAACGAAACACGGAAATCATGATCATATTGGTGAAATTTGAAGCCAATGCGAAAATGTATATAGGAATTGCGAAATATTCATCGCAAACAAGTAAACGAGAATGCCACTGAAATCGGTAGAAGCTTGCAAATAAGAGGAAAGGAACTTATTGGGCGATTTAATAGCAACGACTGTTGGTCAAACACAGATTATGGAGATACCCCTTAAAGAAGAATGAAATAGCGTTCAATCGTTCGAACGCGAATTAGCGTGCACAGCTTTTTGCCAACGTGTTCCAGCGAGCGGTTTCCTCGTTTGTCGCAATTTCGTCGACGAAGAACAAAGCTGTTTACGAGCGTAAAAACTACGGGACGTTAAAAAATTGCATTTCGTCGCGAACAGTTCCTTCCAACGTCGACTTGTTTCATTTTTTGCTCTGTTTGCAGAAGAGCGATGCACGCCGTGGATATTTATAGCCAGCCACAAATATGAGAGGCACGGAACACGAATTATGTCGGTGATCCCTTTTTTCCCTCTCTTTTCTCCTTTTTTCATTTTTTCCCTACCTTTTTTGCTCCTCTTTACTCCATCCCAGAATTAACCGGATCAGCACAATGTGCACGCATATCGCACGTTTACGCTCGCGTTCTGACCCGATGTGTTTTAACGTTGCCCGGTACCATGCCGTTCGTTCACTCTTTATAAATAGACGCTTTAAATTCTGTCGCGTCCGGGCGTGGCAGCCCGAGATCTACGAGGATCCTAGACGCGGAATAGATCACTCGTCGCGATCCATTCATTAGACGTTAACAGCCTGTTTCCCCCTGTTTTTCTTTCTCCAACACTCACCATTTACCTCGTTTTCCAAACATTTTTCCGAATTACGATTCTACGTTGAAAACGATTCACTTTCGCACCAGTTTCTGCTTCGTAAAACGGTCGTTTCTTTTATTTTAATATTTTTAGAATTTTCGTAAAATTTGGTAGTTTAACGTGTTATTTACCCACATATTATTTTTACTTTTACGATTAAAATCGTTGTATGATTTGTAATATTTACATTTAACGCGCCGTGAGTTACTTACTTTTTTTAATTACGTTTGTATTCGTTTAGATTCGTTTTCATGTAAAAGTGTCGTTATACCCGAACAGTTTTCGTAGCTTGGAAATTTGAAAGGAACTAGGCGCTGAAACGACCTGGTTTCGTAGCAATTTCAGCTTCGCCAAAGTCAATTTGGTACCTCGCTTGACATTTTCCAGATTCTCCTGAAATCGAGAATAATTGGACTGTTTATTTAAAAATGTAGTCGCGCCTAGACCAGCCGAGTTTTCCCAGCCGTTTGAAATTTTCAATGAAACTAGGCGTGAATTGTCGCGGAGACTTCCTGCCCTATCGCGATGTTACGTAAATCAGACGGGATTCTCGGCGCGACTACACTGTGCAATTTACATGGAGCCGCGCACCGGTGCAGCACCGTTTCTAGATCCGACGTATTTTATCATCGTGGAATTCGTGTCGGTTTTCAGGCAAACAAGATTCAGGGTACTTTAGTTTTCTGAGATTACTTAGAATTAAAGCTATCTATATACATATGTAGTCAGCGTACTTCTCTATTTATTTGTCATGTTGATCTTTGGCGTTCTTTTTGCAGATATTCGGGGCACGGCAACACGAACCGTACCTGCCATGTCGGTTCCTATTTAAGGTAAGCACCGATCATTATTTTTTGTATGTTTTAAAACGGAGCTTTAAACACGCATTAAACATTTCCGGCCACACTGGGCTGATAGACTGCGCAAAACAATTGGGGAATCGTTATTACGACTGGTTCTATCGTATCAATTAAACGAACAGAAGTAAAAGAGTCTTGTGGCCTTGATAGGTTGACATGTTATTCGTGTATACAACAAACGCCCATCATGTCACGCGTCTGTTATAATAAAAATTGACTTTAAGACAACCGTTAAAAGAAACGTGCAGCTACGAATAACGAGTAGCTTGTGGATATTTATGGAAATTTGTATTTTTACGAGCACGATCAAAGAAATAGAACTGAAGTGGTTCTTTTACGTTTATCAACTATTATAACCAGTAATTTACTTTGCATATTTTGTTTTATCTGTATTTCCGTGTTACGAATATTCCCTACATTTTCTCGTTTTTCGTATTTCTCATAAAAATATAAATGTCCACGATCTATCGATAGCTGTAAGAAGGAAGACGACGAAACGAAAATCGACCCCTTGGTTGCCTTGCGCGGTGCATTATTTAAATTTTATTCCTAGTCTTCGAAAATCCACTAACGTTTAATGCTACCTATCTCTGGATGTTTGAATCGAACGAACGATAAGATCGCTGCATCACGGTGGATAAAAGCAGTAATCGGATAAAGGTGAAATCCAAAGACCGTTTGAAAAATTCCGAAAACCTTGGACTCTATTCAAATCACTCCGGGAATGTACGTATATTTCCCAAGCGATATCGTCCGAATTTTCCAAGCTTCCAGCCACGATCGTAGGAAGTCGTCGCGCGTAACCACGCGCATTCGCTGTCTCGTTCGCCATAAAATTTATACAACGTAATCTGGCTACAGGCGATAACGCTTATCGTCGTTCTGATCTTAATTACGGATTACGTCAGCGGACAAATTGGTTTGCGGTGAACGCAGAATCCATCGAATATCAGTTCCGTGTTTAGCGTAGTGTACCGCATCGTGACAACGCTCGACGTAATTCCTCGTCGAGAATGAAGAAACAAAAGGACGAAACGTGAAGTGGCGGAAAGGAGAAAACGCGCTACGATGGGTATATTGTTCTCGACGACCGTAAAAGGCATCCGAGGAGGATGGCGCTTCGCATCGGCTCATCGTGGCTGGATACTTGAACGATGAGGGAATCGATGCTCGTTATATATGGTTGTGAGTTTGTGATTGTTCGACAGAACCGGAAGAGTGCAATTACACGAACGTTCGGCGTAAAAGTGACTCGAACGAATACCTTCCTGAAATGGATGCGCAAATCTTGCGTAATTCCATCGTCGTTGATGCACGATATACTTGCAGGGATGGGCACGTAACCGTAATCATTTCGATTACTCCAAAGAATGGATTCAGTCGAAATGACGGGTTTCGGATGTCCTCTTTTCTTTTCGTTGTTAAAAACATACGGCACTTTGGAAGATATTAAGGTCGGCTTGTATCGAGATATAAACGATCGTATTTCATTATCGAGATCGACAAGAATGCAACGAGTACTTGTTCCTAATGACGAGTCTGAAGCAATATGTTCGTGGATGAATGCTGTGAATCAGATTTGAAGAAAAAGATGTATTCTAGGAGGATTATGTACAGCAAGCTGATATCTTATATTTCATAATCAAAGATGTCTGTTAGAGGTAAGAGTTTTTTCCAAAGTAGAAGAAAGAAAGAAAATAGGTAAGAGAAAGTTATAAACGTAAGAGTAAATTTGAAGATTTCACTTTTTGGCGTTTGACAACGCAATTAAGTCTTGGCGAATTGTAAGTCAGATTTCCTGCTTTCTCTTCGAATGCGAAGGACTTCTTCCACGGCGCATGGTTAATTACCCTCAGCTTGTACAGCCTCCGAATGTCCCCGAAAACTGTAATTACGAGCGACGTTGTAACGAACGGTTCGACGCGAGTTACTCGGCGAGACGTAGGAGGCGAATCGAAAGTCTGTGTCAAGGTTAATTAATAAAGAATTAATAACGAAAAATTCCTTGACGGCGATCGCCGTGCCAGCCTCGAGAAACTTTTGTTTCTACGATCGCTCGAAAACTTTCGTGGCTCGTATTTGGAAAAAATGTATCGTCATTAGGGCGTGTAAATGGTTGACTGAGTCAGACACGAACGAAAGTATCGTTTTATCGGAGGAAACTGTGGTTTTCGTTTTTTTCAAATAAGAAAGTTAACGGCTTGTCAAACTAGTTAAATCGGTTAAAAATATCCAATGCGTGCTAAACTTACACCATAGAAGATAGGAACAAACGTGAGTGTATTAACCTTCTGAACTCTTATAGCTTAGATCATGTTGCAATAGGAGGATTTTAATTTCTATTCCTCTTCGTGCAGAACAGGTTTCAAGAGATTGGTTTGGAATATATATATATGTCGGAGATGAAAGGACACCGGGGTCTCCCCTCTGGAACTTCGGGAAAATCTATAAAATTGTAATTAAAGTCTACAGCTGTAATTAAACAATTTGCCGTCATTCTACCCAATTGTATTTATTTGAGATTTGTGACAATGAGCTTGGGCTCAAGGCGACAATCAGTCGCCGAACGTAGCCGCGCTCCGTCTAACAAAAGTATGGAGTAATAATATAGCTCTCATTAAAAGAAATACCCGTAGAGGTACTCGACGGTAAACATTCCAATGGTTCCTTCGGGCAAAATGATTACCAGATGTCGATGCAGCTACACAGCACAAGTTCAGCTAGCCTGAGGACCCGCTATAAACCTTAGGATTTTGTTAATTAAGGTTCGTCAAACGGACAAGCAGTCTTTGTCCCAAATTGATCAATTAACAGCAACGTCAATTTCCCTCGCTTCCCGAATGAAGACATCTCTCCACGAATCCGAGGATTTCGTGTTTTTAGACACACCCCATCATAGTTTTCCTCGACAGCGTCACCGTGACGGAAAGTCACTCTCGTTGGTGTACAAGCTCTTGGACTAGTTAACTAACGTCTTGCTATCTCCACGCTAGGTATCAATTCCAACTTAGACTTCGACGAAGGAATAAGCCTACTAACCCGTTGACCGCGGATTCGTTGTTGGACCTAGGATCATTGTCATTAGCTTCTCGAATGTCTGATTACCGCGGTTACTTGTCAAATTCTGTAGTAGTCGTATTTACACTAGTTAATGTCTTCTCCATTGCATAGCAACCATGTGTAGTTCAAATGAGGATTCGTTTCACGCCCCTAACCCTAATCATAATGAGAACTCGACATATATATATAAAATATTTTATTACGAATTACAAATATTCTCTCTTTCTCTCGTTTCTTCTTTTCTTTTCTTTTACTCTATTCCACGTTACCTCACACTCTTCTATAAATTGTGCTATTATTATAATACGTACCACTGGTTACTTTTGTTATTATTTTACTATAATTATCAATTTTTGTTGCCACTAGTGCATATTATTATCAAAATTATTACTATTATTCTGATTTCGTTCGTTGTTTGTATCATCATGTTACTCCGCGTAATTATCCTGCTCCTCGTTTAATTTTACTCACGTTACGTATATTGTTTCACTTGCGTGACTGCCATTCGTAATATTTGTATGAAAGGGTCCATTCCATTAACCAAAGCAAATAAATTAAATTTAATTATATTATAGTACCGAAATTGCTTAAACATTTCGGTATTTTAATGTGATGACAACAAGTATCAGATATACATTTAAAAAATAAATTAAGTAATACTAATAGCGCTATACTAGAATCACACTGTTAGTATTTTGTTCGTGAAATACCCAAAGGTGTCTATCGATGCGTCAAATTCCAAGAAATTAGTATTAGAGTAACGAGTTAATTCATCGTCCTCGGTCAACAGGTTAAGGAAAAGGAAGATCGTTGACTCTTCACGGCTAGCGTATAAGTGAATTTGAGAGAGTATGAGTATGAGAGAGAAAGAGAGAGAGAGAGAGAGAGAGAGAGGACGGAACAATTCCGGGCAGCCCCGAATCTTGGTGTGGGTTGCGCTTTAATCAAAGCGGGTGACGCTAATACCAAGTGTTAAAGTCGTTGCATCGGCGACATAGTTCATGGCAGCTATGTCAAGGTCGTGGCAATCTCCCGGCTTTATCTAACGAATCTAGCTCGATTAACGTTTGCAAGCCTTTGCTGCTCTTTCATTGTAAACGCTTGCATAAAAGCGTCGACACTTTCACCTCATCAGCTATCCATAGACTCGTAACAATGTGAACGAGTCAATCTGAGTATAAATTTCAATGTAGATGCTTCATCGAAGCTAATTCGGAGGCGAAAAAAAAGTTAAAAATACAAGATCGATCCAGTGAAATTTTAAACGTCATCCTTTGTGGAAAACGATGGTTGGACGACAAAGAGCGCTTAGCCTTTAACCTTTATCAGCTGCTCTGCAAACAAATCATGTTTCAACGGACGTGCGCTATTCCGCAGGCAAAACTGACGATTTACAAAAGCTCAAAGGCAGCTCGGTAAACATATCCACCCTTCGTTGCCTTAGGAAGATCAGATACCGTGCAAAGGTTTAATCCCTTAAAGCCTACGTTTCTCTCGTCCTGCGTGAAGAAACGAAAATCACTGAAGGAAAACACAAAGAACAAAATTTTCGTTGTTTTTCAGATTCTAATATCGCTTTGTGAATAAACAGGAAAATTTCAATATGACGTAAATGGAAATGAGAACAGTTTATCAGGTTCACAGAAGTCTTTTAAACATAGTCGATAAGTTGACAGAGTTTCACGGAATTCAAAGATGAGCAAAATTTTAATATCTCCGATGTTGCATCATTACGAGGAATATTTCGAAATTTTTAAAGAAGGCCAACATCACACGAGAAAAATACGTTGTGCCATTTCGAATTCTAAATCTTTAGCTGGCAGTATATAAAAGAGATATAAACAATAGAAAGCATAAAATATCCAAGACATGGTTCTACTCAGAATACTACACGTATATCGTTTACTCCAACAATTAGAATAATCAAGTCACTGTCAGAAACATATCAGTTACTGTCTCCGTGAAACAACACGACCTTAAGGTAACACGTGGAAACCGTCACCGTGTCATCAATGCCGCGCCTATTTCCGGGTCACCGTGACATTACCATCGTCCTCGCGGTCAGGCTCGACCCACGGCCGAAGCGGAGAAGGATACCAGAAGCGAAGAGAAGAGAAACGCGGATGCAGCGGTCCGCGCTGGGGGATTTAAAAGGCCCACCGTAAAAGGTGTAACGCAAGCCTGTAACGATACCTTAACGAGAACCGGCAACGATAATTTCGCCCGACAACCTTGCACATCCCGCGGCGCTGCACGCGGATCCGACGTGGTCGTCAGCTGTGCGAAGGTCAGGGTCATCCGGCAGCCGAGGGTGCAATCGATGCACGATACCGCCGCCCCTGCACCCCTCGCTGGCTGCAGTTACCATGGAGACCATCTCCTGACCCATTGCTACAGAAAGAGAGAGAGAGAGGGGGAGAGAAAGAGTGTCGTTCTGTCGACACGCAGAGGCTGCATCGGCTATTCGTCTCTCCGTGAGAGTGTACCGCGCAGACAAGGAACCTAAGCCTACATCGACACGTACCAAGAAACACGAGGAAGAGGAAAGAGGGATCACCACGATGTGACAGTGACGAGCGTGCGACGCTTCCATGACCCGTCTTCGCTTCTCACCCTTTTCTTGTCCGCCGTGAACGGAAAATCGGTCAGGAAGCTGAGTACCCCATCCTCGAAGTTCGTCAACGAGCTTCGTCTGGATTCTTCAAAGCGTTCAACCGGCCTCTCGTTGGCAATTTTGGTCTTGACAAGCTCGGTGGAGGCACGACCTGTGACCTTGTATCGTGAAACACGAAGACGAGCCGTGACAGAGGAAAGTGAAACGCAGTGGACGCAGTGACATAATAGTGTGTCGTAGGGCGGATCGTTAGGTTGACGTTCGAGACGATGTAACGACGTTGGTAGTTACGAAACGACCGAACGAACGTATCCGAGTTCACACGAACTGTTTCTTTCAATTCTTCACGGCTAGGGTTAGGTTAACGTTGGTTCGTTTTCGTTTATGGTAGAGCGGGATAATATTACGCGGATGAAAAAGAGAAGAGACGCGTGCTCGGTGGTTGAGCAACGAATTCGAAACTTGTACGTTCCCAGGGGAACCGGTCGCCGGGCAGAGCGCGTGGATATGGTAACGAAGCATTGTGCAAGGTCGGTATGAACGGAGACTAAGGTCAGCTGGTACAGATCGATATCCCGAAATTGTCTCGGCATAGTTGCCTCGTACGCGCGCCGCTTGTGAGATCAGTGGTGCTTCGGGGGGCGGCGGAAATAGTGCGGGAGCGTGTTCGAGCGAGAAAAAATTCGGCCGATCGTGGAAAACGAAAGACGGGAGGATGGATGGCTGGAAGAGCTGGAAAAGGGCGGAGAATTCGTTTCTCACAGCATGGTATCAACGTGTCACAGAGTCTTACGTGGCGACATGGTTCTTCGGGGTGTTTCAGACCAGCAGGATGTCGACGAGCACCGCCACCGGAGGTGGAGGCGGCGGCGGGGGAGGAGGAGGTAGTGGTGGCGGCGGGGGAGGGGTCGGAGGTGCCCTGACATTGATGGGCTGCGTCAGGGAAGCGTCGCCCCCGCCGCAGAATCATCAGAATCAACATCATCGAACGCACGGCCTCGGCGAGTACTCGGCACAAAACAGCGTCGATCCGCTACCAAAAGGTTCGTTTGCATTACTAATTCTATTTATTTAGTGACTAGAGTTAGTTTAAATCGGTTTAAATATTAGTTTGGTGCATATGGAAATTTTATCTCGGTTTGTAAATAAAATTTTAGCCGCGTGTAGCTTTCTTCAAACGTCGTATATTTAATCGACGTAATTTTTACACGTTTTAATACACTTCCAATGAGTAATTGCTGTAGCTCCGTTTCAAAACTGAAAAATTCGTGGAACAAAATTGTCCGGTTATTTTCTGGATACATTTAATTAAAGTAATTTCTGCGTAATTTAATCCACTTCTCCAGGTAGTAACTCTATATGTATAGTTTCATTATTTCAAATTTATAGAAATTGTCAGCTTTAGAATGGAAAAATTCACGCAACAGAGCTGTTTGATTATTTCTCAGTGGGAAGGTGAAAATGAACTTCCATAGGACTTTCAAAATTTGTTGACTAGGTATCATACGGTAGGTGATACCGAAAATTGAAAACTCTCGATCGATCGAAGCATTGCGACGAATGTTTGGTAGGATAAATTAAGGTAAAATTGCGTGCTCACGGCTACGGTCTAGACGGTAGCATTCGGAAAACGACGTTTCACTCGAAGATCGTATTTTCAAGGTCTCAGACGCGGATTACAACGTCGCGTCGCGGCGAAACGAGCCGTGCTATGAAAAACGGATTTACGTAAACGATACATTCTCTGCGGTCCCGCTCGACTGTCCTATCGATTTCACAATTTTGTCCGCGATCTATCAGAGGAACACGAGTAACGTTTATTCCATCGTACATCGACAAATATTGTACATTTTCATTATCATCCATAAATCACACGACACCTTCAAGTAGTACGCTTGAAATAAGCATATTATAGGCAATGCTCGATTTCATTTAAGCGAGTAATTGGATTGGATTGGAAGCAAAAATTGTCTAAAAAGTTGTAGTTCTTTTAATGTTATGCTTGAATCGATAACTATAATGACCCTTAAACGATTCGTTTCTTTCTATATTGCCAAAACAACGAAAAGTTGTATAAAATAATTAAACCGTTCAACTAGAAGATAAACTCGATATCCACATACATCGTCGCACAAAAATATACAGACAATTTGAGTTCTATGAAACTTCATCGCGGAAGTAAAGATTGGATTCGATATTCGGCGAAAATAGAAACGAACGCGAGTTAAACGAAAAGCGTATTGAATCGCGAGGCGGAAACGGTAAAAGCGAGGCAGGCCCGCAGCGTTTCGAAAACGCAGTTTAAGTTAATCGCTAATCACGCGGCCGATTGAGATATTAACTTACGAGTTAATCTACCCCGGAGCCTCGTAATCTACCGGAGGCTAATGAAAATAAAGAGGTCGTTGGACCCACTCGGAAACGCAACGTCCCGAGTAACGGCAACGAAGTCACGTTCCTCCAACGACAATGAATAAAGGGCACTCTGCTGGATTACCCTTTAATAACTCGTTGCGACCGTGTCCATTATTCTCATTCTCGGAGCACGCTCAGCCGTTCAACGGAACCAGAAATCTCTTACCGGAAACTTTCACCTTAATCCCACCATCTTTCTGCTCCAACAGAAACTTTTCGCGTGTTTTCTAAATCCCGCCCGAGATGGCTTGCACGCGATCGATCATCGTCGTGTATCGTAATACCATGATTACTGGAGGGAATTTCTTTTTAAACGCGACTTCCGCCCATGAGTCGCGAGACACTTGCTGGTATTGAACGCAAACCTCGGTAAGATACATCTTTAATGAAACCTTCAGAACGTTGTATAATTTAGTTTTCCTTGTGATACGCGCGATTAATTAATATTCATTTCATTTTGAAATTGAAAAACTTCCTGGAGAAGGTTCTGTAGATTTATGGTAAACATGTAGTTGCGAATTGCGTCGATTAATACGTTGAAAATTGTGCTTCCGTTGAAAGAAATATATTATACGATGGTTCTATACGATCACCTGCAGAGAAGATAATTACACCACAATTCGTGTTCCATTTCTCCATACAGCAAGCACCGTAGTTTTCGAGTGTATTTTGTAATTGAATAGTTCTATTATTACAAAATATTTCTCTGTTTTATAAATATAAAAAGAGCAAGATTTTTTAATCCATTACGATTATCAATTCAAACATAGAAAATATTAAAAAAGACTAGAACTCGACTATCCAACGCGATTCGTTTAATTGTCTCTTGTACCTATCTTGTCCAAAGGAATTCCTCCATTCTTGCAACTCGAAGTCTTTCGCATTTGGAATCAAACGAGTTTTACCTGTCCAAAGCTGAAATATAGGCGCACGATGACTGTAAAGTGATTGACGAGTCGGTGAAACGAGATCAGCGGACTCGTGCAACGTATAAAACGCCTGCGGATTATCCGGTCGATTCGAAGTCGAAATTAGGCAAACCGTGGTTACGTAAACGGCCGTGGTACACCGTTGCTTCGGTTCTATCCGGAGAACGTAGAAAACAGCTGTTTTTATTGGCTACAGACACAGGCTACGTCGTGCGATTCGCGCGTGACGCTATTTTTCACGGTTGAGCGATGTCGTAGTAGCTGATGCGTGAAGAATATACTCGCAGAGAGTGTCAAGTACATGCGAAACAGCCGGCCGTTTTTTTTTTTTTTTGCTATCAACGTTCCCTTTTGATCGTTCGGCAATTTTTCATAGAATTATTGACAACCGAAAAATTTTCAGCAATAAGAAGGCACCTTTGATATTTCAAGCGTATTTGAATTGCTCAGAAGTCACGTTGATCAACTCCGTACATTGTAACGTTGACAAATATAACGATCGCAAATTTCAACGAATCTTGGAATGGAATCGTTACGATTTCTTTTTTCCAGGTACAGTAAAAAAATATTCAGATGGAGCAGAGGATATCTTGATTCTCTCTTAAAATGCAGCTTTCGTGATAATTTGACTTATCGAGTTTCAACTTCAACCAAATATCACATATACGTTAAACTGATACGTCGTTCAATAAAATACAAAAAGTACATTTTCCTCGGACTTTTGCTTAAACTTCGCCACCAATACGTCGTGCCTCGTACCCTCGAGTGTTATTCGACGTGGAGGATATCTGATCCGTGGAACGACAACGTGCACCTATTAACAGAAAAGTATCGAGTTTCCTTGCAACCTTACTTTTTAAACTTTGTTCGGGTAGAAGTTGTCGTCGAGTGCGATCGAGACGTTGAATCGAGTGGGAAATTTGGTAAAGGAAGGTGGTGGCCAGTCGATATTGTGCAAGAACACGCACACGGTTATTTACAGAATCGGCGTAACTAGGCCATGGCCAATCGTGGAATGAATGGCCACTCGAACGCGCGTATTAAGTTACTCCGTGGCGCGGAGCTTACCCAAGAATTATAGGATTTCCAATTATGCGCAGATACTATCCGCGACTTTCGTGCTCGTTTACCAGTCTGCTGGAATAGATTAAAACGGTCACGCGCGCGTGAAAGCGCACAAAAAAGGTGACAGCTTGGGATCGAAGCGTCGCGTAATTGCCGAGTGAAATTCTCGCGGAGATGCGGTCGTCCCGAGACGACACGCGCTGATAACGTTCGATGGAGTCGTTATACAGTAGTTCATGAAAGTATTTGAATACTTATCATAGAAAACCTGATTGTACTATCGCGTTACATACAGGCGGTGACCGTGTATCTGTACAAGATGCTTTTTCGTTAAACATAGAATTGCTTTTCGAATATTTAACGTATTACTCATATTATTGATTACACACTCGAAGAGTTAATGGGCCACACTTTCACGATACGCGTGTATCGACGTAGCCCACAACTCTGAAAATTAAATGTCACGGCTTATGAGATAAAACAAAGGACACGAGAGAAACGTGTTAGATCGCTGAACGAAAAATAAATAATTTCTTCAACATGGATCTGGAAAAACGCGATTATCAGTTTATTTCTACCTTATAAGGACTAGTAGATAGGATATCATATGGCAGAAGCGTATCTTATCGATGGTTACCTTGGTTCTATGTTATCGAATTGTCAAGTTAGTAAGGTTTATACCGTTATGCGCGATTGACAAAACCGTGGAAAATTTATCTGGATGCAATTCTACGAGGATTTTGCAGACTTCTTTGGTAACTTGCATGTTGCCTATATTCAGGAACACATAACTGTAACCATTTCGATTCTTTTGTAAGTAACGATTTTAGTTAGAAATGTTTGAAATAGAAGTTGCATAGCTTTATAGAGGAACGTAATTTGACGTAATTAGTTTTCTCTGAAGATCAATACGTAAATGACACATAAAGATCAAACACTGTTTTATTTCTTCTTTAACGGGAAATCATATGTTTTTTATTGTGGTAAACGACGCAACAATTTCCATAAAAAAAAGTGTTAATATATCGGTTTAGAAGATATTTCAATTTCAATGTAACATTTATTTAAAGCAATGTAATTTACACATCCTAAACTAGTGATATTTTTATGTAAACAGACTGATACATTTTTATAGAGAACGACGAGCTATGGATTTACACTGTAAAAGATAAATAATACTATCAAAAAATAAACAAGCTTGATTTTCGTGTGTCTTCTATACGTCCACAGAAAAAGATTAATCATATCAGATTATGCCCTCTACGAAACCATTCAACATACGTTTCAAATATTTTTCACTAAAATCATTCTTTACAGAGAACTTCATTTACTTGAATTCGTCGGAAAAGAAAAAGTTCATATAACAGAAGTTCATTGATTCACTACATATGGCTTTTCGTTCATGTAACTCGAATTCACGTTCAGATAACTGATTCATTCATCAAGAGTATATTTAACCGCGCATTAATTAAGATTTCTTTGCAATAAAAGTGAAGTTTAGATAAGTAGAGTGATCGAAGTTGTTCCAGTTATATGCTCCGGCAATGTTATCTTGTTCTTGCTAATCGTGTCATCCTATATATCGTTATGAAAATGTCAATAAAATACTTCGCAATCAGCAAAATATTGAAGATATTTGTGGACCTAGATTCGTGCCACGAGTAAAGTCAGATAAGATAAATAGATCAATTTCCGCAATAATAAACGTTAAAACTAATTGTTTATTATAAAACCCATAGCTTCTATCTATTGAGATTATCGCTTAAAAAAAATTGTAAAATTCAATAAGTTCGTCTTTTTTTTTATTTTCGTTCTATTTCGAACTTTGGAATCTTAATCTTTAAATCAGCCTTCCTTTCTACGACGAATTTACGCTCACATACATACATATGCATACGCGTAACGCCTACATTCGTGCCAATTCGCCGTGATTTCGCGATCGCGAATTTAGAGGGTGCGTATCGTAGGGAAATTGCGTGTCTAGAGGGACGTGCGGTTGTCGAGTGGATTTGTCGAAAAGAAAAAAGCAGCAACCCTTTGTCGAAACGACTTTGGTGAGACTCGGGTCTCGAGAGGAAAGACATAGCCAGGCAGTTTCCGTGCGTTGCGTGTGGTTTTTAATCGTGGAGGACTGAGGACGAACAGAGGGTGTCGCGGTTAACCCTCTGAATCGCACCCTCCACTTCTGATCCTATTCTTTGTGCCTTTTCGACGATTCAAAACGTGGTCTCGCTTTGCGCCGGTACAGTCCTCGTCCCCCGGACTTTTTTCCCTTTCACCTTGGCTTCGCCTCTTTGTCGCGACCCTTTCTTCCGATACTCCGCAATTAAAAGGCATCCGTGCGTTAACGAGTGCCACACGGTTCTCAAGGACTCGTATTATTTGCTTATGCAGCATCCCGTTGTCGCTACCCGATAACCTGTCGTCGTCGTCTTCGAGTGTCAGAGTTGCAGAAGAAAATTCTCGATCCCTTCATCTCGAAAGAATAATACGCTCTCGAAAGAACGAATGTATTTTATTATACCGTACTTTTTATTTGATTTTTCTATATTATATATATGCCAGCGACCTAGTCCACGAAATTATTCGAATATTTGTAGAAAACTTTTACGAGTACGTTATGTGTGCTACATATACGAAAAATTTTGAAATTTTACTGATATCATTGATATCGTAACGAGACACCAGAGTCGTAATTGTATTGATAAAATATGAAATAAATCTAAAAATGTATATCACGTATCAATTGATCTTATATGAAACGTGATAATTAGTTTTTGATTGTCAAGTACACGATTAATCTATTACAATGTTGTGTAGCAATGCAAGGTTCAGATACACGTACGTATAAAGAATTTATCATTTTTTAATAATTATGTCTTAGCATCTACCATTTGGTTATGTGAGTATACATACGGTATACATACGTACGTGCAATATACCCGTGACTTTTCATTAATTATCAAGATTGACGGGTAAAGATCTTTTAGAGCACAAAGAAAAAAATACAATCAAAGGGAAACATTACAGGATACTAAAAATAGAGATAACTTTCGGTCTGAAATTAGCATGTGAACAAAAAAGATTAAGAAACCCGTACAAAATTATCGACGTTAATAAATTGTACGATTGAAGCAGTTAAATCGACCATGGAAAGTCCTGTGCTGTTTCTCACGTAGTAAGCATTCGTGTCTTAAAACTGATCAAAATGTGATTAGTTCAAGTCCAAAGGAAGAAACAATTTTAGGACGTATAACAGGATCATTGTACGCGTTGTCTTCAAGCGAACGATAGATCAAACATAGAACGACGACGCTCAAGAGACAGTTTAGAGACGTTTAAGTCGAGTTTATCGTTGTATAACTAAAACACATAAAAGTTTTCTATGATAAACGTTGGAATAGTTTAGGAAGCGTTAGAATGGGTCACCCACGTCGAGTCAGGAAACGTTCCGTGGAAATCCGATTTTCTTTGCCCGCCGGCACGTAGCGCGAAAATTGTCGCGAGGTTAACGTAAAGTAGGGCACACGGGGAAATACGGTTCCCTTTCAACGTGATTCATCCGTTGGTGACATTAAAGACCGATGTTCTGCTTTTAATAGAGGGATTATCTGCGAGATAGACAGCGATCCACAAAGCTTCGATCGATAAGCTCTTGTACGTACATAGGAACGCAGTCTCGGTGTGATTATCTGTTTGCTTTTAGTCGAACTCGCTTGTTGTCGGATTTTCTTCGATTCACCACTAGATTTTGAATATTTGTGTATTTATGTGATACTTAAATGCGCAGAAATACAGAGAATTGTATACTTTACGGGAGATCGATCAGATTATAAATTAAAACTTTTACTTTACGTAGATACGAGGTGAATCGGATCAAAACAAGAATTCAGTTCATTTTTGTTATATCGCCATCGTTTTAAGTCGTTGATCCGATTCGCTCTGTGATCCGATTCGCCTCGGTCTATCCTACTGGTTGCCATGGTATCTTGTAGAAGTTACACATATCGGAAACCTCGAATATTTAAAATAATTTAACTGAAAATTATAGCATTCACTCTGTTCTGTAATCTTGGTACCGACAATTTTTAATTTGTTTTAGTCACTGCAAAATATTATATATAGAGAAAGAGAGAGTACAAAATTTAGCAGAATAACGAATCTCAAAGTGACAGAGAAATAAATCTTAAATAATGAGTAATATCCGAAAGGAAAAATTTTTTATCCGAATGTGCCTTTTCGAGGACATTTTGAATCGCTAATACCGAAAATGAGGTTTGTTTCTCGCGGAAGTAAACGATTTTGGAAATTCGGGCTTATAAACATTTGGCCATAACTGTAAAAATAAGCGTATGACCATACGTGATCATACAGAGCGGTAAACGGCAAAACAAGCGATGGAGCAGCTAATGCCAATGCTCCAGGTGCCAATTTTACCGCTTACCGCTCACCGCTCTCTGGAAAATAAAAAATTCCACAAAACTAATCCGACACTCACGATTCAAATGCGTATAGAACAAGCCATATATTATGTTAAAAGTGCCATATCTTAAAAAAGATTTCATCAAATTCCACCAGGATTCCAGGCATTAACAGGTTGACCGAAATTTGTTACGCTTTGTTTCCGTGAAAAACGACCCTTGTTTTCGTCTTCAGTGACCTCGAAAACCCCTAAAAAGTATCGTTCTAGGCGAATATCTCGCAGTCCGGATATTATACTAGAGACTAGATCTCTAAACGATTATTCTAATCATCGTAAAAATATGAATCTTGAGAAACATCCGCGGTCTATTCATCACAAGTGCTCGAACGAATTATCCGCTAATCCAGAGGCAATTTCATCGAAGGGGGCAAAAAATAAAAGCAATCAGAAAAATGACCGGGAACAGTGGTTTCTAATCGAGAGAAACTTGCACGCGACGAGGGGTTCGTTTCTCTCGATCGAGCTGCCAGGTTTTCACTTCCCATTGATAACAGGTTCGCTCGAATCCGCTCGAGCCTGAGCGCAAACATCGCGACGCGACGCTTGTTACGCAATCGCCAAAGAGAAAGTTCATGCGAGATCGGCCCGGCTAATTGGCTGGTTCTTTACGATTTTGTACGATGATCGCGCGTGTAATGTTTCCACCATGAAGATTGTAATGTGTAAGTACTAGGTGAAAACGATATAGCGCGATCATAAAATCAGCGATGAACATGGAAGCACGTACTTTGAACATGTAATATGTGAATCTTGTGACAAAACGTTCCGATGATTCTAATACGAAATAACTTCCGTAGTCGAAGATTGAAATTGCTTCTTCTGTGTACGATTCTGAATGCGAGTAAGCATCGATGGATGTTCCTTCTTAAAGCTTTAATTTACGGCTGCAATATATCATCTCTACCCATGCAATACAAAACAGTAGGAAAACAGCAATAGGATAACAAGAAAAAACGTAGGGAAGTATTACTTTGCGTTTTTCCTTTCAAAATATTTCTTAAACCAATTGTTTCCTTGGACACGAGAAGGTTCAAACCTTATTGTACAAAGCCACAAAAAAAAAAAAAGAAAAAAGAAAATAAATACATCGATTAATGTGTACGAAGTATATGATTAATTGAATTTCTTATACACCTTCGTAGCACTTAAAATCATTAAATTGTTTAAAATGAAACCTCGCCTACTGTTTTAACATAAGATTAAGTAAATCATAAAAACATTTGGAAAGATTAAATAAAATTTAAGCAATTAATATACATATGATATATGTACGGATAAACATGAATTAATTTTTTTGTGAACTAATCTCACTTTGTAGTTGACAGGTAACAATTAATAAAGATCTGTCCATCTAGAAACGTCTTTGAATAAATTTTATTTTAAATTCATGGCTTCGCCCAGTCGCAAGAAATACATTTGCCGTATACGTACCTTTGGTCTCCACAGAGCCAAAGAAGCGCCGCTTCCATCCGCTTCGTGGCCTCAGGAGAATCTTTCGGCGTAAAAGTCGAGGACCTGCGGATACTCGAGTGGTCGCCAGCCATGTTGATCGAGATGCGGAACTCGTACGACTTCCGAGGGAAGACATCACCGACAGACATCCTGCGGGACGTCCCGAAGAGGCTCGCAGCAGGAGCGCCAGCGAGCTACTCACGGACTCGTGCGATCGAGACAGGTGAGTTTTGCCACTTGTTGCCTAATTTCTTGTTGTTCTTTATTCTCATTCTGATCGTCGAGATACGCCGGTAGCTCGTGTTCTTTCGCGTTAGGTAATTGTTAATTCTTTGCGCTTGGAATTTCAGCTCAGTTGAATGGAATACGAAGTTTTGTTTGAACGATGCAAGAAGAAGTAGGTGCTTATATAACGTTACGGAGAGTTAGGTTTGGCAGTTGAAAAATCAGCATTGAGGAAGATTTACTTAGCAAGAAAGGCTTACTGTAAATTTGGCGAACATCGACAGATCTTCTTAAATATTTCACCGCGTAAAAGTGAAAAACGTAATTATTTACGAAGCGGACGACCTCGCCGATTTCAACGACCTTGAAATATGTTGTCAAGGCGTACATTCCGAGCAACTTTTCCCTATGCGCGTTACCGTCGCTCGGCCTTAATTTCCGAGATATTCGCAAAAAACTTCAGTTCAATTCACGTTACGATTACACTTCACTTTGGCACAGAACTGGCATACTTTTGTATAATTTGATTATATTATAACCAAATCTAACTCACTTTCGATAATCATATTTAATTCACATAAGAAAGAAAAATCAATGGATTAGATTCAATCGGCTGGTTAGTTTCAGTTAGATAATTATTCACTATTATCGCTAAAATAAGTTAAAGTTTTAAATAGTAAGACAGATACAGTTCGTACTAAATTTTATACTATGTTATTGCTATTTGTAATGGGTGACACTTCAGCAAAGATATTGAAAAAAGCGACTATTCGATCATCAAAATCGTACTGTCGTCGAAACGGAAACCTTTGCGAATATATGGGCAAGTAAAATCGAGTGATTGTAACATGTATAGGGAGAAGTTGTTCAGAATGCAGACCTTGGCACTAAATCTCAAGGTTATTAAAATCTACCAGATCGTCCGCTTTATAAATGTGTAATTATCATGAAAATATTTGTATTGAAAAATCTACTTTTATATTATTTTTATATTATTTCATACTATTTGTATCGTATTGTTTTAGTAATCTGTTTCATATATTTTTTTTATAAAGACATAATTTTCTGTAGCCACTGTACGAGTTCTATGGCTACAGGTCGATTCGTAACAGTGTCAAAACGATCGTTTGTTTCCAAGTTATAGTTCAGGTTTCGATGGGCTCTATATTTCACAGAATAGCAATTCTACAAATTGCAAATGGCAAATAGATGCGAGATATAGCTGTGTTCGAATATCGACGAATAAGCTTCGAGTCGGTAGTCTAAGCGCAAAGGATTAATTACAGTCGTTTGTCTTTATTTAAAGGCAGCCGGAACGAAGATAGAGAAAATCGAGTTGTATCGCATTGTTACCATTTCAGCGGGCAAACCGCATCGAGAAGGTGCAGGTTAACGACATCCTCCAAGTCGCACCGCTCCTTCAAACAGTAAATATCATCGACAGAAAATTCCTTTTGAATCTCTTCGTTTAGTAGCTTCTTCTCTTTTGTCGTCGCTCCGCAGCTTTGCCGCTTGCCTGGCTCTTATCACCTTCGTAATTGGCTTGTTTGTTGTATAATCCTGTGCTGTTCTCTTCATTTATTCTTCGAGTTTTGAATCTCTTCAAGCCATGATGCTAACTCAGTCGACAAAAGCACTCGAGAATATTATATTTATGGATATTTAGATATTTCAGAAACGATCGCTAAAAACGATGAAGGAACGGTTACTATGAACGATATAATTACATCGGCCAAGCAAATACAAGTAAAGAAGTTCTAAGAGATTGACACGTTATTCGTACAAATATTGCAATAGAAATTAACTTTCAAACAACCATCGAAGAAGAATGTGCAGACGCAAATAGTGGATGTAGAACAACGTAACAATCAAAACGACCCTCTAATTGTTCCAAGCTATAAAATAATTATTCCATATAAAATACATTATATCAAAATGTTGAGTCTTGAAAAATACATATCTTTTTTTAAAATAAACATATGACACGATATATTAAATACTTAGTATGATCAAATAGGCTCCATTGAAAACGATCATAGTGCACACTGATCCACTCTAAACGATCATTCTCTTTCGAATTTAGAAACACTTTGTTCTTAAGAAATACATACAAAGTACCTGATGAATTAGAACCTTAAACTAGAAATAACGAAAAGAAGAGTTTAGAAATACTTAAGGTAAACTTCAAATACCTGGAATACAAAAACAATAATATTTAAAAATACAATACCTACCGAAGTATAATTTTTATTTCAATTTCAATCTTTATTTTACACATACGTATAGAACCAAGGAGAACAGCGGAATCAAAAGGGAAATATCACTGATGGCTCGTTCGGCGACGTTCGCCGAGCTGGTGGCGCTTGCGTTTCGCAACCGATTCGCGGACAGGAAGAAAAGTTAACCGCGAGTCAATATCCTTGGCCTGGTTCGAGCTGTGCTCGAGTTTTGCTTTTCTGTACGATTTAGCGGTACGGAAGATCGCGATGGTTCGCGTGTTAATTCGCAATACGCGTGCTTACACGCGCCGCGCGATACCTTGCTGACCTACTATCCTTTATTTTCGTAATTCGATTGCGACCATCCCGCGGATAACTCGATCAAAGTCACTTTAAACCAACACGCTGACTGTTATGCTATAACCTTCTCAATCTGAATCGTAACGATCCGCGAATGATTTCGCGTCAGATTGATTCGATCGATTCACGTTGTCGTATGATCGACCTTTTGATCCTCGAGTTTTATAATTGCTTGTACACGCGAGATCCGCGAAAAAGCAGTTGCCATTCGCTGCTTGCCGCTAGATTATCCGATAGACTGCGACTAGAAGACGCTAGCACGTGATTGAGAACCGAACGAATATTTATGCTAGATTATCGCTGGTTATATAGGAGCTACGTTAAAAACATGCGCATTGAAATTTGATCGCAATTACGTGATGAGATTATTTGTTACGCAGTATGACCGAGAAACGAGGGAATTTTGTGCAAATCGTTGAAGTGTTAAGAGCGAGAGTCAGAGTTAGAGAGAATCGAGTCGTGTCGAGCGAGAGTCACTGAAAAATTCAATTATCGTATCATTATAATTTGATTATCAGGTACAGTTCTCGTTATTTTGTTCTGTATTAAACGAGCAAAACGCAAGAACGTGTAATGTGCGGGATTTACGGTGCTTGGCGATCGAATTAGTAGTCAAGATTTCCAACGTATTTTAATTTTTCTTTTTGGTAAAATTCAGTAGAGTAAACGAAGTCTAACGTTTTATTAATTAATCATTAAGATGTTGTACACGTTGATAATTTCTATTTCTCCTCTGGCCTTAATGATACCTCGTACTCGGCTTTTTTTTTTCTTCCGCGGTAATTATGGTAATACGACGTTCTGGGATGAGTGCACAAGTGATTTCAGACATATTTAAGCGTTCATGCGAAATGAATTGCTTGGTAATAAGAGTGTCGAGGTATTCTTCGATTGGCGGAATTCTGTAATTTCGCTCCTTACCATGGTATAGTTAGAAATTAATTGTTACGTATAAATTATCATCTTATTTAGTAATAAGTTGCCTAACCGAGAATAATTTGGTTTGCTAATTTGATGGCCCCGGACTGTATAAAAATGCGGAATGAGTGGGACGCGAGAGAGACTCGAACGAACCATCGTTCTCAGTTCCAAGAGCTGAAAGAAAGTCAGAGTTCAAAGTTCAAAAGATCCAGT
The DNA here is from genome assembly GCF_011952205.1 of Bombus bifarius. Lineage (NCBI taxonomy): Eukaryota > Metazoa > Arthropoda > Insecta > Hymenoptera > Apidae > Bombus > Bombus bifarius. The sequence goes on along the minus strand of NW_022884569.1, from coordinate 107,232 downwards.
TGTATCGAACGAGAGTCATTCTAGAATGCAGTTATCGTTACATTTCATTTCTATTTTATCTCTAAACATAGTCTTTTTTCTTTTCTTTACTATTTTATGCTCCTGAGTAAAAAGCTGCCTGTAAATGAATATCCTTAATCTGTAATACCATGCTGCTTTTCTTTTAGCCCAAACGACGAGCAAGCCAATTTCCCATTCTCCGTTCAATGGCGTCTTTTTGCCTTTGTTTTTTTAGCGTGTTCCTCAGGAGGACAGGCATGGAGGATTCGTTTGTGAAACTGCGAGGAGGAGCCGTAAAATTGTCCGTTTCGCACGACAGCGTTTTCCCCGGAGAAGTTCCTCACACTCGACCTCTCTCGTCGCTGGCCAGCCTAGCTACCCTCGAGGTTAGTACCTTCTTTATTTACGAGCTACTGAATTCGAAAAAGAACGACGATCAGAGGGGCGAACGTTAAAAAAGAACGTTGAACAGCTTAACGCAAGCGTTTCGAATGCTACGAGCGTCTTGGAAGCCAAGTTGATCGACTCTCAATTTCATTTCTCGAATAGTGAAAACTAGTGAAAACCTGCGGTGAAATTCCGCGTAGGTACAGATAGCAATCAAGTTTGCCGATCGTATTTAAAACGGGCGATATCAGAGGAAAAAATCTGTACTAGTCTCGTTGAGATGTAACACGTTCACCGTTTGAAAACAATCGCATCGGACTTGATTCACGGTGATTGTTGTAATTCCTCTGACTAGAGCGGAGAATGATAAACAGAGACGCGGAGGAGGCGTCATTCTCGTTATCCAATGAGCATAATGCCAAGGCAGGCATTCTAGGCACGCGTGAATCGAGTTAAGGCGGTTACACATGTCCAGGATCGGCTCGTGACTCGTCTTCCAATTTCCTCGCCGCGTGCTCTCACGCTGTGACTAACGTTTCGTATCCTTAACCCCTTAACGTACAATTCTTTTCAACTTAGCCGATCAAAGATGCACAGTTGTCTTATTTTCGTCCCAGCGGGATTGCCTCTCGACTGCGTAATAATATTATATCTTTTGTAATTCCAAAATCATTTGTATATCGTACGTTTTTGATACAGCAAGATGCAAAAGAAGAGGGAGCGAAGGGAAACAAACCTTTTTACAAACGAGAATTGTTTATTAGTAGAAAAAATTGGCTATACCTGTGGGGACATATCATCGACCAACCTGCTTCGATTTCCTGCGATCCTGCACCTTAATGCTGATTAACTTTTTCGTTCGATGCTCGCTAAACGAGGACAAAGCCGTTCGATGATTTCTCACGCGGATTTCGACGCGTTCGACCGTGAACTTCGGCGTCTAAATCGAGCACCGAAATACGAAAACGGCGCGTTGAATTATTTATGAAGGAATCGTGACACGGCGAGTGCAATGTGCCACGGAAAAACGAAAATCCTTGGTCAAGAATATACAGTGGCTCATGAAAGTATTTGGCTGTTTACCATAAAAGAACTTTCTTGTATGTTTTATGTACGTTGTATAAAACATTTCGAAATTTGATCAGCGTTGTAACGAGATACGACCGTCGTAGTTATATTTGTCAAAATTGAAAGCAATCTTAAAATGTATACATATAGCAAATTCATAATACGGATAAATGTGTCCAATGTGTTAGGTTGTCCGGAAAGTTTCTTTCGTTTTATGAGGAAATAATAGACGCACAACGTTTTTTGTTTTATATTATTTTGTCGAATTACGTACGATCCATTTTGTTCTGTTGAGATAAACACCGCGACATTTCACAGACTTGGTTTCACGTTTGTACGAAGACGCACTGTTGTAAAAAAACAAAAACTGTTTGTTTGCGAAAGAAAGACACTTTTCGGACAACCTAATATACGTTCGTAAGAAGTTTCTATAGGTGAAGAAATGCTTATGAGCCATACTTTGACCAGCCACTGTACAGAGACGTGGCTGTGTGTGCTTTCCATCGATGTATATTCTTTTTCTTGTTTTGCTACGCTTGCCGAGCGTAGGCGTGCTAGATCGCGCGACTCGCCGAACAAATAATTCATTATCGTCGTTGCGGCCCGGTGATCGACCGAGATTCCACGGCCGACGATTTATAACGCGTTGACTTGTGCTTTGTTTGCTAATTGTCGTCGCGTGCTTGCTTGTACGCGACTCACGAGATTCGCTCTTCCGCCCACAGCGAAGAATAGTTTCCAATCAATCGCTGTTCGAGCGTATTTTTTCCTCTTTATTGTTGCAAATGAATATATTCGTGCAATAAAATCCGTGTCTTAATACGTTCACAATGTGGAGTGAAAACGTGTTTCGCTCTCGTATATCCGGGAAAGTTTCTTCAACTCTGTTGTAGTAATTATCAGTTACACGCACAATTAACTCTTTGACTGTAATTTTGACGTTGGATAATGTAGCACGATCAGAATATAGAAACAACATTTTGTCCGTTTGTGTACATTTACGAGTTGTTTATTTATTTTCGTGGCTTGTTTATCACCGTCACCGGTGTTTATTTACATTTGAAGATGTTTGTGTGCACAGTCTCATCATTCATTTATATTTTCCTTTGTTTATTTACCTTTTCCTTCGTGTACTGACAAGCATAAATATGAATTATGGCGCAGGTGGTATGAGAGTCATTGACGCTGGTATCTTCGATTTGTAAATTACGCAACTAACGATAACCGATACGTCTTCAAACCACATTCTAGTCCGTACTTTAAAAAAATTGACACAAGGCTATCACGTAGAAACAAAGGTTCATTTATTACTTATTATTAATATATCACCTATTGTTCGTCATTATCCCTACCCATTCTTTAAAAAGTTATTAAACCTTGCAGTTTAAAAAATTGTTAAACAGTAAGGAGAACTTAAATAAAGAAGTTACATTTGTACCTCAAAACTATCTATTTACATTAAAAATTTATAAAAATCACTCGTTTATATTGTCGTCACGTGAGAATCTGCCCCTTAAACTAAATCGTTGCTGGTGTCTTTATGTAAAATTCGCTGTAACTCGAAGACAAAGACAAATAGAGCATACGTTTATACAAATCTTTTTTATTATTTCGGTGTGCTGAGGCCACCCGTAAAATATTTCTTGGGAATTAGCTCTTTGACGATCTCTGTACATCTGTGAATTTACAAACCGCGAGTAAAATTTCTATCTCGTTCGAAAGCGAGGAGCGAACGTTTTGCGCTCGGAAGCTCCTCAGGACCGAAGCGTAGAAACATCGAACAGATCCTTTCTACTCGCGTTCCACGCGAAGAGAAAAAGCGGCGCCCGCGCTCGCGTTCCGTTCTGATACTCGAGGAAAGTCACGAATATTGTTTTCGCGTTCATGGAAAACTGCGTGACACGTGGAAGCAGCACAGCGTGTCGTGACCGTGGCGTTACATTTCTTTCTTTATTTTACAGCGGAGGCAAACGAGAAAGAGCAACGAGATCGAGCACAAGGAGTACAATCAACACGTCGTGCAGAGGCACAGGATATCTCTTCGGGTAATTTTTCTTACATTTTCTGACACGGACATTGAAATCCCACGAATGTCTCTTTTACGTGCGATTGATCGCCGCGTAAATTTCTACCGGTAAACGAATTCGAATGCAGATCGAAGGAAAATATGCAGATCGCGTGATAAAAAGGGATGTTTTTAATATGAAAAAGGAAAAACCCAGAATATTAGTTGTTGAAACTTACATTGTTTTAATATCTCCAATGTTTTAATGTTTCTCGATGCATATTTGAATATCATGATAAGCAATATTTTTTTTAATTACGCAAAAGTTAGACAAACACGAGACCGATTGGGAATATTCCGCTGAATTTTAAAACTGCTTTTAAAGAAAAAAAAGAGAATGAAAAATGTGACTCATCGTGTCCTTCCCCTGCTGTTTTCAGTTATAAAAGAAAGTGAAAAAAAGAAAGTATCATTCCGATACTTAATCGTGAAAATAAATTTCAGTGGAACACGTAACAAAACTGAACGAAAGGAAGAAAGGAGGATGAAAGTAGGAATATCTTTTAACCGAACGTTTGATCGTCGATAAATAAGTAAATGTTCGTTGCTGAAACGAAGAACGGGATGAGACGAAAAGAAACGAAAGAAAGAGAAAATTCCGTAAAAGCGTTAGTTAAAGCAGAAATGGTCGATTCGCGAAAGAGGTTCCTTTTTTCCCCAACGTTTTAATAGAGACGTCAGCGTTAAAATCTAGGCCACGGGGTTTACAGAAACGATAATTACGGGTAGCATAGTGAATAATTACCGAGTGTGCATGCGGTTCCTTTGCAGGTGCTCGAGCAAATAAAGACGGTCATAGAGAACCGGAACCAGCTAGCCTCGGCGACCTCCTCGGATACCACGAGCACCATACACGTGAGTATCGAGACGTCATATCAGATCTGGTAAAGGAGAGGAAAAAGAACAAAGAGAGCAAAATAAAAAAAAAGAAAAGAAGATAATAAAAAAGAGGGCCGTAGGAGAGGGAAGGGTTGGAACTTTTACTCGTTCATCGACCTCGTCCGCGGCAGACACCAATTTTTCCGCGAGCTTTTATCTCGATATGAAAGTAAGACCGGAAAGAAAGTCGTTGCGGTAAAAGATGAGAACGAGAGCAACAAAAATTGATTAAGACCCTGAGCGATCCTTCGTACAACGAGATTTTATATATTTTTCAAATCCACCACAGCTTTTTCCCTACCGTTTGTGAATCTGCTTTTTCCAATTATGTTTTACTCTCGCGGATCTCTACCTATGATGAAACAATACGTAATTGTTTGCAACAATAGCGTGACGCGATAAACGGTATCCAATCGCAAGGCAGATAGTTGTAAGAAAGAATTCGCCGATACAACGAAGGATTAGATTCCGCGCGTACTGTTCCTTACCATTTGTCGTATCTCGTGTCACACTTGGTTTTTGCGTTTCAGGCTGTCGGTGAACGTTATCAGCAGGAAACCGCCGAGGTAAGATAGCAACGATGAACACTTTTCGTTCTGAGTATCGGTGTGATCGCGTAGCGCTTTAGCGGTTCGGTGATTAGTCGCGTACGCGATGTGCGCTTGTCAACTTGTGAGCGAGCTTCCTGTACTGCGAAGCGTTCGCGCAAGTCGTTATTTATACGACGGATCGCTTTCGCGATTTGTGTCGAGCAGGAAACGCTCGATTTCGCGATCCGTGTCAAATAAGAAACGATCGAATTCGTATCTCTTGAGATCTGTCGCAAGTATGAAAGTTTACCGGTGAAGTAACTCGCGTATGGAAAACTGACGGTATAACATGGCCGACGTGCATCGCAGATCGCTGAGGAAATTCCTGAACAAAATACGGTTGTTGAATTCGGTCGTCTCGAATTTTCGGAAACAGATAACAACGGTAAGGAGGAAATGCACGGCGAAGAACTTTCTCTGCTGAGAGTTTCAGAGATACGACACCGGTGACATTCGAGGCTCGTCATTATATACTTTCATTCGTTACGTCATTTTGATGTGTGACCACGACACCGGAATGTTTAGATAACATCGACGGAAATGTCGATTCGCTATTTTGCTAAGGAAAAAAAAAAACAAAATAAAATAACGACACGTGTAATTGAGTGCGCAGTTGATTTATTCGACTTTCGATCACACCGTCAGGACAATACTTGCGTTATTGGTCATAAATATTAGGACACCCGTTACATTACTTCGTTACATTAATCAGGAAATATTGACAAATCATTTTTTTCTTTTTTTCTTAGAATTTTGCATTATAAACCATATATAGAGTGTCTCGTTTATATTCAATTCATTGCTATCTTATATTGTATGTCAGGACAAAATTGATCAAGTTGTTAAAAACGAGTAACATGGAGACACAGGATTTTTTCCCTTGACGTTATCTTTTTCGAGCCTTCAAGCTAGTCGATATTTTTAAACAAGAATATACGTTAAAAAAATCACGTTAAGCTACTTGTTTAAAAGCTGCTATAATTTTAATATTGTAAAATTTATCGTACAAAACAGAAGGAGAATACCGTGCCTTTTGTTATCTTGTGTCCTGATATTTATTATTGATATTAGCGTAATCAATTGATTCGCTACGATCCTCTGTACTATATTTCCTGGGTGTGGCTATGACGTTAATTTCCGATTCTCTCGATTTCCAGAATCGTTTCATCGGCTTCGAGAAGCAGAATAAGAGCGGAGAAGAAAATCAAGCGAAGGTGAGTCTTCTTAATTCTGGGGATATCTCGATCGGTCCAGCCATTTGTTTTGGTGCGCCAACTGCGAAAGGCAGACGGGATATTCCATTAATAGTGGAATCGTAAATCAGTATCAAGCAGTAAATTTCAGCGGGCAACAGGTGGCGAATGGTGACCGATAGAGAACCGTTGATTTTCGTCGGTTTTTTTCACGTAGCTTCGCGTTTTTCATCTTTACGGCGCCAACGACTTGGAAAAACGTTTTCGCCGACAGCGCGGAACGTTCCAAATGAACGACGAAACGAATCGAGGGCTGGAAAGAGAAACGTCGAAAGCAATTTTTCGCGTGCTACTGGGCAGCGTTCCATTAGGCAGATTTTTAAACAACGAAATTGTAAAGTAACCGACTGCACGGTTTTCGTTGGCGATAGGTCCGGGAACGTCGCAAACGCAGTAGCTCGCGAAGATATTTCGATACTCGTCATAGAAAACTTTCGTTACGTTCGTATGCGTTCCATTCTTACGCGTAAATCTTAGAACAGTTATACTTCTTGACATAACTGTGATATTTTTTGTAGATTGTGGACACTTAGCTAACATTAGTCAGCGCGCACATGACATAACTATAAAAAGATTCTATGAGTGAGTCAGTGGTAATTCGATTATTAAAGGGATCCGTACAAGTATGAAAATCGCCGGAAAAAGCCACGATATTACGTCTTTGTTGATATTTTTCATTGTCGTGTTACCTTGTAACTGCGAAGGAATATTTTAATATAAAATAGCTAAAAGTAATTTCAAAAAATAATTTCAAAGACACAGTCGACAAATTCCTATAGAAGCTATAGGTGTAAGTTACACGATATTTCTAAAATTGCGAAGATGATGGAAAAACGTGTATTTAGTTGGAAAATCAATTAATTTGCAAACATTGGAGATTAATTGACAATGTACTACATATGACAATTAATTTTTTATAAAAAATAGAAAAGCGCGACTTTATCGCTTCGTTCATCTCCTGTAATAGTTACATCAAATTCAATCCCATCGCTGATATTCGCGTCTCTCTGTCGACGAAATAAAATCGTTTCTGCGAACGAAACCACAGAGCGCTCGCTGACAGAATGTTTTAAGTGCCTTTTACGGGAGTTCTCGTTGTTCCGCGCGTCTCTCACGTTGGACTTGCTCCGCTTCCCCGCGTGCCATACCGCTATTATTTCCGGCTGTTCCATCGCGAATCTCTGCTCTTATTGTCTAGCTCGCGACACACGACAAACCGTTAAAACAATGCCCGGTACCCGCATATAAATCGAACCCGACCGCCTCCACCGCGGAAAACACTTCCAGGAACGTGTGCCGCGTTAAAAGAAGTGGGTTAGGTTTTATCCGATTCAGTCGTTTACTTTTAAGCGCATTTGCTCGCTCGTAGTGGCAGCCTACATATCTGCGAACCATTTAAAGCGCCGCTACGTGTTGCGTCTGACACGGTGAAAAAAGAAAAAGCAAAAAGAGAGCGAGGGAACGAAGAAAAGTTGTCTGAACGTGAATATTCGAAATTGAATATCCGAGGAGTGATTAGATTCTCGAGGCGTAAGCATCGAATATGGACCACCCGAAGAATTTTTATTTTTACAATTCGTATTATCCCGTGAAATGAAGAGTTGAATTTTAGCAGCGAGATTTATTCACTACTAACGTGTCGTACATATTATTCGAAAAGTTTGCAGCGAGTTTTGTCAATCGATATATTCTGTGTGGGATTCGATGGAATTGGAACAAGATTGTTTGTTATAAGTTTCTGCCAACCAATGAAATAGGCATGAACAAATTTCGTTTATAATTATTTCAAAAACATTGGAAGCGATCGTATGTAGATCAAGATTCGTTAACGAAAAGGTTTTATCTTTCAATAAGATAAATCGATGCCTGTTCGTGTATCGATAAAGAACTGATTGCTGGACGTTAAACGTAATGTCCGACTTTTTGCTATCTCTCGCGTGTATCGTAATCTCATTAGCATTTACCATAGCCTTTATATTTGCTCGAAACATCTGATATTCTAAAAGTCTTGCAAAGATATTCGAAGGAATTGATTAACGAAAAATTTCTCGAGTAAAAGTGAAGTATAAATAGAAAAAAGTTCTCGAACAAAATGACGCGCGTCTTGTTCAGTATAGCGTGTATATGGGATATTGTAATTAAAGAATTGAAATTCTTGCATGTGTTCTCTAATTCGATGATCAGAGATCGTACTTGGGAATTACAAATAGTTGTTTAGAGAGAGAGAGCGAGAGAGAGAGCGAGAGAGAGAGAGAGAGAGAGAGAGAGAGAGAGAGATAAAAAATATATACGTTCGAGAGTGAGCGCACTATGAATAGGACAATATATAAAAGCGACGCGATATGGCGTTTACCGTTACTTGGCCCGAACACTCGTTACAGCGAGGATCGAGCCGTCGAATGCTTCGAGTCTCCCCCAGCTAGTTCTCTTTCGGTTCATTGGGAAAACCGACAGAGAACGGTATTACGCCTCTGTCGCGAGTGGCAAAGTTGTTTTCATTCGGCCGCGCTCGCGATGACTAACTGCACTCGTTGCAACGCGTTGCCGATTTGCACTTCTATTCGCGACACGTCACACATGTAAATAGATTTTGTTGTCCGTATGAAATTCCAAGCACGACCTCGTTGTGCTAATCTCTTGCAAATTCAATCTTCGTCATGTAGAAGTCAAAGTTATTGCATGCAAGTTCAGAACATTGTACGATCGTTAGACTGCAGATTTTTATGCATGTATGGACAAATTTGAAGGTGAAAAAATGCACATAATATGCGAAAGTATATAAAATATCCAAAATATAGCGTCCTTTACAATGTTTTATAGATAAAACGATTTTTTATTCAAGTTTCAATTCTTTTATTGTGAATAATACAAATATGAATTTGCATAAATATCTGCAGTCTAATGATCATCGTACCACGCGGCTTTGCAAGTTACTTGTTTTAAAAATTATTAGCGAATTGATGATGTTATAGAATTCTTTATTATTTCTGATGGCTTTCGTCAAGTTTTTAGCGCACGTTACATTATTTTCGTAAAGAATTGTGTAAATCACCGTATCTTTTCCTTATTATATACTAGAACAAGCTTTTCTCATTTGTTTTTAAATTTTTTCCAGCATTTGAAATTCGAATTTGGTGCTCACCGTCGAATGAGTACATTCGATATAATGTTTGAATGACATCTGGACTGTATTTACTTAGTTAGACGATGCGACGCTAAGTAGATACGGTCGGTAATACACAGCCAAGTAGAGTCGTCTGTTGCTAGTTACCAAGCGAGTGGTACGTTTGTACGTCGGTAAAACAAATGTGCAGCAGGTAGTACAGTTTACTGTTGAGTTATTTACAAGTAGTACTTGTAGTAGCGCGATACCATTGGAAATGTTTGATAATATTTAGTAACATTCTGTATCGTTGTAACACGCAATTATTTGTCATAACCATCATCGTAACTTTCTTTTATTTATAAATAGAGTTTTATTGCTTAAAACGAGTCACTATACGTATTTTGTCGAGAGATAGAAAGAACGAGCGCTTAAAATTGCTTGACCGCTTTGTGAGGTGGAACTTTCTTTGTCCGTTACGTAAAAAGGCTCGTACTTTGGCTTCAATCGAACGAGAGAACGCTTGTGAAACTAGAAAATATCTCGGTTTTAGTTTTTTGTTGCCACTTGGGTAACTCGACCGCGTTATTTAGTTGGTATTATGATTTAATTCAGTATCCAACCATTGATGTTCTGTCCCTATTAAGGATATACCTAACGTTGGTCATATCGCTCCCCGATGAACTTTCTTGTCTTTTTCTTAACCAGAGAAGATGTGTTAACTGCCAGATCGCGAGGGACATAATAATTTCTTATTTAAAAATTCTCTATATTTTTACATGTTGGTTCCATCCTGTTAAATTCGCATATTTACATTTGCAAGGACTAAAATCGAATATAACTGAAATTTATTCGTCTTTGTAAATTCACTGATCTTTTAATTCCACGATTATACAAATTTCCGATTGGGGGATAATTTCGTTAAGACGTTCGCTGCTATCGACGCATACGTTGCGTCAATACAATTATCTAACAATTACAAGTGCAGCTGACGTAACTATACATTTTTATTCGGATGCCTTTCGTCAAAATGGCTTATGTAGGAAGTTGTAAAACAGCGATTGATGTATTAGAACGGTTATTTAATCTGTAAAGCGGTATCTTCGAGAAAATAGATACGATGTATTTTCCAAATTTAATTTTCTCGGAAATAGGAGGGTATAAAAAATGTTATCCTACATTTTCTTCATACATGCAATAATTATTATTCGTTCCTCTTTCGTTGAAAATCAGTCATTTTCGTGTATATTTGACAAATTTTCAAGTTCGATTTTCTCGAAAACGAAGCGTTAAACGAAGAAATCTTATTCGATCTTATGATTACCGGAACGCTGTCTAACATTTGTAATATTTTTGGGTCGGTCCATCAGAATAACAAACGAAAGATTTATGAAACACTCTTTTTCCGTATCAGCGCACGGCTTTTGACATTTGCTCGTGAGCTTGGCAGAAGGTTCGTAAGTCAGTTTGGTATTTGCGTGGCATTTATTGCACTGCGTTGCTTTCGTCACGGAATGCCAGCAAGGCCGGCGAATCCTTACAAATCCTCGTGGTGAACTGCGGTACCGTTAGCTCGGTGAATAAAATCTCCGCCTCTGTTTATTCGATAAATTGGTACGACTGCTCGCGTACCGGCCCCGATCTCGAAACGAGAGGTCGCCGTCGAAAGCACGTGCCACTGCTCTTCCCCCGAATTTCTACTTTCCGCGATAGTTTCCCTCGAAAATTGTATTATCGTCGAAACGTTACGAAGGCATCGCACGACTCGTCATTGCGACAGGATATTCCGAAATTCTCGCTGGTTTCACCGACGCATCAGGATTACGGAATCGTAGCCGATCGTAACCTTAAACTATAAGTAACTATACTGCGCTGAGCTGAAATATCAATCGAGATGGTACACGAGCAAAGGGAGTACTCTTTCTTCCTTCATTCATTGTCGCGCGATATTATTCACCGCGTTTCGTAATCGTAGAATTGACTCTGTAACTCGAAGATCTTTCTCTTGCTATTTTTAAATTCGATATATCGTCGAGTCAATGTTCATATCAAATCTACTTATGCGTTTGATTTTCAGATTAAATTTTTTTTAACAATTTCAGCGTTTTCGTCATCCCTTTCGATTTATAGAAAACGTGGATGACATTAGCAGACCAACACGAATTCCGTTAAACCAGCAACGTAACAACTAAACTAATGTTATTCGTTTCTTCCACCTTATATAATCGAATTCGTCGGTACGCTTTTCAACTATCTGATATTAACATGCTTCGTTTTAACCGGCAAGTGGCATAATCACAGAGAACAGCAACTGGTCTACTCGTATATTTTAAACCTAAGAAGAACAGCATTCCGTCTGAAAAGAACTTCTTTCTGTTTGTACGAGGTACGTTCGTTCACGTGAGTTTCCCTGTCCAACGTCGGAAAAGGAATTTAGAAAAATGGGGGGGAAAAAGAGAAAAGAAACGGTACAACGTGCTCTGAAGCACAGGTTTCCAGGTATTACGTCGCGCGACGGTTCACCGATCGATTATGAAAGGACCAAGGCGACGAGAAAGGAACGGTTACGATAGGTCAGTGACGACGAAGGGGAAGCAACGAGACACGAAGAAAGAAAATGCGACGGCGACATCCTGATCGAGCGTGAACGCGCTCACAGGAGCCGCTGTTTGCTTTCTAAACGCTGGCTTAGCGAAAAAACACCGAAGATTCTGCTACGTTTTCGCGGTGTCGAAACGTTTTGTCAGGGCGAAGTGAATGTCTAGGTAAGAGGACAGCGGCGAGAGCGCGTGACAGAAGTGGAGGGAACACGATGCGAGCTTTCGTGCCATGGTGCTCGAACGAACAGCTGGCAAGCAGCAAGATTGGTAGCACCGTTACCGCGCTTGCTTGTCCGATTCCTCGTAGATCAGTCTCCTCGATCGTGCATCGTCCCTCTTTTTCTCTTGTCGGGGGTCATTAGTCTTCAGTGACGTATCCGAATAGGATTTGCCTCACGTTCCACGCTATCCTAGCAAAAGCTCGATACCGTTCGTCCTTTCGACGTTATACAAATTTGTATTACGCTTGATTACCATGTACTTGACGTTCGAACGAGTCATCGTGCTCGGCCTTCTCGAAAATTTTTCAAATCGTACACACACGTAGGCGTTGTATAAAACATTTTGAAATGTCATTGGCACCGTGATCAGACACGATCGTCGCGATTAGATCGGTAAAGTTTAAAACGAATCTGGAAATGTACGTACTTGCTGCTCTTACATCGAACGTGATAATTAACCTAAATTATCAAGAGAACGCTTAGTCGGTCACAATGTCGTGCTTACGCTAGATTAAGATCTTAAGACGCGTGTGTGTACGTACGTAAAAGTCGAAACTATTTGCAAGAGTTACGGTAACATGATAAATTCTACTAATTATGTACGCAAGTGGAATACTATTTCGTGTATCGCTAATAATAAACACAATGCAATTTTCCACGCTAAACGCGCAAACACCTTAGCGGTCGACGCGGCGTTAAATGACAATAACGACAACTTTCGTTCGCCGCTATCGCCAGCGTTTTTTTCCTAAACCTGTACGCCGTCGTATCCCAGAAATTCGGTCGTCGGCTCGGGCTCCGTTACCGACCAGGTTTGCCTGTTTTAACAGAATTATGGAAGCCCGAATGATTGCCGGTTTCCCGGATTCCGCTTGCGATTGTTTCGAATGGTAGTTGTGGCGCTCGACCGTGCGATTACGTCCCTGTCACCTGTGCTACCTCCACGACCGGCATTGCCACTTCTACCCGCGCCGAAAGTCAGCGAGCCGAAGAGGAAGAGTCGCCGCGAGCGGCCAGTACGACGACGCGTTTTCCGCGCGCGACACGCGTGTGTTTTACTCTCTTTCTCTGTCTCTCCGTCGTCTTTGTACGCGTTTTATATTTCCGCTTCGTTCTCTACTGGCTTCGCGCGAAGGGCTTCGCTCGGTGGTTCCTCGCCGCCTACTTTACGATCGATCGTGCCGGACACGAAGGTCGAGGCGGTTCAGTTCGAAGGCAGCGTTTCCGTCGGACTGCACGCGGTTACTCGCCGTAGTAAACACTCGTGCGGATCGTTCCATGGTGTTCACACATCGAATTGAATCACGTTGTCCCGATCGGCAAGTCATTTTTGGTGGTGAAGAATGATAGTCCGTGTTGGTGGAAATCTCGCGATAAGTATCCGTTTCTTCGTGAAACATCGCGCGTATGGCGATCGAATAGCTTTAATTGCTACCGAGTGCATTTTTATGGTGTACTTTTTATTTCCGGAATTTTTTTTTTTCCTTGCTGCGAATGATCGTAGCGACGTCCCTTTTATCGTAAATGCTGCATTTTTTTTATTCGATTACGAGGCCCTTTGACGCTCGAATAGCTTCGATGATCGAATAGACGTATTTTTACGGCGTGCTCTCATTTTCTTACATTTGATTAGTGGAAGCGATCGTGACGTTCTTTAATCGAATATCCTATTGGATCGTTCGACAAGTTGGCAGTACTCTTCGCTGTGTCGATATATTCTTTTGTGTATTTCTTGAGTTTGATAGATGACCGTTTCTTACAAAGTTCTGTCAGATAACGGGACACCGAATTGGAACGAGTATCGATTCTAAGTGGCACATTAAACGTTGCAATTACAAAGACGAAATTGATCAACGGAATAATCAACGGATCAACAGATAATAGAGAAATACGTATTGTATCAGAGCTAAAAGTTTCGTTACGAACTTTCAGAATAACCCGACAGTTCTTTTATCTGATTAGAAGGACTTTATACGAGAGTGCTTCTAAGCATTTGTAAGGACGACCCACGGCGCTTCAAAATACAGATTTTTTAAATTTCAGGCACTCGTTACAATCGCTTTTTTCGCGATAAACCGGTATCTTATTGATAACGTGTTCGATAAATTTTCATACATGTAGCATTTAAAGCCATTTGCCTGTGATAAACAGCTTAGATACTTATCGCGATTAGATCCATCCATTACCGGCTCTTTTATCCACCAATGTGTACAAAATAATATTAATTGAAAAATCTATCGAGCGCATAATCCAGGGATGATAAGAATAGGAAACTACAATAGCAGAGATTCCATGAAGTGGGCAAACTTTCTTACGAATGGATTACGCGATTATTATGCAACAACTTACCTTTAAATGCCTTTCAAAATGTGATAGTATAAAAATACCGATTTGAAAATATCGATTTATGTGGCAAAACAATAGAAAGATAATCTTAAAGATCCATTCCATTTTCTTTATATCTTCTTTTTCTTTCTTGGGATTTATCGTCGAATCGATCGAACGGACAATCGATCGTTTAAATAATTCTGTGCTTTTTGTGAAATGCTTTTGTGAATTGTCTTTCAATGAAATGTCTTGTATCTTCTACATATGTAGAACTTTACGTATCGCGTGTCATATAAAACGTTTCGTGTAACGCATATAAAATACGCAAATTAAGTTTCCACGAGTGTGTTTGAAAACTTTCGTCTACCTGTGTATATTTGAATGGCAACGAGCGCGCTAATTCGAAAATCGCTTTCCTAAATCTGACACCCGTGAATCGAACGGTACACGCGTTCCAATCCGTTTGAACGGTCGTTTAGAAAGCGGAATAGTTAGTTCGACGTCAAAATAGAGACAATTCGCGATTGTATTGCCGCGAAACGCAACGACGTTCGAGGATCGTTGCATCCTGCGGCACAGGAGCAGCGGGTGCAACGCGTTTGGCAATCAGACCGCATCGATCGGTCAATTCCAAGGCAGATAAACGACTCTCGGTGTCGGTACGAGCCGACGATGGAAATTAGCATGCTTCCTCCATTCCTCGTACTTCCTTTTCCTTCGCTTCAGTAAACGTACGCACTCGATGGAACGGCCGCCGCTCCATCTCTTCCTCCTCTTTTTTTCTTTTTTTAATTTTGTAACAGTTGTTCGGCGAATCTTTTTTTTCCGTTTTTCGTTTTATATCTTTCCATCTTCTACAAAGTGGCGAGAGAATGGTGAAAAAGAGTAATTGGAAAAGTTGGATAAAACAAAACGATTTTCAGAAGTTCCTGGCTTCTTAGTCGATTATCCTCGAAATTACCTTCTTTTTCCGCGTCGATGAAGCAACGAGATTGGTTGAGCCTCGAATTAACAATGGAGAAACTTTCTGGAAAATGGTGAATTAAATTATATCGGAAATTCCAACTTTATTTACGTTTCTATCGATAATTAAAATGCCACTTAAAAATGGCACTGTTCGGATATTTATAAAATAAGTATGAAAATAATAGTAATGTTATTATTTGATTTCAATTGTTTTGACTAGAGAGTACACTCGGTGTCTATGTATTCGAAGAGAGTACAGAGGAAAACGATCTTGATAGATTAAAAAGCGAAATTGAAATTTTAGTTTCGCGTGATAAAGCTTCGAGGAAGCTATTAGAGTGTAATAGAACACGTTGAGTGCTGCGCTGTTTTCGTGCAACCTTTAGCTCGAGTCACGTGCACCGTCAATAGTACGGTAATTAAAGCGTCAATAGATCGAACAGAAAGTGCAACGTGGCCCATATATCAAACTCTCGAAGGCTGAAACGATCGCTTGCGCATCTGAAAAATTACAAATTTAACAGCGGATTTCATGTGAACATTCAATATTCGTCAAAAGATTCGGAAATTTAACAAACTGTGTTATACGTTATATTAAACCTACATTGATATTAAAATCAGAAAGGTCATATATATATATATATATTGGAGAAAGCTTGTTTTTTAATCTCACACATCACGCGAAAAAGAAATTTCCATAAATAACGATAACGGCATCTTTGCCAAAACAAATTTCTTTCTTCGACCAACGGTCAACAAGTTTGTTCTTCAAGTACTCAAAATTTGCCTTTTTACTCTTGGATCAATTATTTTTACTATTGCGATTCGTTTTTTCGTTGTTTCCTTCAGATAGTTCATTCGTTTGGCAGACAGGTTGGCGATGGTGACGTTGCTGCTGAAAGAGATCGACGAAACGATCGTTTTAGCCGTGTCGTTGACTTCACGGCGTGTTTACCGGGTTTTGTCGACTCCGTGTGCCTCGTTCAGCCGCGATTTAAATATTTATAAGACCGCGGAATATGGATTCGTCGTACGGACCATGTTCGTACGGGACGTGGTTCATCGTTGGCGCGATTTTCTCTCGCGAAACCATTGGAATCGCAAGAACCGTAAGAGGACCGTTGCTCAATCTACTGACATTATCCGTTTCAACGAAAAGAGAACTCATCGAGATTCGATGCCATCGATCATCGTCCATAGATTTGAAATATTTCGTGAAAGCACGCTCTAATCCTTTCAGACGATTCGCTCGTTAGCATCGATAAATTGAAAAGGTGAAAGTATAGGGTGTCAAAACGCAGAAAAGAATATCACTCTTAATGAGCCATGGATTGGAGAAAGAAATCACGAACAAATCGACGATCTCCAGTTTTTCTTCTCTATTTTCTTCCCTTTTTTTATGCCAGATTCGAGATTGTCATCGTACGGAATTATAGAAAGCTATTATTTGTTAGATCTTTACGAAAGCGATACGATTGTTCGTGCGATAGACGAAAATAAAAGATTACCTTATTACCTGCACGATAATACATTAACGATAGTAATTAGACTGCGGATTTTCATGCGTTTGTAGAAAATTTGCAGATACAAAATGTACAGAATACACATAATATGCAAAGATATACAGGGTAGTTGGTAAGGGTGTGATTCTACGTGAAAAAAGAAGTCGAAAATATAAAATAAAAATTTTTCGTTTGAGGCTTTGTTTTCGAGAAAATCGAACAATTTTTATTCTATATTTTCGACTTCTTTTTTCGCGTAGAATCACCCCCTTTCCGCTTGTACCACCAGTTACCAACCACCCTGTATAAAACAGCCAAAGTGTAATAGTCTTGGAAATATTTAATAACTAAGACAAGTTTCTATCCAAGTACCGTTTCTTTAATTGTATTCACAGAAACATGAATTTGCATAAATATCCG
The DNA here is from genome assembly GCF_011952205.1 of Bombus bifarius. Taxonomy (NCBI): domain Eukaryota; kingdom Metazoa; phylum Arthropoda; class Insecta; order Hymenoptera; family Apidae; genus Bombus; species Bombus bifarius. The sequence continues at coordinate 89,850 of NW_022884569.1, read as the reverse complement.
CAGTCTACCAATAATATTAGCAAACCGGTAAGTTGAAGGTTTTAGATTATAGACCTGTTTTTTACAACATCGTAATTTATTTTGTAAGGGAGTCCTATTAGTAATTGATCGGCGATGTATTTTCCCTCGTCTTTTTCTCAACATTCTTTACCTTTTTCTATTAAATTTCCAATTGTGTACGATTTCGAAATTCTATTTACAAGATGACTCTTTCAATTCGATTCAAAACGAGTAAATATCTTGTACATTTTCAGATTGCTAAAATCGTGATAGTCGTGTTCCATTACGCTGCCAATGAAATTTCAAAATGTTTCGTATAATACACGCGATGTATTGGTAAAAATCTTTCGTGATAGGCGTAAATATTTTAGTTAGTCAGAGCATGTGTATCCTTCTTTCCGCACGGTTTATAATCGTAGCAGAACTTGGACCAGCTATAGAAGGTCGGGAAATTTTTTCAAGCATCGTCGAAAGCGACTTTTGTATTCGTTTCACTAGGCGAAGTCGTTGGTGCGAGTCTGAAAAACGAGACGACCGCTGCTTAGGCCAGAGGTTGAAACATAAGACTAGTTATAAGATTTTTCATCCGGCGGAGCAACGACGTATCTCACGTTACTCTGTCGTTGTATCTTCGCGATCGATCCCTCTTTCTAGCTTTTCGTTTCGATTCACTTTCCCGTAACACGCACCAACACATCGTTCGACTATACGCATCGCGCGAAAAAGAAGTTTCAAAATACACTGTGACTTCTTTGTCAGGTCATTCCGTGAGTGATACAGTTGTATATTGAATCAAAATGAAAAGTTATCCACCGACAGTGATATATTTTTCAGTACTTTTTTAGATAATTCTTTCGGAGTATCTGGAAAAGAATTTCAAAATATACGATAAATTCTTCTCGAAATAAATTTCGTTATCTTCGTACGATCGACAAAGTCTGACGGTATCTATATATTTCTTAGTGTAATAAATTCTTTCTGTTTTTATCGATATAAAATGGGTTTACGATAAACAGAAAATGTCCATATGTCACGCTATCAATGTACACGGGATTATACGCGAAATCGATCGTTAGCTTTGATATTTAAAATTTAAGATCCTCCTCGGATAGGTGTTTGATAGGTGAAACGATCGAGCATATTCGCCTAATGGATGTCCTCGATATGTTCGTTCAATCGACCGTAAGAGTCGCTTTCTTTTGGGAGACACGTGGACGATCATTTAGCGTGAAGAAAGTCTTATAATTCGTCTTGTAATTAAAAGTAGGGTAATCTGAGGTAAAACGATGTTAAGGGGAAACAGCTACAAATTCTTTCTTTTCACATTTTGTACCTACTTACTAACACAATGCCTTATTTTTCAATCTAACAGTAAGCAAACGAAATACTTTTGAAGTACCTGGCAATTCTGCAATTTTCATTTTACCGGAAGCCTATCAGTTTCTCATCTTGTCGCAATTAAAACGACAAACGTGAATCGGAAAAATATATATCGTTTGACCATTGCATCTTAACAAATAATATTTAGTAAACGTTATCATCCGTTGGACCTTATCTCGTCTTATAATTTTTATTTTTATCACAATTTTTATCACAAAATTTGCACAGTACACAATGAAATTTCGCGAAGACCCTTTCCTTTTTATCAATGCCGTTTTCGACATTTTTTATTTCGTATTAATAATAATATAATAAAATATTACAATAGTTGCTTGTGCTTAACTATTTTTATAATTCGCTGCAAAATTTGTCCCGAACAAAATTTTAACGAAAAAATTGCTATTCCCTAATGCCTAAAAAATATTAATTAAAACAATTAACTAACTATATATACTTCCATCGACGGTATTCGCATTAAATAGATCGACATTCGTAAAAATCTATATGATCGACAGCATCAATTACGAATATTCGATGAACAGATTACGAGTTGATCGATCGTTGATTTTGGCGCCTGGGCGCTACCACAGTTTCGCAGGATGCAAAGAGGGAGCGAGATTCCAGGGGCGCGTTGAGGAGGGAAAACGAAGCAAGAAGGGAAGGGGAAAAAGTGGAAAACAGGGTGTACAGCGGCAACGTTTGATCGTTGAAATAGAGGGTCGGCGCGCAATTAACCGGTCGGTATGACGAAATGGCACGGCTCGGCCCCGTGAGAACTAGGCGAGTCTTAAATCGTATTCCGCGTGCGTGTCACTACGCCAGGGCGAGTTCTCTTTCGCTCGGAACGAGTTCTTGAGGACGCGCTCGTGGCGTGACCGAGGTCGCAAGAAGAAAGAGAAGAAAACTACGGCGCGTTCGCGGTAATCGCTCGTGCTCGCGGATAAGTGGCCGTCGCTCGTGAATTCGACCCGGTTGTCCTCGCGTTTCTTTTCCTCATCTTCGCGATATCCCGTGAAACGACGTTTAGAATCGTTTCGGCTCGCGATTCTTTGTTTCCTTCGCGCCTTTTGTTCACGCTCGTTTCTCAATCCGTCCAATTACAGAGGAAAGAAAAGTGTCTGTTAAACAGCCAATTTGTCGCCGATTCGTGCCAGGTTGCACAGATTAACACGTTTACTACGTTTTATCTTTTGGAAAGTTTGGAAAGGTCGAGTTTTATTCAGAGAGATAAACATCATTGTACGGAAATGATCCTCTTGTAACACGAAGATCGATATCGCGGGGGGAAGTATCAGCGGAAAGCAAACGTGTTATTAGTTTCTCAAAAAGCGACGTAAGAGCGTGATAAGCGTATACGTGTGAAACTTAACATTTCGTTTCGAAGAAATCGTACAAATACAATTACATATATTAATAATGTTAGGAATTCAAAGAAAGGTAATTGCCATGTAAAAAATATCCTAAATTTGCTGTTCTTGATAAGAAGAAAGTTTTCATCGCGTTGATAAATTACGTAACAGAATCACACTTAAAACCCCCAAATTATCAGAAGATAATTTCGCCTGACCTAAAGTCTGTTATATAATTTTCCTACAATTTTTACACCCCGTTTTATCTAAACTATTATCCAACGGCGTTGATCGAAAAACCAACGTGACTAACATCGAACAAATTGCAAAGACTGTACATGCGAAGCAACGGAAACTTACTTGGAATTTTATTTTCCGAGCGTTCGAGTAATAAAAAATATCAAAAAGTTGCGCGCGCTAACGTAGGAAGAATGCGAGATCGGTGCAAAGCGTGCAGTTATCTGTTATCGGTTTTCAGCGAACCGACACGATAAGTGCAGTATTGTAGAACGAACGCAAGAGGTTCCGCAGTGAAATCATCGAACGTCCACGCTCCTGATTCGTCGCGGTATGATGCATTTTCACGCGAGCCGTGGATCATTTTCGTGCTCCTTCCTCGACTAGTCTACTCTCTTTCCGCGTATTTTTTTTTTTCTCTCTCTCCCTCGCCTCGCCCCTCTCTGCATCGCGCGACAATGGCACGGAAACGCGAGCACGTCGCTCGTAGCGTGGCGTGCCAGATTTCCAACATCCTGCCAACCTGCTTCAACATTCCGGATCGAACGGTCGGCCTTTGAATTTCAAAGTTTGAACGTACAACACGATTCTAATCTCGTATGGGCGTGCGTTTTCACTGTGAAATATGAAGACGTTGATTTGTAAAGGAAATTCCTGCGAAACGTTGAATCACCTGATAGAAAGCGAAATTGGTCGACCAGGGTTCGTTAATGAGACGTACGGTTGCAGAATCATCGCGCCGATACGATACGAGTTTCAGTGTCGAGAATCTACGGTTTCTTCAGTTTCTTCGATTTGCCTTACTTTCCATTTCCGTGAAAGCCGCGCTCGTTTTCCGCGGCATCGGACGCAGCCGATTACCTTCCAGCTCGAATCTTCGCGGATCAACGAGCGCATACGGATAAAAGAAAATTTCGTTAGGTGCAGTTTCTTATTAAAAGACGTCCACCGCCGGTTATACGCGTCAAGCTACTAATTTCTTATATTTGGAGTAACGCGATAAATTACGTTTTCTATCTTCTACAGGCAAGCAGTTTTATGATTCAATACGATGTCGATTGATCGTGCGTCGTGAAAATTGTCTCGTTATTCGGTTTTCAAATTAAACGTGTTTATTCGCATACTCTTGCAGACAGTTTTAAAATATCCTCGTTATATCAAAATATCGCTTGTCTTAAAATAGATTTCGTCGACTGATCAGCCATCTTCTAAACACGTGGATATATCGTATCGAACTTCTCCTGTTTAGTCACGAAGTAACGTCAAAATCAAAAAACCAGCAAAAATACATTTGTCGCGATTTGCTCCCCTAATCTTCATTTATCGTAAAAGTTATTAATTTCTATCATCTGAAAAAATGCAATTCTCCTATAATCTCGTCCTCCCGTAAAAGATGATACCTTTCGTGATAAATTGTTTCCGCATGTACATCGAACCTAAACTCGATAAAGATCGATTTGAAATTTCCACTGGCAAAGGAGTCGAGGCACTTGAAAAAAAGCGAAAGATTTCGGTTAATCGCGAGGTGTTTGCTCGCGTGAGCAAAAGTAACGGTGCGCTCACGAGCGATAAAGCAAATTGAGAATGATGACACAATAAGATACGCGACTGGCCAACTGGCATGGAAGAAGGCAGCTCGTGGACCACTGAGATCGATCCTGGATCGGATCTTGGTAACGACGAGAAGATGTGGAGCGTCGATACATCCGACAACCGATCTAATCTCAGACTGCTGCAGCCCTGTTATCGTACTTTTATCGTTAGTTTCGCGTCAACGTCCAGCCAACGCGCAACGCTTGCCTCGTGCTAGTAATCTTTGATCGAGAAACGCGAGAAATTGCCCAAGAATAACAAGCAGCAACGTTTCACGTCTGTGACGGTTAATTTTCATCGGAATATATAGTGGCGGTTCAACTACTGAATCGTCCAGTGATAATAAATAATTGTGGATGTCAGTTTGGTCGATAATCTCCGTAGCAACGAATAGTAACGACAACGCTCGGGTAGTTCGATTCATCGCCTTCGTTCCCCTAACTAACTACGAAATCGTAGGCTTTCCCTTGATATTACGTCTTGTCACGTAACGTACATGTAGGGTATGCGACGTTTCTTTGAAAATAAACGAAGACCACAGGTGAAAGACACGATGAGTCATATTTTTCATGTTTTACGGAAGAGCAAGTTTTTACTTTCGATATACATCGTCGACCAATTTCTCGTCAAAACTGTCTTTCCATTCGATTCTGGCATTATGGGAGTACGTGTTTTCGTAGTTTCTCTGAATATTTACAAAGTATCGATCTCTCTATCGTGAGAAATGGACAAATATTGAATAAAGACATTTCGAGGAGCATAGTTTCATTATTCGATCTAACAAAACGTAGAAAATACATTTAGCGAATTTCTATTATCGAAATTGTTCGGTCTTGCAAACTTATCTTATTCAGCGACTTGTCGGACAAACGAGAAACTACTGTACCTTTCTACAAATATATCGTAGCAGGTGGAAAGCGAATCGGGCGAAAACGTCGGATTTTCTACAACCACAACCAGTCTATTCGAATAGCTGCAACACCTTCGATCGGCCGTTATTGCAAAATCACCGGTGTTTCAGTGCTCGGTCACACCTCTACCACCTGCACGATCTGTCCGCTTACATTCCAACCGGATACGCGCGATGTTGGTGCGCCGCGGCGCCGCCGGGTCCGGCGGAAATTACGGAACGTAATAATTTTCCACGAGAGAAGAGAAAGTGACGTCGGGACACCGTGGCGAAAGAAAACTCGAACGACGTTGCGCAACCGTTTAATAAACGCACCGGTTCGCGACCTGCTCGAACTACCGATTTCCGCTCGAGCTAATAACAATCCGATTCTGCTTACTCGAACGGAAAATCACCGAGGAATTTAGTAGGATCAGAGTCCTACGGAAATGTGTGTCGCGGTTAGTAGGATGATCGGTGAATCAGCTGATAGAACGATCGCCGATAATCGTTTGGCGCGTTACCTTTTTCTCTCCGCTCGATCAATCAACCAGACATTTTTTGGTGGATACTCGGCCCGTGAATCGACAAGTTACGAATTGTAGACTTTGATTTTACAATTTGGAATTTTACATCAAACAGGATAACCGATTAGCTTGTGATTTGTGCGAGGGATAACTCGTAGCTTCTCGCTTTTAAAATTTCGCTAATAACATTGCCACTTCACTTGTAAGATATTTTGTAAATCCTGCAGGATCGAATTAATTTGCAAAAATCGCTAAAAAATCCCCGAATGTTGTTGTAGATTTAGACGTATCATGATTAAAAAGAATAATGTTATAGAAAGCATGGTCCTTCTAAAAACTATTCACAACTCGTACGAAAACGATGGGATGGAAAATTATGAGAACTGTGTTCGGTGTTCGTCGCAAAGTGATATACTTTTATAAAGCAAATCTAGATTTTTATAACTGGCTTTTATATATTATTTATGGTGTGGTATAAACGGAAACACGGTGCAGTGCATAAGGATGCGTTATAATCTTGCAATTCTTTACGAATCTTCTTCCCGTCTTTCCCAGTCTTTTACGAACACGCAACGCATTATCTGCAAGGATTTCCTGTGGTGTCAGTTGGTGGAATAAAATCAGGGATGTGTCGTCCAGTAAGCTTTATCGTAGCTGGGATACGAGGATTCCTAGTATCGCGTAAATTCAACCGATAAAGTAGGTCGTGTTAACACGGATACGGTTGTTAAGGGGCAAATCGATGAATACCAGAGTCTTTACGAATCGACGTGATATTTTGTAAGAAACGAACGATATCAGTTTCATAATAGTTTCATAATGAATTTAACTTAATTACTAGTAGTGTGCGTGTAACTCTGATGTAAAAATTGCCTGCGATTAGTTGGTTAGATAGCGATTCCGTAGTTTTCATTTCGAGGCCCATTCTGCAAGGCTGACCTAACTAAATGACGCAATCTTCGGAAAAAAACTGTTCTTTCAAGTTTTTATACGTTCTCGCATGGTTATTGGGTTGAATTATTTGATCGAAGAGCGGCGGATGTGAGCTCGGCAAAATCCAGGCCAAAGATGTGCCCACGTCGTGCGCCCACGATGTTTACCCAACACCTTTTCTCGATGAAGAGGCGCGAACGTTGCTGTTGCCGCGAACTCTCTTGCATGAGATTGCGTATTCGATCTATCCATACGCGAAAAGCACGGCGAAGCAGCAAAATTCAAGTTCCATTCGAACGCGTCGATCGTCGTTTTTAGATATATTGGGTTGGCAACTAAGTGATTGCGGATTTTGTCATTAGGTGGTATTGACAAAATCCGCAATCACTTAGTTGCCAACCCAATAGTAGAACCTTTGTCCGTAACTTGTTTATAGGAACAAGTTGATCTTCAGCCTCAGATCTACGAACTCATAATCGAGCCTCTGTTATATCAGGCGAGATTGAGTATAACTTCAATTACACAAGCGCGTTATCTTATATTGACTACGTTACATATAACTGATATACACTAGTTAACAACAGTTCTATTAATTTAATAAATTTGTAGCATCGGTATATGAAGATCAGCGAAACGTATAAATAAATGAGAAACTAATAATAAGAAGCTACCTATCTAACGAAACTAACGATATTCATTACGTTCTTGTAGAATCAATAAATAATCAGAGCGACAGTAGACAGGCTCAGGAAAGTGCTCGAACACTTTCGTACACATCTTTTATGAATATATGTATTATATGCGCTACGAAACATTTTGTAATTTCATCGGCGCTGTAACGATGCTCGTTTGAAACGAATCGAAATTAAACGAATGAGAAAGTCTATAGTTACAAGATATTTAATACGAGAAATCGTATGTAACACTTGATTATCTATTATGGTAATAAGTCTCGAATTCAGCGAGACTATCTTCAACACTTGTTACGAGTTTAAAATGGCTATTCATACGGCTGTTCGTATTAACTTTCTTCTAAACGTACGTTTACGGTACGTTTACGGTATCTCGTAACCTCTGTCTCATTGCCAATGAAACCATAAAATGTTTCTCATATAATCGAACAGTTAAAACAGGCGTGGAACGCTCACGCGACAAAACTCACTTTTCTACGTCGGATCTTAACGTTCGTCGAGTATAATCGACCACGATAATGAGACGGTGGTTATCTATTGTTTGCACGAAACAACGCAGGCAACAACTCAGAAAATGCGATATGACGTCCCGTACCTACTACGCATTGTGCGTCCGTGACTTTTCCCCAAGCCGATTATCTACCTGACGCACGAATCGAAACGCGGCAAGTAATTTCGTGGTGATTCTGTCGAGAGGGATCGTATAGAAGGTCGCGTGAGAAACGGTCCCCCAGAACCCGAGAGTGGTCGGAGGAAAAGGAGGACGAGCTTGGAGGCGGTCGTGAAATCCTGAGAAAAGCGATACGCTAACCGCGAAAACTAGGTAGGCCGAGGAGTTCGTTAACGCAATTAGGAACAAGCGCGATTGTTCTGGCCTGGAGAACGTGTTCTCAAGCTTCGATGGTCGAGGGGGGAATGATCGGCGTTTAGCGGTCGAAATTGTTCTAGAGGAAGACCCCATCGCATTGATAAATCGTTTGGAAAGTTTGCCTTCTTCGCGAAAGTTTTTTTTTTATAATAGGATATCGTAAAAGAAGATTGAGAAGCTTTTCGAAGAGAAAATCTATAAGTCTATGATAAACACGTTTATCTACGATAAACATATTTTCTAATCAGATATATAGTTGAATTATAACAAAATTCTCATTTATTTTATAAATGTCAGAAGATCGATTGAAAGTATACGTTTACGATCGTACGTATTAGAATACGATCAATATCAAAAAATCATTGACGTTTACAGATGAAGTATCGAGGAAACGATTAATCAAACAGAATTTTGTATCCGTGCAAGGTTGCCATCCGATATATACGAAGCCAAAATTTAAATCGTAATAATTATGTCTCCTGCGATATTTTCTTCCGTCACAGTCTAAGTTATACCGAACAAATTTAAGACGAATCAAATAAGAAACACGGTCTCCTCGGAATCTGAATATCGACGTCAATCGCGAATACTTTCGTCCTTCGCTGTACGTACCATTCTGCTACGAAACTCCTGGATTTTCTCTTCGACAGAATCTCGATTTCCGTAATTCTCAGCATCCCAGGAACGTGGCTCGAAAAATCGTAGGACCCTCGTCTGAATTCCCAATGAAATTCCAGAAACTTCGCTATCGATAACTCGAGCACTCGGCTGTCCTATGACGTTGTTCTCGCGGCAATTCCGAGATCGTCGTAGCAGCGGGAGTTGGGCCGATCCTGGTCGTCTGAGGTCGCGCTAGGATCGACAAGTATTCGAGGATCGGGCAAACCAATCGCTGGAATCATGGTGGTGTCTCACCGCGAGGGCAGCATCTCGTCGAACATACGGGCGATAATCGAGCAGCTGAATCTGAATCCGGTAGAGACGAGACGGCTTATCGACCGGACGAAACAGGATGGCGCGCGATGCAAGGGTTACCAGGGAGTGCAACCGACGGCGAAGATCAGCATCGGCGTGTACGGGTGCAAGGAGAAGGTCGAGTACGAGATACCCGCCCCGATTAGGCGCGTGTGCAGGTTGGAAGATCGACCGAGACCGAAACAGGAAACCGGCCAGCGAAAGATCCTCTGCTCGATTAACAATGAGGCTGCCGAGAACGATGCGGTCGAGGTAATCGATCAGGAAAAACTAGCCTCGGTTCGAACGTGTCCTTTCGTTGTTTCCTACCACTGTGTTAGCGGATTCGTGGAACGAAACCTTTACGAAGCTCCATCTTTTTATTTCGACGATACCAATGTTAGTTCGGCGTCATCTCTAATTGCTAATTCCCGATTATTGCAATACTGTCTTTGATCTCGTTGATCTACAAAATAATACAATATAACAAGTGGATTGCGGATGTTTATGTAACTTCGTATTTTTATGAACATGGCTTGAAGCATATAACGTAAACGGGTATCATATTTAGCTACCAAGTACTTTGGATATCTTACATAGATATCGTATATTTTGTTGCTTCTTGCATTTCTAAATTTCGCATAAATATCTGCAGTCTGACAACCAGTAACGTTGCGAATTCGTTGATTCTTTCGGAATTTTTGTTTCCAAATTTTTCTTGTGTCTATGTCGCGTGATTCCGTTGTGCACGGTGGCGAGTATATAAATAGAGAAAGTTTTCATACCAAGTTTAACTTAATTTAGTTATTATACTTATTATTCGGCATAAAAGCTCGCAAGCAGTACTATACTTATGATGCTTCGAGGTACAAGGAATATGTCTTTCCCGTCAAATTTTATTCCGTTTATTAGACAAGTGAATAATTTTCACGCGAACAATTGACGAGCTTCGCGAAACTCCACGAATCGACAAATCGCTCACACAATACATGCTAACTCCCTCGTAATGACTAGACTGCCAATGTCTAATTACAGACGTGAAAGCAAAGATTTGTTTCATTCGCTAAACGCTATAACGAATACTAATGCGAGATACAATATGTCCCACGTTTACGCTATTCTTTGCGTGTTTTATATGTTTCTGCATATAATACATGCGCCCTATCTAATTTTACAACTCCGAATCGCCCGCGAATGCATACACATCGTTAGTTTAGTAATAACGCGTTACGTAAATTTGGCTGCAAGGACAAGATCGAGGACAAGGAGTTCGGATCGATAAGATCGGCGTGCAAAATCGAGGATCGGCCAAGACCAAAGCCAGAGAGCAGACGTACAATCCCTCAGGCGATGAAAGAGCAATCCGTTCGAGCTGAAGATACGATCGAGGTAATCGATCAGATCCCGTGATTTTCACGTTACTAGAGACACGTTGTATATTATTCGATATGTTGCTCGAACGATGTAGGATAAAGCGGAGGATGAGTCGACAGGATCTGTTAGATCTTCGTGCAGGATCGAGGATCGACCACGCTCGAAGCCGGAAACGAGACAGAGGATCCCGCCGATAATCAAAGACGCGAGTCCACGAATCGAGGAGACGATCGAGGTAATCGATCGGCCGTTAATTACGTCGATCTTCGGTTCGGCCAGATCCGATAAAAAAAAAAAAAAAAGAAAGAAAGAAAAATCCAATCAAACCTTTTCTCACAATGACGTGACTAAGATTAGTTTAAGATTAATCTGTTAACCAGGCCATCTTTCGATCAGAAATCTGTACAATCATGGAAGTAGAAGTTAACGAGGACAGATCAATTTTAATTGGATTGATATACGACGTAATTTGTTTTTAATTAAAAGATACGGAATACTTAAGGAGGTATTTTAGATTGAGAATATTGTAGACCGCCTGGTGGTCTGTATAGAACCTTTCAGACTTTAAGATTTTTCCTTTTTTCAAAGTAACTGTAAAACTTTTTAGTACCATTCATTTATTTATGTTTTAAAATTAGTCGCCACGTTTTTCGAAGTAAATAAAATTGAAATTGATCGAGTTATAAGGTATTTAACGCGGTCCGTTAAAAGAAATGTATAATCTACTGGCTGACATTCTACTTATCTACATCGACAAAACTAAAGACATTCTTAATTGGCACGAACGTCATTACCACGTGAAACGAGATGAAAGAAAAGTATCACAAACGATATGAAAAATATTAACGATCTTTCTGTTTATCGAGATAACAAGCAACTTTGACATATAATAATTCACGTAAAATAATATTACGAATATTGCGAAATTCTTTTGCAAGCGTAGTTGTTGCTTGTATCTATACTTCCGGACAATACAGAAGTAGAAAAGCAAATTTTATTTATAATGTTCTACGCTAGAATACCCTTTTGAATAAAGAAATTATCATATCCAAGAGGCAATTGATTCAAGTAACAAATTACTTATTGTCCGGCTAATAGGTTGAAGTGTGTCAGCGGTAGAGTTAGACCGGCGACGAACAAAGAAAAGAGAAATTCGAGTTTCGTTTTACGAAACGAGCGTAGATTCTCTGATCGACTTGTATACCAGCTGTTTGCCGCGCGATTACGCTCTCGACAACGACGTGCCGCAAAACGAGGGGGGAACGGTAGCACGAACGAAAGGTTTTCCTGGTGAAGAAGTGTCTTTCGAGACGGCACCTGCAACCGGTTTCGAACGATCACGGTTAACTGGCCGCACTTGCTCGTCCCGATAGTGGTTAATACCGTTATACCCGGCGTTTTGCGAGCCCGCCTGCCGATGCACTCGGCTCAAAGGCCACTAACAGTGTCACGAATAATTCGTCTAGCCCGTCGTCGGTCTATTTTTATTAATTTTCTATTATTTTATGAATTTTTTAAATTCTCTGTAATCGGTCGTTGGCGTCGTATAATATTAATTCCGTATTTATTTTTTGATACAGAGTTTAACGACGATTAATTGAGTAAACGGTGTATTGAATTTATCTCTGAATTTTGTTTTCTAGGGCTCAAAATCGCCAAAGGACACGATCGATCATATTATACCTGTGGCCAAAGAAGATTTACGTAAGTGTCTAACTTAACGTTCTTATTCTTATTACGTAATTTCACAGACTGTCGGATGTTAATATAAATTTATATTTCTATGGACGCGAAGAGCAGTGAACTTAAATCGTATTATAACGCGTCTACCTAGGATTTTCAAGAGGATCGTGGTTGATCTTCAAGATTCAAATATTTCTTCGAAAGTTATCGAACTATTTCGTACTGTAATAAATAACGCGCAAAAATCCACAGTCTGTTCGTAAAACGTGATTCGAACGACTAGGTAGATAAAGTCAAATTTATTTTATTTTAACAAAACTTTCCATTTGTCCACCAGCGCAACTGGAAAGCGCCAGTTTGAACCATACAGCGGCACATCACCGAATTGCGGTTCGACCCAAAAACCGGAGGCCTCCGAGGCGTACTGGCTCTCAAGCTGCCAACACATCCACGTCGACGATCACGACCATAGCGGAGGATTCGTTGGACAGCTTGGACCAGCAAACGGTCAGCGTGAACAGCAATGCGTCTTCACCGACTGAACCGAAGAACGTGTCTATCACGAGGAAATCTTCGAGTAGATTGTCGCGTACGTCGGACATTTTCGAGCAACTGGAAGCTAAACTTCCTAGAAAGCCACCTAGCGTGGCCTCTTTATCCCCGGATAGCCTGGACGCCGTGACTGCCTCGAGAGCGAGCGTCGAGGTGAACGACGACTTGGAGAAGCAGCCAGAAGTTCGATCGATCGTCAGGAAAGCGTCGAATCGAACACCAAAGAATACAGAGATGTTCGAAGAGCTGGAATCGAAGCTACCTCGAAGGAGATCCTCCAACAGATTGTCGAAATCGCCTGACAGTCTAGAAGTGGCTCCCAGTTGGTTCTCCAAATCTACGGAAGGCTTCGACAAATTAATGGAGTACGAACAAGCGAAACCCGTGACTCGAAGACTGCTAAACCCAATCTCGAAGTCGATCGATCGCGTGTCCAAGTCTTCCGACAGCCTAGAAGCGATAGAGGCGTTAGCCAGCGACGAATCCATCGAACGTAGGAGGAGCAGCTTCGAGTTGCGCGCTCGCAGATCCTCCAAGAACATATCAAAGTCGTCGGAGAATTTCGAGGTTTTGGAGCAAACGCAGATTGGAACGGAGACTGTTCAAGAACTGCAGAAGAGGAGTAGCATTTCGGATATCAATCTGTCTCGGGGAAGAAGGTTATCAAAGAGTACGTCCAAGTCGTCGGAAGATTTCGAGAGGATCGAGATATGCGAGTCGAAAGACGAGGGGGAAAATATCGGAGATAGTTTCGGGAAATGCTGCAGGAGATCCTCGAAACGTATGTCGTCCGAAAGCTCTGACAATTTGGAGTCGGATGACAGATTGGAAAACAGGAGAATCAGAAGAACACCAAAAAGAATACCGAGCACCAGTTACGTGGACATCGTCCCAACGGACGATGGAGAGGAAGAGAAAAGACCGATCACGGTTAGGAAACCAGCCAGGCTTCAGAAGTCGTCTGAAAGCTCGGAGCTTGGCAGTACGGATACGTTAGATTCTGAGAGGAGGAATAAGTCGTCGGAGAGTACCGAAACTTTAGACAGTTTGGAGAGAGATTTGGATCAGGATAGAAAACACGAAGATCTCGCGGACGCTGTTGCGGATAGACGCGACAAAAATGTAAGTTTTTGAAAAAGTCGATTTTTGCTCGTATTAATTATTGATCGAGTAAAAAAAGAAATGTTTCTATTTTCAGGATCCTTGGACCAATAAACCTCTAATGACGTCGCATTCGGAACAAATTTCAATGGCGGACGGCACGGAGGACTCCAAATCCTTGATCTCACCGGACAAATTCTACTGGCGCCAATCATCGGAATCGAAGGAGAACATCGACATTCATCAATTATTAGCCATCACGATAGTTACCAGAATGGCCGACAACGGCAATAACCAACGAAGCTCTGTGATTTATCCTAAGAAGAAGCAACAGATCACCACGTCACAGCCTACCTCGCCAGTCGCTAAACAAGAAGATAACAAGATGATCTTCGACAATCTCCTCGTTAGTAAGAACGACGAAGATTTGCAAAACATGTTAAACGGCAATATATCCGAAGTATCCACGGACACGAAGAGTTTCAAGGAGAAACTAATCATGTTCGAGAAACTCGGCAAATGAACACTACACACATCTACACACGTAATTAATTAACAGGCACGCGTTTGATTGATTTCGCCTGTTTAATGGGAAAAAAGGATACATAAGAAGAGAAACTGGTCGAGACTATGCAAAGCCTTTTTTTCCTATGTAAACTTTTTTATATCTGGATTTCATTTGTAGACTGAATAAACTGAAGGAAACGAAATACGAACGAAAATGTTCGACTGGTTAAGACTATAAGATGGACAATAATGTAAATTATTTACTTCAAATTTTTATAATGTTTTTCATGAGGCGTATCTTCGTTTCTCACTCGCAAACACCAAAAAAAAAAAGAAACAAAGGAAAGTGGAAAGGTAATCAATATGTAAAAAGATTTTAAGTTGGTCCGTGGCGAGAAAGTTGTAAGGTCAACGTGTTTAAACATAATTACTGGCCGTAATTACTTGTAAATCGCGTGTTATTTAACTTGTTCCGTTGCAATCGTATTTTCTTCCTCCTTTTTTTCTACATGAAACAAAAATCACATACACGATAAGATTACCGGTCATAGCCGAATGCAGTATTAGGTGGTGCGCGATACCGCGAATCAATATACTCGCGTGTCGTGCTTACAAATTCTTCTCGTGTTAGGAGCTTAGTGTTTCTTGTTGTACAGTAGCTTAGAGTCGCTAATAAATGTCGTGTTTCGTTCCACTGTGTAAATACAAAAAGGAAAAACCCCATTGCAAAATTAGGCACGAATAAAAGGTATACGAATAAAGAGAATATATAAAAGATAATATAGAAAATATAATAGTCAACATGATTTAAGGAGTGTTTAGTTCAATGGCCAAGACGAGTCATTAAGCGAACACAGGGTATGTTGTTAAACGAAAACATAGTTCAATTATATTTAGAGATGTTGTGGTAAAATCTTTGGGAAATGCTGCCTTTCCATATCAATCTAGTAGTTTCTACGTGTCGACGTCAAACCACGCGAAATTGACAGAGATTATATTCTGTACTATTAGATATCTGATCTACTCTTTCCAGATTTTGAAGAAGCGATAATGCTTTAAGTTGTTTTCTTTTTGTATGAGTAATACGATAAACGAAATGTATCTTTTGATTTTAAATTGAAGATTGTACGTCTGAGAATTATAAATTCCACGTTGAGATCAAAATAATCTGTGTACGTTCAAAGGGAAACAGTGGATCATCGTGGGGTGAAGAAAAGACGTTAGAGCGTATCGTCTTCATCACGTAATACCGCGTGACAAGACAAGATACTTCTTTCCAGTCTTTTAAGTGCCTTAACGAAGTACCAAGGAATCGACTGGTTGCGGACATTGTTGGATAAATCGCGCAGAAACGTTTATCACTTTCCTCCCTATTGACCACCTCCCCTTTTAGTTTTCTAGTTAACTGTAAAAGTCTCAAACTCCAAAAGATACGCGTAGATTGTTAGGTTAATGAGACATAAATAGAGAATTGAATTAACCATCACTATAACGTATAAGAACTGGCATAATTGAAAGAAGAATATAAATAAATAAATATATATATAAATAAATACGCGTATATATAAATATAAATATATGTATATATACAATTATTATATAAATATATAATATATATATATATTTATATTTGTATACATGTTATAGTATATATAAATACACATAAATATATACAGGCATATAATACAGAAAGAGTAAAAGTCGCCCATTTTAATGTAAATAAAGCTGCCATCGTAATTACAGTTCGACAACAAAATTCTTTTCCTCTTTATTGAACCCGCATTCCGATGCGTCGATCACATACGCATCTTTAGAAAATTACAAAATATCTCGATACATTAAATACAGTTTTCTACGTTACACGTAGCAATTTGGGAAAATTTTTTTTCTCGAAATTTTCTTACAGAGTGTATATGTGTGCATGAGTGGTTGCTTCAGTTCATTTACTTCGGGCGAGAGTCTTGTAGACCTTGACGAAAATAGGTAGTCGCTCAACTGCGTGATGACCCAATGACCAGTGAAACAGCTTAGGTCGTTTTATTCGGACCAGTTCATAAAAATTCGTCTCGTACAAAAGGAGGAATGTATAACAGTAACACAATATTGGCAATTACCGTGTAACAACGACTTCTTATTCACTTATCACGAATATTAAAATGTCTCTCTACCTTTTAAGCAAACTGAGCTCGTTGATAACTCACGACCGCGTTATCTGCTACGAATTCTGTTTGTTTATGTATACAAGTACAACGACAAAGAGTTTCTAATGCAAGGACGAATAACCGATCACGATTTCGATACTCGATAAAATTACCATTACTTATCGTGCAAGTTTTGACTAGGGTCTCTTACTATAGCTTATCAGTTTCCTTTATCTTCAATAGTAAAAAACTTTGTGCAAATTTGCGAATGTTGTAATAACTTTTTATTTAACGCGTTAAACGTTCAAGGAACAAACTTGAAAATAGGTGAATCGCGTGGTCGTTATTCACCCTTGCCATTTTTATGTACCTTACGTTTCAAAGTCATACAATCGCGTATTAAATCCTGCACGTTTATGCGATATGAAATTTATAATTCGTCATGTGTATTAGCGGATTCCAGATTCGCATTGCATACAACTGGCGTGGAAAATTCCATAGCGTACTCGCACCGGCTAGGTTCAGTCACTGAAACTAGTTTATTTTCTTTACCACAGCTGAGATTGACAATGGTAGAACGCGCAGGTCCGTTCCAACAACTGAGGCCAGAGTCGTATTTCATCTTCGAATACCTTTGACCTTCCGGTCCGCTCCAATCGTTCCAGTGACCTAAGTTAATGTCGCTACCGCCAGATTTCGATCTCTGCGTCGCTCTCGAAAACATGCACAAGGTGTAAACATATTCCAAATTGGTATAATCGAAACATTCGCCGTCTAGAGGTATGAATTCATTGTCAACGCCGAAGTCACGATCTAATTTTTCTTCAAACTCTCTGATTTCCGTTAACAGTTCATTCACGGATTTTTCCGCTTTTTCGAAATTCTCACGTGCAGCTGTTGCTTCATCTATGAGAGTTTGCGTTTCTTCGTCATACTGCACTTGAGATTCCTCAGGTTTCAGCTGTTCTTTGCCTGCAACTTCATCTGCCTCTGTGCCATCAACTTCAACTTTTTCTTGCTCAGATATTTCATCCGCTGGCTCGTGAATCTCTCCTTCTTCATCTTCTTCGTCTTCTCCCTCCTCTTTCTGACTTGCTGGTTTAAACATCCCTGAAATAAGATATTAATACAATGCATAGTTCAAAATAGAAGTAAAAGAAATGTATCACCAACAGACAATCTCTTTATTAACCTTGTTCTAACATTAAGAGGACCTTTGCATTTGGCCATACTGAATCAATAAAATCTTGAAGATTGACTTCCTTCTGATTATTTAAGAAATACATTGCCTCTTCTTCGGTTACAACTCCATTCCCGTCTTTGTCAAACGTCACCCTAGTTTGAAGCTCTGCAATTGTTACAGTACCACTATTATCGGAGTCTAGTAGTTTAAAATAATCCTCTGCATCTGACTCGTGTAATTCTTCATCCTCTTCTCCCTCTTGTGCTACAGATTGTTCTGATTCAGCTGGCTTGTACTTTTCTAAAGCAGCTCTTTCGCGTTCCTCCGCTTGAGTCTTCAATAATTCCTTCTCCTTCTTTACAAGTTCTGCTTCTTCGTATTCTGAGCGTAATTTAACTAAGCGTGCTTGATAATCTGTCTTTAATTGTTTGCCTTTAGCAATCATTTCCATCCTTATCTTGTTACCTTCCCTTATCAACTCTTCTGCCTTTTGTTGCTCCAACCTGGCTTCCTTCCCAAGTTCATTACAATTATTTAAGCATTCCTTGCCTGAGCTATATTCGTCACTGGCATCGCAACAGTCGCAAACACCGTCGTTTACCCAGGTGGATGGTATATAGCGAGGCTTATGACCGGAATTTTCGCAGTAAAATGAGCCGTTTGTGCAGGCAGGCGTACCGGGCTCATCACTGCCATCCGCGCAATCACAATAATTATCATTTACATGTGAAAATGGTATTATTAGGCTTCCATCAAGGCACTGGAAGTCACGATCCGATGGATAAAGCGAACTTTTCGCGTTAGGTATCCCACGAATTTGCAACACCTTAGAACCGGCTACGTGGCCCAATAGAATCAACAGATTAACTGATAGAAAAAACATCAGGTGTATGCCGCAATTATTCATCGTGATAATATTCTTTCCGATTCTCTGTCCACTGTATAAAAATATTATCATCCACGGTAAACTGACAAACTTTTCCAGCAAAATCGACCAACTTTTTGAGGTTTAAAACGGACACGAGTACATAACACACACACTCGTGCACGCCTACTACATCGGCATGGTCGCGTCTCGCAACTTACGTTTAAGCAAGGTAGACGAACTACAATGTCGAAAAATGGTAACCTGTGGCGCTACAGTTTGCACGCGACTTAGTAAATCATGTTAAGGCGGCTTTTTCAGTTGCACAGTTTTCTGTAATCTTCCAAAAACACTCTCAATGAATAATGTTACATTGTCTACCGTTAGAAGATGTATAATTGCTTTTTAATAAAAAACAACGTAACGGAATATTAAGAAAAAGCAGGTGTTTATCTTTGGAACGATAATAATAATGAATCATAATGATTAATAATCCAAACCCCAAAAAAGTTAAAGTTAAAATGAAACAGCTATATGATTTTATATTGATAAAAATAAAAGAGAACGATGTAACTTGATAAAGGTCAATGATTAATTTTGGTGGTGTTTTCTATTAAATTATTCTACAAATGTGTTATACATATGTCATACTATATAGGTGGGCGGTACATGTGATGCGCAATGCTTGCTTTCAAGGTTAAATGCATTTCTAAGTAGCGACACGATATTATGTGATAAACGGTACGAATGAATTTCTTGTATTTCAAAATTGGTTACGTTATCGTGATCAGAATCAACTTGTCCATTGGTGGGCGGGAATGCAACTGCGTAAATAACAACAGTGTATCTCTTAATCCCTCGTTAATTAGACATGTGACCGATTTAGAGTTTCACGATGACTTCCGTGACGCAATAATAATAATTCGCTTCTTATTCTCTTTACTCTCCAACCAGTTACTTTCGAGATTGCGTGTTCTAGGTTATGTTGTGTTTGTATCAGCTTCTGTGCAGACAGATTCTTGGCCGTTTTCATACATTGTGGGTAGCCTTGTGAGATAGGGTTTAATACGAATACAGTGTAACAAAATGTGAGATAGTATACGAGCGGCTTGTGCATCGTAGTCCAATTAGAATACTATTTAACGATACTCTACCGCTACGCTCCACTTCACTAATTCGATATACGGGCCAAGGTTTGCACATTTTGAATAATGATATCCGATAGTGGCACATATACATACAAGTTCTTCGTATATATAATTCTATTTATATGTATAAATGTACATATATATACCGTCTGCTTTTTTAGTCACTTTTGATATTTCGTAATCATGAGGATTAAAATGCTTTCTCCTCGCTTTCTTTTCCTTTTAATTGTATTTATAATTAAATTTGTTATGTACATAACCATTCTATGTTTATTACCATACAAATGTCACCTTGTTCTATTTTTAAATACTAATATATACATGTATATTGTTGTGTAAAGCCATTTGACTGCTGCATTTTTGTAACTCTTAGTTGTATACTATATGGTAACTCGCATACATTTTCTGTGATATCTTTTTATCACTTTTGTAATTGTAACGTCATTAATTTTAGATGAACTGCTACTTTGTAGGTGCAAGAAGATAGTGTAATGAACGTAGGACTGTCCACGTACGATGGTTTGGAGAAAGAGACAAGTTCTAATAATGCATTGGAAAATGGAGGAGGAACTACAAAGAAGCTAGCCAGAGGTATATCTCGAGCAACTGAAAATGCTGCCATTGTCTCTTATGCTCGTTCTCAATTAGCAACTATAGAATCTCTAGATACTCCGGAGTTTACATTTTCACTTCCTGATCTAACTGTATATCCAGGTATTTTACTTATGCTCTAGTATAACCAGTTACAATTACTTTCTCTATTGTGTCTTAATAATTGAATGATACATTACACTTAGATTCATTTCGACAATTTTTGGAAAGAGATCTAATAGAAGGTGGGTGCTTAACTTCTTTGGAAGCTGCTGGTCGTTTAAATTGGTGGTGTGGGGGATGTAAAAATGGAAGTAACAGAGTTTTATGGCCTTTGGCAACATCAGGAGATGGCAATTGTCTCCTACATGCAGCTTCTCTTGGCATGTGGGGCTTTCATGATAGACTTCTTACACTCAGAGAAGCTCTGTATAATACATTGGCTAAAGGAGAATATAGACATGCTTTGTTTAGAAGGTGGAAATGGCGCCAAATGGGCTTAAATGCAGCTTCAGGTTTATCTTATACAGAGGCAGAATGGTTAACAGAATGGCAAACTATCGTAGATATGGCTTCTCCTATTCTCAGGAACCAAACTGCTACTTCCTACCAAAGTCTTGAAGAAGTATGTAAGGTTTCCATACTTTTTTCTAATTTTTCTGCAGTTCCAGATTTACCACATACTTATGCAGTTGAAACTTTATAGGTACATATATTAGCTTTGGCTCATGCTTTAAAGCGGCCTATAATAGTTATAGCAGAGACTATGTTAAAAGATGCAGAAGGTGTAGCTTTAGCACCAATTCCATTTGGTGGAGTGTATTTACCATTAGAAGTATCTCCGACACGTTGTCATAGAACCCCATTGCTTTTAGCATATCATTCAGCTCATTTTTCTCCTCTCGTTACGGTGGATGGAGCGAGTGATTTTGGAGATGGTTGTAACGAAGGTGTTAGTATACCTCTTATAGATCCAGATACAGGTCAACTACTATCAGTTTTATTCGCGGTAGATCCAGGACCTGATTGGGATTGGGAAGAAGGTTCACGAGACTTGTTAATTTGTCAACAAGATACGGTAATTAATCTTATCGATGACATAAACTATAGTTACAACGTACATTAAAATATAATTACTCAATATTGGTATTTAGATGGAAATTTTATTGCGGCAATATTTAGACTGCGAATATCAAAATTTCACATCGGAAGAAATCGAGAGACTGTCAGATACTGATGGTTCACTTTCTAAAACTGCGAAACAATTGCTTGGAGTTGCTAAACAATTCGGATCAATTGGAAAATCCGTTAGTAAAAGACTGTGGTCTATGACAAAGAGACCAAAGAGTTTACCAGTAACGGCCGGTGGACTTTCAACGGAAGGTTTGTTATGTGTAAGGATCAGAAGTAGACGTCATCAATATGTGGATCAGATGCTTCAGAATTACCTCCAATGTGCTCACGCAAGGTATAGCAATCTTATGTAGTTATGATAATTTCATTTTATAGATAGAATACGACTTCTAATCATTTTTATGTCATACAGATATCTCCAAGATCATAAAGTTGACGAGACTGGGAGCGAAATGAATTATGGTGCTGGCAAATCTAGGTTCTATACAGCCAGCGATCAAGACAGCCATGCAAGCGTCAGCAAATTGTTACCGACCAATCCGAATAAAGATCGTACACTTTATCTTTCAAGGTACTGAGATTAATATACCTCTCTATGAATTATTCTATTAGTTTTTGTGTGTATCGCATAAATTATTTTTTCCATAGATCTACTTTTTATAATGACCAACCATCAGTTTATAAACAGAGGCCAGAGTCATGGAATGCCAATAGTTTAGAGGTAAGGATTTAAATATTCATTGTAATTACGAAACTTGAATAATTTGAGGTTTTTCTTAGGCTAATGTCAAACAATGTCGCAATGAAGACTGTCAATTTTTCGGTTCTGCAGAAAATGATTACTTCTGCTCACAATGTTGGGCAAACCAACTTTATCGTTGAGAAATTGCTGGTCTCAACGATACATGACAATAACTCTTTAATATTGCTCGAGTTAAATGACATATAATCGGAGTTAGGTATAACACTAGCCATTTTAAAAAGTTGCTTAAAAAAGGAAATTGTCTCGCCAGATTTTCTACTTCCTGATATGTTAATTCATTCTATTTAGTTTTTTATTTAAAACTAGGCAACATACCAGTGATTCTCGTATATCGTGACAATAAAACGCTTTCTCTTTTAAGAGCGTATGCGCATGGTCTAATATTGCACTTGTCATTCAAATTTTGTTCACACATATTTATCGTTATCTTTCTTTATTTATTACTATTCATCTTTCCAAGAAGCATATCAGATATACAGGGTTTATCTGTTTCTGAAACATATATACATACATATATATACCACAGCTTAAAAGTCCATCACATAGCTTATAAGACCGAATCATATTAAATAAAAAAAGTATTATATTTTCGCAAATAACGATACGTCACTATTTTCATGACAAGTAAACAATTCCTAACTTTTTTGCACGTGCCTTCTATCTTGCATAATACAGAAACAAGTATACAAGCATAATGATAATACTCGATTTTCAACGCAATGATGAAAATGCCATTTTCTGTCGCAGCTATTTCTATCGCTTTAAATATACATAATGCTTTGTATAAATTGATGGCGCTTCACTTATTTACTCACTGCTTCAGTGTGTCTATCTAAGAGAGCGCGGGTTTGATATTTAATATTATAATATTAAATTGATATCAAATCATTCATTGTATTCAGTCTCGTTGCCTGTTGGCAATTATTTATGTAAAATTGTGTGAAAAATAAAACATATTTTTATATTTTGGACCTTTTTATATTTCCCTGGTATCTTATGAATTATATATATATTTTGTATTATATATATTTGTATTATATATATTATATTATATTATATATATTTGTATTATATATTTGTATTATATATATTTTGAAATATGAATCGTTTAAAAAAAACTGAAGATCTTGTTATGTTTTTGACGGTCTGTATATGTACGTAGATTGCATTATATTTTTAATTTATAAAGCGAATAAATATAGACGTACTTCGCCTACAATAGTGAGAAATGCACATTTCCCCACTCGCTGCGTATATGCATATAACTCCCACTAAAAAAAATGTATGTATAATTCTGCCGTTTCACTGCCAGAGGTGGTAATTCATACAGCGTATTTTTGGCTGAATTTTTCCCATGTTCGTCGACGACAGCCTACTCATCTTTTGATCTATAACTACAGGTACAATTTCCTCTTTGGTGGCTACTGAAATCAGGGGCGACAATAGAACTCATGCTCGCATACCTCAGCAGTGATAAATACAAAAGCTGTTAGTGATAATATACCGACATCTTGCTGTTTTACCGATATAATTACTAACGAGTCGCCCGTGATGATTCCTATGTTCGCCGTAGGAAATTGCAGAGGGCGTAAGACACACTCTGTTTTTTTGACTGGCCGGTATTTCATACCTTGATACACGAAATTCCTTTTAATGTCATGTCATTCTATCTTTAGCCAATGGTTTTGGCTTTATTTACGAAGGTTTCTCTAAAAATTTTATTTACTTCTCACATGAGTCACGTAAGCTGACCGAGAAAGCTGAAATTCATGACATAGTGTACCTCGAAATGATCGAGTTATGCACAAAAAAGAGAATGTTAATTGGTATAACACTATTAGGAGGGTTAGTTTTTTTCTATAGTTCTTTGTCTATCGCTGTGAATATTAACATACCGTTAGTATGGTTATTATAAACGTATTAATAACATTATATTTTTTATTCTAGATTAACAATACTGGTATTAATTGTTGAAAGCCATTGGACAGAAAATCCCAATAAACTTTATTTAGAAAATTTTGAAAATAATACAAGATGCATTTCTGGAGATGAATATGAAGTAACATCAGAATGTCATCCATGTTCTGCTTTTGAAATAGCAAGTAAAAGCATTGATGTATGTGTTTACGCCAGATACAAGGAAGTTCTGAAATGTAAAAGCGGAGAGGCTATAACAAGAAGGTAATTAATTTTCTATACCCTTGATAGTTTTATGAAGAATTGCATAAATAATATTGTAGTAAACATAATACATATATGTAATTCAGTTGTGACAGGGTAGCTTGGTTAGAGGAAAGAGCATTTTGGAAGTTTGAGACAGTTATGTTCCTTTTGGCATTAACTTCCTGTATCAGTGTTTATTGGAGAGAAAATGTCCTGAGGCAAAGGATAATAAGAAAAGTAGCCAGGCAACTGAGAGCTAGTGCATAGTATAATAAATAACATTTTTTATTTCTTTTATTTGTGCTTTTATGATATATCAGGAAGTTTAAAAAAATGAATGAAGTTTATTTGGAAGTATATTCTTTGACAGAATTATGTCTAGTTCCAATAGAAACAATAATAACATTATTTACTGTAAAATACTGCAATTCTAAAATTAATATTAAGCTTGTACCAAGTGAACAAAAACCTCTTGAACGAGTATATACTATAAATATTTCCACTTTTGTTTATGAAGTTGTGGATATGAAGAAAATTCCATATCCGGTACTGTCATGTGATTTGCCAATTATCGTTATAAATAAAACTAGTTGCATCGCAGGGCTTTGTGCGATTCTGCGTGAAATAATCAAAGAAACCATGGCAGAATGTCCAACACATTACTGTCGAAAGTTATTAGGGTTCAAAGAATCCTGTTTAACTGCTTGTTCAGAATCAAGCGTCTGGACGAAATTTTGCGAGGTAGATTTGGTACTGACTGTAAAATTTCTACACATGGGTGATGCAAAACAAATCAAGTTACCTTCCAGCATGGCCAGATTTGAATATCACATGTCGCAACCAGCTAGGCTGCACAATCTGTATAAATATAAAAATATAATTTCACAAGATGGAACACCAGAACATACATATGCTGAAGGTTCGTACGTGACTCTAGCAGATATAATTATATTTGTTTGCACTCATATTTTATTGAGTGTATTTTCGAGCGAAGCTACAATGCAGCTTCTTCCATTAACCGTTAAATGGTATAAAAGAATGATCAAAGATCAAATTATACTCAACTGCCTCGAGTGTTTGCCATTATTGAAGAGTCAAGATATGACTAAATTCAATTACATGTTTCCTGATGTACCAAATCAAAGTCTATATAAAAGTGATCCGAAAAGATATAAACCGAAAAGTCGCGTTTATACGAGACAAGAAGATGTGGAGTACTCGTTGCGATTGTTCAAAGCCTTAAACATACAAACCAAACTCGACTTGAAACCATTTGGTGCAGAATTGAATCTTGATTGGTCTTCGGTACCGTATGACGCTACCGCAGAAGGTGGTGCCTTACCACTTGCGCGCTTAAGACGGAAACACGAACAATTACAAAATATGTGTAAACCGGTGATAAAGTTGGCAAAAGCGGGAGATGTAATAGTGGACTTTTGTTCTGGTAGCGGTCACTTGGGTATCTTAGTCGCGTACTTTCTGCCATATTGTACCGTTATATTATTGGAGAATAAAGAAAAATCATTGAACAGAGCCAAGGAAAGAGTGAACAAGTTAAAATTAACGAACATAAAATTTTATCAATGTAATTTAGTCTATTTTAAAGGACACTTCGATATTGGCATGTCGTTGCATGCGTGTGGAGTTGCAACTGATTTAGTCATACAACAATGCATCAAAGAAAAAGCTATTTTTGTGTGTTGTCCGTGTTGTTATGGATCATTACATAATTGTCATTATTTAACATACCCAAGGAGTAACATTTTTAAGAATGAAATAGATCAGGAAAGTTATATAATTCTTAGTCATGCTGCAGACCAAACACATGATGAGAAAAATGTTAAAACAAATCAGGGATACGAGTGCATGGCTATTATCGATACTGACAGAAAGTTATTGGCTGAACAATTTGACTATAGAGTGTATCTTTCGAAATTCATACCGAACACGTGTACACCTAAAAACCATATATTAGTAGGTATTCCTAAAAAATAAATTGTAAACGTCGAATGTGTAAGTTAATTAAGTTACATATTCATGACTTCTGCATTTTATAATGAGATGGGAAATGATGATCAATTTAGAAATTATTCGTGTTGGTCGAACGATTTTTAAATAAAAGCATATTTACTTACCTAAAAGATAAAGTGTTTTTTTGTCGGTATATTAATCATATCGGTCGATATAAGTACGAAATGAAGAATGTGTGTGAATCTGTGAATAAAAGTGTGAATTAGTTAAGTTACATCTTCATAATTTCTACATTTTATAATGAGATGAGTAATGATGATCAATTTAAAAATTATTCTTGTTGGACGAACGATTTTTAAATAAAAACATATTTACTTACCTAAAAAATAAAGTGTCTTTTTCTCAGTATGTTAATTATAACGCTCGATATAAGCACGAAATGAAAAATTATAATATTTAGCTTAAACTATTAACAAAGTGCGTTAATATTGTTGCGCTAGTTTTATTAAATTGTACGAAGAGATTTTATTGGTATGTACAAAAAAAGGAGGAAAGAATTATATAGTATATAAATTATCAGTGTTATGTCAGTGTCTTACACAGTTGTTTCATCTATTATTAAGTAGCTAAGGACAACATGAGAGAGACAGAAATGAAAAAGGTTTTACCTTTATGTAAATATGTTATAGGTATGTCAAGGAACTAGGGAATATTTACTTTTTGTTTGCTATATCACTACAAGCGCTGAGTATATGTTTCCTTTAGACAATATTGAAATTTAAATATTCTTTTGCTTTTATTTTACCGTTTAACATTTTTCAACACTTAATTTTGGTCTTTTAATAAAATGGCTAATGGAGAACGAAGATAGAAGTACCATTTACACATTTTATGTCTTTAAGATTGGGTTTCATGTACTATTTACAATTTCAGTCGTACGAGCACAGATACACTACCACAGAGTAGGTTAGCTGTATCTGGTATTCCTTTCACTTAAGTAGTAAGCTTATGTTTAATTAACTTCACCTACAAAGCTTCGTCCCCGTGTGAAAGATAATACTTAACATCAAGAGATCTTAATAACTGTTATAAGCTAAACTAACTTTGTGGATGTAGCGCAATGCACGTAGAAGTTTATAGACGTACTTCAGTACTTTTCTCAAAGGAATTTAATTATATTAATGAAAAATCATTGAAACTTAAGATATATCGTTCATAGAAAAAATTATATTCTATGTTTAGAAATCATGAATAAACAAGCTGTCCAAAGACCTGCCCTAAAACGTTACACTATTTCGCAAAAGACAATCCTCGTAGCTCCATTATAAACAAGAAATATAAATGTCTAACGTAATATTTAAACTTATATAAATATGTGTGTATAAAAGAAGAAAAATGATTTGAATTAGTCGGTCGAATCGAAAAAAAGAACATTTAAGAAACTTTTTTCCAACAGTATACCTGTTTTAAATAAAATTTGCGACTACGAAGAATGTTTAACAGGTCTTTTTTGGCAGTTTGCTTCTTTTCTCACACATCCGAATTTCTTACCAACTTTTGGCTTTATAGCATAAATAATCATACGAAACAGAGGAATTTCACTTTATTCAATGTAAATTTTTATCGAAGATTTAAAATGCAGGATCAATTGATATACCCATTGATAATTTCAAATACAACACATGGATAAAGAAGATTTGAGCCAGCCCAATCATTGTACTTCTCATTTATGATTAATTTTATCGAACGCTGATCACCATAAGGTAAATCAATTGGTCCTTTTTACTTTTTACCTAGTTAAAAGATCGACGTGCCAACCACAACACAACAAGCACAGTGCTTCTAACAAAGTACTTATTTTCATACCGTATATTGCTTAAGTTAAAGAGCTTATAAACACGGCATTCTCAACAATTTAGCATACATAGAATTATTTCTTTTTTCGAGATTTTACAAATTACATATCACTTCATAATGTGTATATTCTAATAAAATCTCGTTACATCTTCATGGCATTATAACCGGTTTATAAATATTTTTATTAGTTGAATCGAAACCAAAATACATTGTAAAACTATTCAATCTTAGATTGAAATGATCACGATCAACAAAAATAATATAATGATAAATAACTAATCAACGAATTTTATGTCGATTTCGTCTAAGAAATTGTGACGAAGAATAACGTGATATTATCGACATCATCCTAAAATACGAGCCTACTTAAATACCTAACGACGAGTTAAGTTCTTTTTTAAACGCGTACTTGAATTTAAGGTGGCACGTCTGAAAAGAGAGAGCGTCCGGTTTAGAAGCCCGTTAATTTATTAATCTATACAGAACTGATAATAATTAGCGTTTTCGAGTTTTTTTTTTAATAGTTTGAGAAAATGGATCACGACTCTCCGTTGCCACTGTCGTCACCGTCTTCGTAGTCACTGGCGCTCATTTGCTCATCATCGTCGTCGTCGTCCAGCTCGTACTCATCATCATAGAAATCCGTCATGTCTAGCTGTTGTTCAGCTGGCCTCGCATGAGTCTTAATGCAATAATCTTCCAACGTTACTGGTACGACGATCCCCTCTTTCTCAGCTTCCATCTTTGCTGCTTGTGCTTGTTTTCTGTAATCAAGCAACCATTTCTTGGATGTATGTGCGTTGCTTTGCCTGATCTTCGTATCTTTTCTCCAAAAAGAATAATAACACGTGCGTTTTCCTCATTCTCTAACTTCCAACATTTTAAATTTACAAGGCTTTACGTCGCGATAAATTTGATATTACACTTCCACGTATGTGTGTTTGATCAGTATTCTATACGATAAGGTAGCACGAAGAGATAAAAGGGAAGTATTACGTGTAGGATAAATGGAAAAATCTGTAGGATGCGGAATAGATCAATATTATTGTACCTTATGATATTTTCATACTCTTTGTCTTTACCCTTGGAGTCGCGCCAGCGCCTATACATCACCGAGGCATCCACGTTGGCAGGGCTATATGTATTGGGCTCGTTCAGAAGCGAAATCACGGACAACAGGATCGTCCTATTTCAAAACGAGAGTTCATTTGTCGTTTCTCCGTGTTACTTCTTTACATTTACAGTAATCAACAGCAAGATTCATGGTATGTGTTTCAACATATGCCAAGAGTATTTAACATTCAGCTTTGGATCAGCTATTCCTACTTGTGATGCTCACCTGACATTCTGTGTCGGATTCCACCTCTCGCATGGCAGTTCTCCACTTTGTGGATCATCTACTGGTGGATGTAGGATTGATATGCATAGATCTCCATTCTGCAGAATATGAACAAAATTTAATTACTTAGATGATTCTTTCATATTCAGATAGAAAAGTACAAATAACGAAGAACGTTCTTTAAGCAATAAAGATATTCCATTACTTTCAGTGGTTAACGCATACACATCCAGATCTGGGAAACAAATTTTCAAGGACATAGATCGACTTTGGCAAGAAGAGAATTATTTGATCATAGAAGGGGAAAGGAGGCGAGTTCCGCGTTAATCGTCCCTGAAGGCGCATTGCCCACAGGGGAAACAAGCCTCGTCCGGGTCGAAGGATAAAACCTCGTAGCGTCTTTCGCGAACCTGAAAATCCTTGCCCAGTCTCCTTTACGCGCCATATTCGGAGCTCCAACCACGAACATATACGCGTTTCCTCTTTGAAACGCGCGCAAACATGCGACGCCTCTGATTGCAGAAACTTCTTGCTGTTCCTTTTTCCCTTGATCGTGTAAGAAAACCAGACGACCAGAACGAATTCATAAACCGAGGTTCTCGTAATATATCAGTTAAACACAGGAAGGAAATGGTCGCCATTGGATGAAACCGTTTTCCATGGAATCGGTTAATTGATGAAAAGATTTGATGGTACCAAATGATTAGTGTCGAGATCAACTTCAATATGTATTTTTAAATCCGAATTCAGCAAAATACATAAAGTTTACTTCATAGGGTTCTAACAACATTTGTGAATAACGATTATAGATATTTATGCAAAGTCATATTTTTACGAATGAACGTAAAAATATGGTATCTGAGCAGATACGAAGAAGGCGAGAAAACACGATAAGCGATTTAAAAAATAAATAATTAATTACATGTTGATGAAAACTGTTCTCTTATTTGGTTGTGAGACCAAAATATATATTTTTGCATCTTGTTGAACATTTCAATAAATCACATTTTATTAATTGTTCACGAGATCTTAAGAATTTCTCAGCTATTTTCAAGAAATTGATATTTATGGATCTAACGAGAAACTAACAAAAAAGAACTTGTCACGTTATCACGCGCCTTTTATACTTGTTTTACCGATTCAATATTGTAATCAATCGGGTGCTTTGGATATTTTATTCCTGTTTTTGTATATCGCTTTGCAGAGATAAAAAGGCTCATCATACTTGCTAATAAAACTAGAGAATGCTTAGAATATAAAACATAATATAAAACACACGATATATTCGCAATACATTTCTACAAGCGTTCGAATATTTTCGTAAGCAACTACGTTATCGTAGACTTCCAAAGTGCGATATATTTGATTCGTTTCGAGAAACTTGTCGTCGCAGGAACGATTTGATTTCAAAGAATCGTGATTGTACGCGTCTTTCGTCGAACTTACCGTTCGCCAACTACGCTTCCGCGGAATATTGGATGCAAATTTTCTGACGCAAGGAGATGTTTGCTCCGGAAAGTTGAGCAACAACGACTCCACGCTCTACGCTCGTCGCTCTTTCGATCGAGGTGGTTCACCGATTCAAGCAGACGCGGATATGATTGTATGCAAATCTGATTTACGTGTTATACATATATACAGGGTGAATTTATCTGCTAATGAAAGGCGTAATGGCCACGGAAACGTGACAGTTAATTAGATTTAATCGATAGGTTACGTGCAGTCGTAACAATAGGTGAAATAACATGGCCATTGAGAGGAAGTCGTGTGCAGTTTCTCGTCTGTCAGCCGTTGCCAGCCGACCACTTCCGCATCCAGTCAGTCGAAACGTCTACTAATCTACTTGGTAATCTCGATTAGCATTTACACGGGCGACTTCAAGCGTCCTATGTCTTTGTGCAACTCTCGTCCCGGTTCACTGAAGCGTTTAAACCTGATCGATCGGCATAAGAAATGGCTACATATATCGAAGTCAACAGCGTGGCATTCTCGCGCTCTTGCCAATTAAGTGCCTGCGCGAGATTCGAGTACGTGTAAGTTCGCGCGTATTTTCCACGCTTTTCGTACAATTCGTCCGTAGATTCCTAACTTGTGAGTAAGTTGTGACTCTTAAAGAGTTCGCGAAGTGTTTCTTAGAAAGTTGCAGACAGTTTCAGTTGAGGATTTTTACTACCTATTTATTTTTGTTTACGATTAATTATGGCCTAATCGATAAAATAAATTTTTATAAAATATTGATTACTATTTAAGCTTGTCGAGGTCATCTAGTTAATTCCTTGGTAAATGTGTTTTTCTCTAGTTTGTTGAAATATTTATGGGTAACGATTGCAAAAATTCCGCAATGCGTGGACTTGGGCGTGGACATTTCTTTAAAGTAGAAATAATTTTTTATTTCAAATAAATTCACTTCGACGTGGTATAAATATCTGTATATACTTGATCGTTGATTGGAATTACAAATTTTTTGGCTTTCGATTATGCATAGTACTTGGAACGTTAGAACTACTTATTTTTTATGTATACCTATATACGTGTATTATATTTAAACGATTATAATTAAAGTGTTACGATAATAATAAAGTAGATATATATACGTAATCAGGTTTTGGTTTCAGGAAGAGGATTAGTTTCGTCAGAAGAATCAGATACGTTTCTGATAATTGTAGAAACAACGATTTAATCTGTTGCCTTTGAATTTTCTTGAGAACTACCTAAACCATTCAAATATTCTATGAAACTCGCATTAATCGAAACTAATTTTCACTCTATATCGGTAGAACTATATTTAGAATTCAAAGTAAACGTCATTGCAGATACAAAATATCTTCTTCAAGTTGAAATCGTAATTTTTACTACCAGTATGATTCAGACTACTTGATGATTTTAGACGATCAATAAAACGAGTAGTAAAAAAAGAAAATCTGTCAGTTTAATAAATTACTAGCGTTTACTAGTTCTGGTAGTAGTTACTAACGTTAAAGTCAAACACAAACCGTGAAGGTTTTCAGGATTATGTAATATCAGTAATATCTAAATAAAAGGAAAGTACAATATATGGGGGAACATGGCGGAGAGTCACAGCTTGAACATTGTAAAAGAGGATCGCGGTTCAATAAATGTTGGAAAACACTTTTTTAATACCGTGAATGTTTATGAAATAAATCGAACAATTCCACAAAACATTAAGACTTTCGAGGTATTGGATCGATCACGGATTAACCATCCGGTTCTTAGAAAGAGAGCCGCCTTCTTGCGATTAAACTTTCACTGTCGTCTGTTTTCCGCATCGTGGCGTCATTGTTTACTGTGTAAAACCGCACCATAGAGAACACGATCGTTTACCTTACGATAGACAGCGATTCTTTTACGCGCAAAGATAAGAAGATAGGTAACAGAAAGGGAGTAAAAATAGATTGCAGAGGAAAATTTACATGCTATCGAGTTGCGGATTTTACCAGCGCGAAAAGATGGAAGTAGGTCGTTCGACTTTCACGGAAATCGGAGCTTGCAAAATCTTCCGATTCGCGTTGAAGTTGCACGCTGTCAGCTCAAGATCCACCGTCACGCAGATAAGGGCTTAAATATTTCTTTTTTTTTCCTTTCCCTACTTTCCATCGAGCACACGACTGTTCGAACGAGAACGAGGTAGAAGGATGCAAGAAGATATATTCGTGTGGTAAGCACGCTCTTTGTGGACAAAAGCATGGCATGCCGCAGTGCCGTTGGCGTATGGCCAGCACAGAGAAAGAGAGAAAGAGAGAGAGAGAGCCTTTCTGGTTCTCGGTCTCCTCTGATTCCCGAAAATTCGCGGCCACTACTGCATCCAGAAAATGTCTTTCGATATCATTTACGCAGCTGGTAAAATGATCCGAACTGATTTGTTAATCGCATAGTGCACATGCCTGTGGTATTTCAATTTCGTCAATTATTAAGAGTCGTTGGTCTTTATTCAGAAAAAATATTTTTTCCTAAGATTTTAAACTTACAAACACTGGTTTTATCGTTGCATATTGGCTTTTAAAAATCAATTTAACATTAATATCGACGTAATATTGTAACCATACGTAGCTATGATAACTGTCGGGCTGCAGATGTTTATGCACTTGTGGGAATATAAAATTTCCGACGTGAAATGAAGATCAAACGAAGCAAACGAGTGAAACAAATCGCTATTTATGATTCATTTCCCTATTTCTTTTTTATTTGCGTAAAAAGTCACAGTCTCGTAATTACAACGAATAAAGCTGTAGTCTGATTTATCTACGTTCGCCTAATTAAAATGTAGTTTGCGTCAAGTATGAGCAAACGTTCAGATATCATTGAACGATAGCGAGCTGCAACTTTGATCAACATTTTGCAGAAATACAAATCCAGACGTCGGAAGAAATATGTCAACTAGAAGGAACGATCTTTTTTGCAAACTGATCTTTTTTGATCGTGTTCGCGGAATAAATTTTTCTTAGAGTGCGTCACGGATGGAAGTTCGTGGCTGGCAATAACCTGGAGAAATCCAGTTGAAAGGAAAATAGAGCAGCGATACGTCAGGACGGATGCGCTTCATTTTCAACGGCGTGCAACAGGTCGCGAGATTTCTTGCCGGATTATGGTTCGAACATACGACAAACTTTTATCTCCGAACCGGCTCCTGTTCGTACGTTGTACTGGTTTGACGCTTATACGCTTCTACGAAGCGAAAATAAAGTCTCGCTTTTGATGCGCGTTGCCCGAAAATACCTGATTTAATTATACAACGCGAATTTAGATATAATAAACGCGCACGCCTCTTTTTCGTCGACTCTTGTTAGTATGCGGTTCAAGTTAGTATCGAGCTGTTTCGATGAGCGTCTATTGCCACTTACTTTTTGCTAATTAGTCGCGTACAGTTGGTACGTCAGCTACTGTACGTGTTATATATATTAATTAATTAGACACCTTGTGCAATTCGATCAAAAGGTTAACTTTTTTATTTTATTCTGAAAGCTGTGATAGAGAAACGTTTTTCTAACTATTAATTCTTCGCTTCTTGTCATAACAAAGACCAAATGCAATGTTAAATTCAAACTGAAACGAGGAATATATGCGCGTTACTTAAGTTCTCTGTTTAATTGTATTGAATAGTTAACGTTTCATAAAATTTATATAAGCTTTTAGAACGTGGCTGGAGATACGTATGTTTCAAGACTTTAAGGCTTCGACATTGAGTAAACACACTTAACACATTCACTTCTATTAAAGATATAGCTCTTTACTTCTTTTTATCGAAGATCACATCAGATTAATTAACATTCGTCCAACTTCATAATTTGTTATTTCAGGGTCTATTAGCTACTTTAAATAATCAAAGCAACATAATATATTCGATAGAGTAAGTTAAACATACCTGAAGTCACATGTGTTCGATCGATTAATATTTATCTACCTTTAATTATCGTTTTTTTATTTATATTAAGCAATATTAATTATTCATAAATATTTATTAATTGCGTATGCTTGACTAAGGTTAAAGGCCAACATTAGACTAAAGAATTTCCTTTTAATGTATATTCTATGCATTTACAATAATTTGCAAGTATCCAAATATCTGTGTATAACAATATAGGATAATACATATGTCGGACAGTACGTGAGATAAGATAATGTGACTTCGATAGAGAAAAAATACTTGGAATATTGCGACGTTTTCAAGAGTAACCACGTCGCCGTTGCCGTCGTCAGCATTTCGTGCGAGCAAAATACCGAAAGAGTAAATTTTTAAAATTAGCGATGCTGGCAGGAGAAGTAGAAAGAGGCAGAGAAGCGAAGAGTATCTCATCGAACGAGGTGAGAACCTTGCTGAGCACTGGTCAGCCTCGAAAATAGACGCCACGATCGGAACTATCACGAGAACTATGCAGAGGCTCATAGTTCTTCTACATTCTCGTAAATCGCGTGAAATTAGGTTTACCTTTATTTTATTTTGGTTCAAATCGATCACGGAAATCTAAAATACAACTCGATCATTGCCAATGTTACCGCTCTATTTTAATTTTAATCTAAGAAATTACGCGCGATATCTACGATATACGATGTTCAATTTAATCTAAAATGCGACGAACAGTGGAATTATTTTTGACGAGGTGACTGAACCACTTTCGCGCTTCCGATGACGGTGAATCACAGCGAGACATGTAGATGCGGAGGAGAAACTCTGTTGACCGATCCAAACAGGAAACCTCACAGACGATCAACGCTTCTAAATATCTTGACAGAACGCGTAGGCGTGCGTGCCATTTAACTCGACTGGTCCGCGTTTTCGAGATATTTCTCCGTTCCATTTCTCTACTTACGTACTCGAATAAATATTAATCCAGAAGAAAGAAGATAAGAAATGTATAAGAAATGTGAAGATAAGATACACTTACGTTCACAAACATGTATGAGTAAAGTACAAAAGCTTGTGTATACCGATTAAGCTTCCAGAAGAATTATCTCGAATTAAACGACCCTCGTAAGCTCTCCGCGCAACGACTGACTATTTTTTAAACGAACAATTACAATCATACAAGCACAAGAGCAAACTCCTTTAAGACAAGTAGCTGATTTTCGTGGTGTTTGGACGAAGCTGCGCGAGATTCTTGTCCTGTTAACTGTTGCGAATTGTTTGCAACATTCGCGATATTTTATCTCAACTGATTCGCATCCAGTAAGTTACTTTTCGAAGATATTCACATATATTAAATAATATTAAATGTATTTGTATATTTCTGTAACTAATATCTACGTCGACATATTTCTGTCAAATTACATTAGACTTAAGTAAAAATTACAAAAATATATATTATTGTATAGTGACGAGATAATTCCGGGTAAAAATTCACAGAAACTCGCATAGCACGGATCATTTTTCTTTTGACATACATTTTAGAGAGTGCGTCTCTAAGCAACAACATACGCTTTGAATCTTGCGCCGGTCTCTTTTGATTCTTGAGACGTGAGATTTTGTAAACCGTACTTATTGCGAAACTCGTAACGAAACTAAACGTTAAACCTGGTTTATTGACAGTAACGGAATATTAAGCAAATTTAAATACAAAATAAATGTTTACATTTCTTTGTAGTTACTTATAACTGTTTATTAGTCAGTATATTTTTAGAATAAAATCTCGTTATATCTCGAAATCGAGCTTGGCTTAGATTAGGTCAAAATCTTTTCCGGGAAGGGACCCTTTACTTCGCGTTTACTTCAAAATCTTGAAAATATATGTCAAGGTTGAAATCGCAGAGACTAAATTTTCTTTTCTAGGAAGATTATTTTTATAATATTTCAAAATCGCTTGTCTAAAGAACCAAAAAAGACTGCCATGAAATTCAAAGCGTGTGTTACTTAGAAACGTACCCTTTACGATATATGTCAAAAGGAAAATAACTCGCGCTATATAAATTTTTCCTCACGTTTACCCAATTTCGTTAAAAACGAAATTACGCATTTTGACCGATTAGTAAAAAAGAATTGAGGTAGCGATTTTCAATCTTTTCCATTTCATGACACGGGCAAACTGATTACTAAAATTCTGCGCCACATCGTCACGCACACATATATATATTATATTTGATTAAAAAGAGGGCATTCGCTCCGACTGGCTATTATTATTTTTATTTGACAATCTAAGAGAAAAGCGGTCGTCAGTGCTGCTAACCGAATAGTCAGGCATTGTGTGTTGTAAAAACTCGTGCGCCACTAGTTGAAAATTGTGGCGTTAAGGGATTAAATAGTAGATCGAAGTCCTAAGCGCGACCTTATCCCAGAGCGTTTCCACCTTACGGCCTTAGAGTCGCTCGTAAACGGCAGCACCTATACACGCGTAATTTCTGTCGATATACCAACCGCCGACACAGTCGAGTAAACCTGCGACACACGTATACACGCATCTCTCTTCTCATCTACAAAGGCGGAGAGCCAGATAGACGGAGAAGTAGCTGGCGTAAGCGCGGACAGGGAGCAACATGAGAGCGAGCGTGAATCTCTTCTCTCTCATTCTCTCTCGTGCTCTGTATGCTGGTGCACGTACAGCCGGTCAGACGTTTTACGGTTCGTCGAATCTTAAGGCGACGACCTCTCCGCGCCGAGGGCAAACGAGCCTACGGATTTTGTAATGATTCCACCTCAACGCCGTTCTTCGAACGGCGTATCTGACTTCCACTGCTCGAGGAAGAAGTGGGTGTACCAGGGTCAAGCCGTGCTTGTGAAGAGATGCGCCGCATCAGTCGTCATGTCACGGAATATCGAAGCGCTTCGGTTGATAACGAGGTGCATTCGATACAAAGTGGCACAGAAATAAACGAAGTGCACGCTGTCGCACGAAAGCCGGGCGTCTGCTTATTTTTAACAACATGTACGTGGCATATACATTATACATCATAACTGAATATGATCGTGACGCGATTAATATTGGTTTTCAAAAACTAAGATGCAATAACG
Organism: Bombus bifarius; assembly: GCF_011952205.1. Lineage (NCBI taxonomy): Eukaryota > Metazoa > Arthropoda > Insecta > Hymenoptera > Apidae > Bombus > Bombus bifarius. The sequence continues at coordinate 51,598 of NW_022884569.1, read as the reverse complement.
AAACTGATACTTGTAATCGACGAAGCTTATAGAACTATTTTGTTGCTTGGCAAAACTTGACGGGTCTTCTAAACATATAGAAAGATTTTAGGTGTCGATACAGTCAGATTATATTTAAATGGTAAACACATGTAGTAGTATATGCATACAATAAATAGGAAAATATCCTATTGTTGCGTTTTTAATAGGTACTTCAGATTTATAGATCGGTAACTCTATAGAAGACTGTCTAGAATTTTGTGGTCACTTGTATGTATATCTATGTGTTGCACGAGAAGAACGAAGGATGGTGACGCGAATAGATTCATCGAAGGCCTTCGATAACTACACTATGTACGGAAAAGATCCGCGTAGCACTGATCTCTTTCGTTATCTTCGTTACCTTTTTATCCACCGGTGAAAAATTCAAAAAGAAAGCAATAGATCCGTATTCTCTTTGTTTTTCGAGAGAAATGGTATTATTTAGATTCCAGCGAAGAAGTCGTAACTTGTCATTCGACAAACAGTTTCGAGAGAACAATAGCATATCGCCGGTCGTAGCCGAGGAAAAATTCAAGCGAGACGACTATTATTGTCTGGCAGTGTCTCGTGTTTAGAGCGAGCTCGTAAGATCCCCCGCGGAGCAAGAAATCTCTCATGCACGTGACTCACGCGGACAAAGGGGTTTCGTGGAAAGTCATTCGGTCGTCATTGAACGTGCCACGGTTACGTAGGATTCACTAAGTTCCGCTGGTCTGTCCTCCTTTTTACTTAAAATCTCTTATCCAGCAGTTTTCAATTTTCGCAGTGACTCACGGAATCATTCGAATGCTTGTAGAAACTTTTCACGACTATATATTATACGAAACATTTTGAAATTTCGTTTGCATGTTGAGCCGAAGTCACGAGCGTTCAGTGCGATCGAATATCTTTTTCTTAACGCGTGAAACGCTTGACGTCAACGCGGAGTCACTCGCCTCCAGGAGCGGCCACGATGAACCGTGAAACCACCATGGAGTATGGAGTCATCCGTATTTAACGTGTTAAGTAGCCAAGTCCTGTAGCGAAGTCTGAATTGACTATACCGATAAAATTTCAAACAGATCCGAAAACGTATACACCCGCTGCCCTCTTCTATGAAACGTGATAATTAACCTAGATTTCAATTATCAAGGGAACGATTAATCGATTACAAGGTTGTATTTATGCAAGATTGAGACGTGATGCGTATAAAAATTTATTGAAATTATTCGCAAGAGTTACTGGGAGGTAATAAATACTAGTAATTATGTGTTAGCCCTTACCGCGTGTATACTTATGTATGACAATTATATAAACTAATCAAATATTATAATTACATATTTTTAATTGATCGAAGAAGCAAAGATGATAAAAAATTATGAAATTTCGGTTTCGTCGAGTGTTTCAAAATGGTAGATACGAGATTCTAGCTAAGGACGGCAGTACTCAAATCGTATGACATACATAATGTAATCGTGCGATGTAACGAGAGTACTCTTCCCCCTTTTTACATCGGCGACGAGCGGTCTATCTCGTTGGAGAAACAAAGGCGAGACACGTTGAGTGTCAGTGAAAAAAGAAAAAGAAGAAAAAGAAGAAAAAAGACCGACGGGACGCGCAGATGCTTCGATTGACTGATAATCGTGGAGCACTGGTTATAGAGTTCACCGAGGTGACAGACAATCCTCGTGTTCACTCGGGCCATTCCATTATATACTCATTAAACAAATTACTTATATTCTTCTTCGTTGTCACGTTTTCGCGGAGGATTAATCTCGCGAAGGAAAAGGAAAAAAGAATAATGAAAAAAAAAAAAAAATATATGAGAATGGAAGAAAGCAAGAGGCGTTCGAGTTGATGGTATGTAGAAGTGCATTGGCCTCTGCGCGAGAGCATGGAAATACGTAACGTATGAAAAGTGTTCATTGCATGGAAAATAGCGTATGCGAAAGCGCAACTGTCGGCGATATTATTCGCACGATGTAACGGAACGAAACTTTCATCGTAAAAAAAATTGGCCGAACAACGATAGAGTTTCTTACTCCACGTCACCGTTCCTCACTTATCTTATAATCTATCTATCTAAGGCCCACAGTTATTGTAAGTAAAATCAGTCAGCTTTCATCTGTACGTTCGTTCGTTTCTAAAAATAAAATTCAAATGTACTAATCTTTATATGGTGCGTGTATATGGTATCGTGATGATCTAACTTGGTGCAACTATCGACCATTGTATAATTAATGCATGTTACTGGACGCGTGAGATTTACGTGCGTTTATTCCCGTTAGCCGCGGCGTGTTCGCCTAGTCCCATCCCTTCCAACAAGTGACTGGATACGGATGTCCAACGAGCTTTGGACGGTCGTTGACTCTTTGCTAGTCGCTGAAGGGTCACACGAAGAACCCGTCACAGATGCGCTCCAAGTTGATAAGGTATCTTCGATCGATGGCAATTTTCAGCTCTCGGTAGTACGAAACGTAGTTTTTCAGGAAGAGTTGCAATTATAAAAGCGAGATTCGATATCGACGATCGCGAATTGAAGGAGAAAAAATTGTTCTATTACAAGATGAGCGATCTTGCCTGTGACGATAGTAGAGTCGGCTGTCGAAATTACGACCGCTTGATATTTGAAGACTGGGAATATCGAGTACTTGTAGGCGCTGGATTTTCCAGCGAAACGACGCTACACTTCTGATTGCAGATTTCGCGAGTCCTTCGAGCAACGACGCGGGAGTTACAACATGCAGGGTAAGGGACAAAGAGGAAATCGGAGAAAACGAAAGGGGATGGTTGACTGTGGGAGAAAGATTCAGCCGAGAGAAGGGAGAGAACGAGGGAAAAAACAGCCGAGCCATACGGAAGGGGATGAAAAGAAGCACGCGGAGGATCGATAATTCCTGTATTTACTCACCTCGTATACGTTCGGGTGCCAAACTTTCGTCATAAACCGAATGCTGGGTGGACTGTACGGATAATCGGGCGGGAACTTCATGTGTGCCTGGAACAGAAAGAAAACAGGAGCGCAGGACGCGCGTTAAGACGATGCTACGTTACAACGGATCGATAATCGTTTATGTAAATTATCGCAAAGGCCCTTGTTCAGGGTTCCGAAAATTATTTACAAGTCATTTGCGAATTGCTCGACGCGTCCAGAAAAAATTGAACGAACGATAGGCGATACGCTGATGTGGTTCGAGCTCGAGGGAAACGTAATCGCGCGAGGGATGAATTTACCCGGAAAACACCCAAGAACCGAGGGCTCTATAAAATTCGATTTGTTCTACGTATCGAAGGGATACTCTTGTCGACTTGTAACTACTCGCTGAAACGTCACGGAAGCGAATCTGTTTGCTTTGTTTTGTTATCTGTTTGTTTTAATGGCAAATAGCGAATTGTGATCATTTCTTGGAAAGACAAAAACCCGCGGGACAAAGGCGATATCGTCGATAATGGACGCGTAATGAATACGTAGCTTTGTTTCGATAATAACCGATGGAATAACGACAAGGTATCAACAAATCGATGATCATCCGTGTATCGCAGTGAAACATGGCTGAGAGAAGGGACGCGTTCTTCCCTTTCACGGCGTGTTCCACGCACTTGCATTGGTATAGAATGAATCCATTTCGCATACAGGGCGTACATAAGGGTCGTCCCCGACTTTGTTGGCGGACTTTCGTCGATGGTTTGCCGACGGGACGCTATATTGATCGCAACCTGGTCATGGCCCAAATATCCACCTCGTCCTCCGGGATAGCGCGTCCTAGAATTAAGTTACTTTCCATCGAGCGTTTGTTTACATTTCCGCGGTAGAATAATTTCTACCATGCTGGATCGTGTATTTAACTAATTACCCAGAGGTTCGAATTTCAAGTCTGGATCGCGATATTTCCTATTCAGAATCGCGCTTGTATCATGGTAATGATAATTTTAACAACTCTTTGACGATTTTCAACGACGCAGGATCGTTTGTGTTTTTAATTTTGGAGTTTTCAAGCCGAGAGTTTCTTCCTACACTCCAATTCATATAATGATACGTACTTGTGCACAGTACCGCATTATGAGAAGACTTAACGAATCAATTCACAGACGATAGCGTGAGATTCCGAGAACCTTCTATATGTCGTATATGATCTTGGATAAGACTACACAAATTTGCAACACTTTAATCTCTAATTTCAATATGTAATCATGATAGTCGGATTCTATTACAGTGTTAATGAAATCTCAAAATGTTCCGTAAACGCATAATTAGAAAAGAATTCTACATGCTTCCAAATACTTTTATGAGCCACTGTACACATAATGACATTGCGAGTGAAGAGAAGGGCAAAGATAAGGCACAATTACAAGTTAGTAATTGAATTGGAAATAGTTGCTATAGTATTCTAAGCAGCGATGATTTTGTTGCACTTTCCAACGTGACATGGGAACATTGATCGTGCTTATCAGTCAGTAATCTCACATGGCATCGACGAAAGGTATTCGCGGAATCGAGGACGAGATCGATTATTCATGCAATTACACGACCATTCTTATGTTTCCTGAAACAATGCAAAAATAACAGTACAAAAATCGAGATTTATATCGTTTCGATCGAGAACAAAAAATACGTGATACGATTGCAAAAACAAGTAAAGAAGAAACGATAACTCCGTTCGATTATATCAGATGGAACAAACAAGCATGTGCGTTGAGTTCTTTAATAATGTAGTGCTCTTGACACGTGACAGGGACACATTACTTTAACAATAAAGTAATGAATGATAAAAAAAAACATATGTGCGCAATATCAATAATCATTATAATGCATATACATATTCGAATAGTAGAGTTACTGCGAATCATTAAATAGAGAATTTACTGCGAATTTCTATACATTTATGGAGAATTTAAAGATACGAAATTACAATGCATATAATACATAATAAAATAGCAAATACGTAAGGACCAATACTCGTTATGATATTAGATTCTCCTGTAATACTAGAATTTACTCTTTTTATTATTTTCATCCCATCAAAAATTTGCATCATGTCGCGATATTATTTTTTTACAGTATTAAAACAGCAATTAATTATATTTAAAAATAAAAGTTACAATTACAGTACCCGGAAAAATGCACGAAAAAATTTTATTTTATCCGAAAAACAAAGGAACCTCCGAACTTTCCAGCAGGACAACAACTCAATTTAAATGATTATTATAGTCCACAAACTAGAACCCGAAGATTATAATCAAATGATGATTGGAGTCAGTGCTTGGAACGACAAAGGTTAAGTAAGAAGGATTTAGAAAATAAGAATTCGATTGCGTAAAAGATATCTGGGAATAGAGCAAGTTGAAAGATGGCCCATTTTCCGTTGTCGCGATATTTCAAAGGGTCGTTTACTCGTCGCTTTTCCGCCCGTCGAGTCGACTGTATCGCGTGACCTATAAATTTTCTCGACCTATTTCTACGATAAGCACTTGACGGTCACCCCTTAGATGGCACTGCACGACATGGCTACCATCACTCCTTGAAAACTTCGCGCCGATTCAGAAGGATCAAGAAGTGACCCAAATCAGGAAGGCAGGCATCGTGTTCCCTTGAAGAGGTACTTCGATCAACGAGGTCACTTAATATTTTTTATCGAAGGAATTTTTTTACTCGAACTATATTATAATTTATAATATTCCAATAAGCGAAGAACGCAGATAAGATAAGAAATACGATAAATCACACTCTTAAATGGAAGGACATTTTAAAAATTCCACACATTGTCAACCAATTCCGCATCAAAGTTATCTTTCCATTTAATTTTCAGATTAAGTATTAGCCTGTTTTCTATTTGCCCCCGGAACTCCTAATTATGCAGATTAATATTAATTAAACTGAGCTAAACTAATATTACTCGTTCCTTGTTAAAAAAATTCAATTATTCTATATGAAGACTAGTATGAAACATGTTTCATTCTTTACAGAGCAGCAGTTTCAAAATTCAATGTCTTGTCCATTAATTTTCTGCTATTCCTTCTTTTCTCAATACGAGAAACTTTAGTTGTCATCGCGCCAAATATGCAATAACTTTTTCAGCTGACGATAATATTCGAATAGAAGAAAGAAAGGATTGTGGGTCCGTAGTATTACCGAACATGTATCACACGTGCTGCAGGTGAGAAGAGGAAATGCGTGGTAACAGGAGATCTGACGTTACATCGTGTCGAAATCCTTGCTGGGTTTCGTCGTCAAACGGAAGAAAGAACAGACGGTCTGTATGTGTATTACTACGTAACTTCATGATTTAATTCGTTACAATTCTCTTGCGATATAACTACAGATACACTCATATAAATTAAGTAATGCTCAATATTTTGTTTAAAAACGTTAAAATATATTGAACAGAAATCAAATGGGCAAGGACCTCGATCGTTCTCCGCTTTCCAATCGGGAATTAGTCAAATACGTCTACTTCGCAAGCTTCCAAACTCAACTTTCTCAAAAACGAAACCTTCAACGCAGTTTCGTTATTCTTGCTTCTCGTCTTATTTTGTGCTGTAAAATCTCCTAAGCTTCGCTTGTGCCACGCATTTACGAGCTGTAACTCGAGAATGGGAAAATTAAGCAAACGACATGGAAGAATTGACGCGTCGAGTGATTCTGACGGTGTTTAAGGTTGCTGGCGGGAGTTGCATATCGATTTTACTAACAACAGTTTCACGTTGCCCATCTCTCACTGTTCTGAGGTGAAAGAATTAAATGGGCCAAAATCAGTGGGAGTGGGGCCGCCAATAGTTGAAAATAAAACTGGCAACACAAACGTATACATCGAGAAGACCCATTTATCGGGGTTCGCGGTGACCTGTTTGCGAGATACGACGGTTTTCCTCGGGGAGAAAAATCTGGCATGTTCATCTCAGTCGGAATGGGACTGGGTGAAAGTCGCTCAGGTGATTCGAGGGATGCCGGCCAAAGATAGACACAAGACAATGCTCGATGGCGTTTTATGTAACGTGGCAACACGCGTTACGGCTCGACTTCACTGGGTCGATCCGTAAATCCTTGAAAAAGAAGTGACGGTTTAACGTAAATCGTGAATTATTATTTCCGTTTGGTAAATGGAATTGTCCATGGCGATTGGCGACTGCGCGTAATTGTTCGGACTCAGCTACGATCAGAATTTAATTCGACGAACGAATCTGCGCTCCGCTATGTATTTACGCACATTCCGTGTCGATTAACTCGAGAGCGCAAGAAGAGCTCGATTCGATCGGAGAGGCTCGAGGAGAGCTGCATTTCTACGTGAAATACCTCGAGCTACATCGAAGCAATAATTGCGAACGTGTTAAAATATCGAGTCGTGTAATAATTTTTTATTTTAACTAGTCGACAAGATTTTTGTAACAGGAACGTCCCCGATTTATATATATATATATATATTACATATTATTGGGTTGTAACGTAAATTCATCCTTCTTTTGTTATATATTACATATATTGTAATACGTATTCAGTATATAAATAACTAATAGTCTATTAAGTATTATAATGATAAATGCAACGATTATACAATTCTAATAATTCAAACAATGCAGTCAAGTGAAACAATTGAACGATTTACTTACAACTAGATATTTTTCGCATGTCAATCAGACTGCATTAACTACTTCACACACATGGCACACATTCTTGCCACGTGCAGCCAAATTTCTACGTAGCACTACGTATCTCAGTCTAGTACATGTATATTTTCCCAGTTAATCCGCGCTTGTTCAATACCTTAAAATAAACGTTCATTTATTTCACTAATACTTCAAATAAATCTTTTATACGATTTCTTTATGATACATTCACTCAAAATTACAATATTATATACTGTGGCTCGCGGAAATATTCGGGCACTAATAGAAATTTTTAAGGAATATATTATGTACGTTACATAAAATATTCTGAAATTTCATTAGCCCTGTAATGAGATACGACTATCATGATTACCTTGGTAAAGTGTAAAACAAATCTGAAAATGTGTATGGAAGTTAGACGATATTTACTGCGAATATATATTTAATTAAAAATTAGTATGTAAATTAGAAAACATAGACTACAATATTTAAGATTTATTAATACATATTTAATGAAATGACCTTTACCACTAAGGACACGTTTGAGGCCACGAATTATATTAATTTTTTACTAACTATATGTTTGCAATAAACTTCTCATAATTTCTATATACATTGCCGTTCAAAATTCTTAGAACATCATTTATTTTTAACAATGTTTTAATATTTGATAAAGATTATGAATTTCTTAATAACGTTATTCATAGATCAGTATCATATATTTTCTTTAGCGTATAAAATACTAAGTCGAATAATATCTTTCAGCTGTTCATTAATTTTTCTTCAGTATCGGAACAAATATAAACTCACCAAGCTTTTGATCCAAGATATACATTTTAAGATTGATCCTAAATTTCCCCAATATAATCACACTAATCGTGTCTCATTACACTGCTAATGGAATTACAAAAGTGTTCGTATACATATTTATATTTTGCAAATTATATATTCATACAAATTTTCTGTGATATGTGTCTGAATACCTTCGTCAGACACTGTTCGTGTATTGGATAAACCGCGATAATCAGGCAACAACAAAGAACGTGTTACCGTGATAATAACGTGTAACGATACTGTTTACGACAGAGGCGCGTTACGATTATAAAGCGCGGGTTAGAATCTTGTGGAACAGGATTTGCGGCACCCACGTAGATGCTGATCACGTGTACGGTACGATACGATTCGCAAATAACGGTGTGTTGTCAGGTCTGTGCTCGTTGCGACCAGTTACATTGTGGGAAGATAGGTAACGCTCGCGTTACGTGAATAAGCGTTCGTAAATTCATAACGAAGCGGAGAGTGGTTTAGAAAGCGGACGCGAACTGTACAAAAAACCGTATAACCGTGCGGCAGCGGTAGAATTCGTTTTCTGCTCGCTAGAGACTAGATTGAAAGCGCAGAATGATAGCACAACTATTTGTAGCAGCAGATTTAAAAAAAGAGAGAAAGAACACACCAGAAATTGGAGATTGTATTATTTGTATACCGTATATTAATGTATACTATAGCATATAATACAGTTTTCCAAATTGCATCTAAATTATATTGCATACGCGTACCGCATAATACATATATCGAGAACGGTAGTTGAAAAACATTTGTTTAATAAGAACAATGATACTGTGTCTCGAGGTGTATTATCAATCACGGGTTATATTACACGTGGAAAAATCCAGTAGAAAAAGCACTATAGGAAGAAAAAATGAGCGTGGAACGCAATCGATCCGGCCGTATTGAGTAATCTTTAATTTTCAGGATTACTCAATGCTGCTTGAAAGTCGCCTTCTGACTTGTGCATGAAAACATTCATCGAATTGTAACGCGGATAGGAAAGACGAGCAAAACAGCGATAACCACTGCAACGCATATTATTATTGGGGAAATCAACGATCGGTCGCGGCAAAACTACTCACTCACGTTGTTACTTTTCTGGTCAAGGTAATCGTAATGTTTCATCGTGTCATCATCGAGCAACCTTCACGTAGGAACGCTGATAGATGTTCATGTCTTTCAAATATATACATTAATCAATTAACGGAAACGGACTTATCATGAAAACAGTATTTTTAAACATACAAAGTTCAGACAAAAGGGAAATGAAGAAGTGTTACAAAATTACCAAAGCAAAATTTATATTACATATAGGACATTTATAACCATATTTGGCGATTGGAACAATCAAAATAATGCTTTCTGATGAAAAGATAAATATGCTTAAAACTCTATTGAAAGAGAAAGCAGAAACATAACCAACAAAATGAAAAGTATGCCCGACTGTAGTGTTTACATGTAAAAATGATAAAAAGAGTGGAATTTTTATCTCGGCCGAGTTTCCAAAGCAAACAAAAGCTACGAATAATTCTGATAATTACCTTGAAGTATCCTCCTTGGTAAAGCGTATCTGGGGGCCCGAAGATAGCTACTTCCCACTCAAACATGTTGTCCTCGTTAACGAGTTTCACGCGGAATCCCTCGACAGGTTCCTCTTGTAGACTTTTATATTCGAGGGCAAGTGCCCTTAGAGCGCTGCTCGTTGTTTGTGCCATATTTTTCTTCTGGAAGTAAAGTCTGCAGCCTGTTCCAGGAAGCGGAACGTCCTAAACCTCCTGAAGTGGTAGCACAGAACACTACAGTCGGACGGACGCCTTTGCGAACACTGCTCCTCGACAGAATCAATTTCCAGCGGGTACCAGATAGTGTGTAGCCGTTACTACGATTTCCTTTGTTGCTTCTCGACGCGTCGTGGTCTTTCACTCGCGGCAGGACGTTTTCTACGATAATAGTACGATTTTGCACATCAAATAAACAAAGAAATATGATCGGACCAACAAACTGCGAAGTGCCCCTCCAGTCAACAATATACTATTCCCGATGCACGCACCTCTAACAAAACAGCTGACGTACCTTCTGCGTCAGCGTTGCTTTTGGCGCAAGCGCACGATGATATTCCCTATTTTTCTTCCGTGTGTCGTCGACGATTTTCAAATAAAAATATATCCAAAATACACCAATCGTTGTATTTGAACTGATAGAAAAGATTTCTTTTGCGTTATTCTAATTGGTGATTAAAAACTTGGAGCAATTTAATAGACAATTTAATAAATTTCTAGACTTCCTGTTTCCTGATTGGAAAATACGTCCCCAATCACGTGACGCGTAAAGAAGCGATATATGTACATACGCTACTTATACATACTTATTTGTCGCTCAAATCCTTCGTGCTAAAGGCAGTGCTGACTATATATTTTTGTATTCGTAGTAACAGCAAGCACCAATCAGAGAGAACCATCGTGTAACGTATTCTCATTGGATAACGTTGGACAAGAATACAAAAATCCAGTGTATATGAAATCTATATACTACATGCTATATGACTAATGCATATATGAATAGTCAAATCACGTATTTGAATTTAATTGAAAAGTATAATACATATTACATAGCATAAGAAAGATACAGGACATATCTATGAATTGTTAATATTCAAATAAGAATAAATATGAAAACACATTTCAATAGATATTGTTATCGTTTCTCACTCGTATTAGTTTTGTAAAATCATCTAGAAAAACATGTTTATACATGATGACATTAGCTTTTTTTTTATACGCATCCCCACTTTGCACATACATTTTAACATGTAACGCTAATACCATGAATAGTCTCATCAGAATCCTTGTACGCAGCATACGTTCTAACGCAATTCGCAAGACACAATTTATGCAACGTACTTTATCGAATTAATCTACACGGAATTATACATAATATACGACATTTATAATGACCACCTTAAACACAAGTCTTGTAGACCCTGAACTTTTCAAAATTTTTGCATTTTGGGGAAGTGTACTTGCTTTAAAATTACTCGCGATGGCACCATTAACGGCACGCTTCAGATTTAAGAATTTGGTACGTATACACTTCATTAACTTGCAATACAAAATTATCCATATTTATATCGTATGCGAAAACAGAAAATATAATTTTTATATCTATTTCAGGCATTTGCAAACATCGAGGATACAAAAACGTTAAAAGGATCAAAAGTTAATACCAATGATCCCGAAGTTGAACGCGTACGCAGAGCACATTTAAATGATTTGGAAAATATACTTATATGGTATATTGTTACATTCGCTTGGTTGACCACAGGACCTTCTACATGGTTAGCTTCAATGTTAATTAGGGCTTTTGTAATTGCTAGATTTGTTCACACAGTGGTATATGCTATTTTCCCAAAACAACCTCATAGAGCACTAGCCTTTTTTGTAGGTTTTGGCATTACTGCATATCAAGCATTTAGTACTCTGTTATACTATTTGTAATTTCAATGTTAAGATTTCATTTTTGTTTTGATATATTCTTTATTAAGAATATTGGATATTATTCTATATTGTTTATTAATGCTGTAGTTACTAATAAAATATATCAAGAAATTCTATTGATTAGATTATTTGATACTTTATCCATATCAAAAGAACCTATCTATTTCCTTCATTTTTTATTGTCACACTAACTTCAAAATAAATTGCAGATAACTAATATCATACATATCATAATGAAAAAGACTTTCATTTCATAGAATGATGATATATAACGCTTAATACTTTTGTAACATAGTTTGTCATTTTTGATTTATAAAACAGGATTATATTTTATGTATAATACATTGTTACAACAAATCTTATTAATATAGATGTTAGTCAATGGAAATATTTGAATAAAATTCTCGAGTGTTTAATAATTTGACAAGTTAAACAGGACATATCTAATTCTACAATATGTCCAGCTTGTTGAATATTTAGAAAAGATTAGTCTAATTTATTAAATGAAAATAATATGATTAAATACCATGATTATCTTTAGAATGTACTCTAAATGCACTGGATCTTTTATTTCTGGTTTGGATACATATTCTTCGAGTAGAGAAATATTCTTTAGAAATATAGGACGTATAGTATTTGAACACAGGTTCTTTTAAGGACATTATAATATCAGGAGGTTAAATAGGTATGTTGATTTGTTCATGAATGTGTTATGATAAAGTATAGAAGGGAGAAGTAGGAGAAATATAATTATAATTCAATATACCGTGATCTTATTGATTTGTTTTTACAAGTAGAGCGAAAGAACAGTGACTTTTGTGAGTTCCAACAATTATATCCCATCGTTAGAAAACTATATCTTTTATTCTATATTATGATATAGCGTTATATTGCAAACTGAACATATGAACAAATGATAACACATGAAGTACTTAATATTATAAGTATAATATTTATAATCATTTGTGAAATTGCTCAAACTCAGTTTGAATCGGCTCAAAGTCAACTCAATTAATGTGTTGAATAAAAACTAAAAAATATAGTGTAAAAGTTAGTCAATATACAAAGCATAAAATGAATATAATAAACATATAAATATTAGTTTAATATAAAGTTACTTATAGTGAAATCGACGATGTAAGTATTTAGTTATGTAGAAAATTTATATAAGGAAAAATCAAATGCTAGTGTTAATTTATTCCTTCTGCTTACCTATTTATAATATCTATATATGTAATGTATGCAATATGTAAATTTAAAAATCATAGAAATCCTACAGATCAAGATCAAATGTGGAATATTACTATGTTCCGTAAAGGAATCAGGAATTGTATTAGTAATACCTACTTATATATGTAAATATCAGCAACTTTATTATAATTACTTCTTTCATTTTTTATATTATAAATAAGCTATTCTATCAAATTCATTCCAAATTATGTCTTTTATTGCTATTAAAAGAAAACAATCATACTTCTACTTGTGATAAAACAGACATATTGCACAAAATACAAAAAGAACAATTTTTATATTTTTTAATAGTATTGGTCCAAAATTTTAAAAGTTCATATTCTCTATTTTACTTTTTTCACAGGTTAAGTACATATATTTTTAATATAAATGTACAGAAATGGATATAAAATTAAAGAATGTGATAATTTTTTCATTTATTAAACTGTAAAAATGATCAAGACGCACTTACCATGTTCTGTTTTTATTGGTTATATTTTATCAAAAATCATTTTTGGTCCGTATATTGCCGCGTTTATAATCTACGTAATAGAAACGATATGCGCATGGGCAAAGGTTGTTATGCGCGGTCGTCATGACGACGTTGTCTCGACGGCAATGGGCGCGGGAACGTCAGACGTCGCGATGTATCTGTGAGGTGCGAACCGCCGTCGGTGCAACGGCGTCCCGCCGTTACCGAATGTGTGCCAAACGTTCGTTCGGTTTCGTCGGAAAACAATGCGTTATCTCATTCCATACCTCCAGACGATTAGCGCTACGACACCTCAATTGGACAGTGATCGAGGAACCACTGTCATCTTCCCTCAAGACGATGATCGATATGTTGTGTAGAAACGCTACTAGGAAAATATAACTGAAAGGTGAGTGTTAATTTAACTTTTCAAACTTATCGAAATTTTCTTATCAATATTTATCAATATTCTTATAATATTTTTAATGAAAATTATGTAGTTATTTGAAAGTGGAAAAAAGATGAAAAATTATGAAGTATCGTTTGAAAAGTTATATCGTTTATATTGGTTACATTTGAATACACGATATTTTAGATTCGTGAACAGCTTTTTATCTTAGAACATTTCAACTATTTAACTCGTATGCAAAATAGAAGAAAGATCGTACGTTAAGCGAAGAACATAAAGTAAATTCTTTTCTCCCTTTGATCCGATGTAATACAGATGCCTTTGTGCATGGCACATGAAATCGGACGTGGGTCGTCTTTGATCTGTCTTCCAGAAAGCGCAATTTCTACAGTCTTCTAGTTTCTTGAAATTTGATTCGTACAAAACTAGAAAATATCTTTACTTACATAATTACTCGTTCGGGCGTAATGAAAAATTACTATTTAACATTTGAAATTTAAATTTTGCACTGAGAGGTTATAAGACTTACACAACGCTAATGATGCTACCATACAGCCGACAGCGGTGTAATAACGGTTGCCGCTTTACAGGGGCTCTACACATGATCCGATTTCCTCATATATAAGAGTAGCATTTCCTTTGAAGACCTTAACGTGCACGAAAGCATCGATCAATTAACGCAATTAATTATTCTTCAAAAAAACAAAAGTGGAAATAGAAACGGAGTCATTCATATTTAAACGGTAATCTATCGTGCTTATACATATATCCTCTATTACATCGTGCCTCGAATATAAGGGTGCATTCATGCGACAATTGTGATCGATTTTCATCGCATTTACTTCTACCATTCGCATTCCGAGCGTATGTGGATCGCGATATGGTCTGTTCTTTCAGTACCGCGTTCATGTACTTTCTATTGTTTCATCAATACTCTCTCTCTGGTAACCGCATCTGCAACGCTAGAGAGATATACGAGTATATGTGTATCCGTCCGCGTGGATGCGTCCTTGTATAAGCACGATCCCCGTTGTTCCGTTGATCTCGATAAAACTCTATGCGAAGAAGATAGAGCTCGCGTGTGAGGGCACTCGAGCAATATGTAGGCTAGCAGGCCGATTCCTTGCAATGGCTTTCCGAAAAATGTTAATATTGGCGAGCGGTCAATATGATTATCCGTTTAAGCGTGCATGGTACGCGGCTGATTACAAAGCGGTGGCGTATTGACCCCGTAGTTTCTGTTCCCGAGATAAGGGGTCCCTTACGTGCGTGCCAATGCCGCCTGTGGTTTGCTCCGCGCGCGGTTATCGATAGCTCCCGACAGTTTTCCGTATCATATGGTCTCATCTTATGCCTGAACCATCGAACAAAATTACATCGTATCCGCTGTCATGCACCAATTCATCCCCTGACCATGATTCAATTCGTCGCAAAATTAATATCAAGATCGTAATTACATTTCTATTGATATCAACACCGTCGCAGGTGACTGTCACCTTTTGTGACAACGAAATCTGCCTTGATACATATTTCTGCAGCACAAAGGTATATTATTAATCAACGTCATGCACACTTTTCGATCAATTATGTACCGTGTTTACTATTTGCTTCTCGCCGTGTTTGCATCAAGTGTCCTAATTCTGGGTTCCCTTTTCACTCGGCATGACAATGACGCTTTGAATTGGGTCTGGGCAGTCTGGTTTCTCAAGTACACGAAAAAGATGATTAATTGCGTCGCGTCGCGCGTATATGGTACGATCTTACTTGTAAATGCAGATTGACAACCACTGTATAAGTCTGTAATTTAGTGTCATGGTCGTATACAGAGAAACGCGATCTGTCGTCTACTTACGTACGCGTACGGCTGGCTACGTACTCGTATCTCCGTGGTTCTTACCAACACTCTCGAATATTTATCGCGGTATTAAGAATTGTCCGCGAAGAGACTTTACCCTTGCCATGAGTAAACCGAACGAAACAGTCCATGACATCATATGCATTCTGTATATGCATTCGTATCATCCCCCTACCATCTCATTCGAGACGAGATGTGAAATTGGTATGTCCGCTTATGGGCTGTTTGCCGTGAACGCAACGAGAGACGACGCCTCTTCTTGCCCCTTTTTTCGTTATGCTTCCGATGCCGCGGGACCATCAGCTTCCTTTAACGTAAATCAATGCGATACATGGATGTGTCCTCGTTTCGTGCATCCTTATTCATTATCGTGGGATTAAAGCGATCAGTGTGTTCGAGCGTACTCATTTTTATGGTCGGTTCGCTGATGAAATTACCATCAAATTTTTCATTATACGCTCGGAAACTGCTAGTTAAACCGCTTCACGATCTTTTCATTCGGTATAATGTAATTTCGTTTGGCTTCGTTGATCACATTATTACACGTTCTTCACGCTGCACTTTAATATTTATATCGAAACACTGTTCGCTATCATGTAACTGTTACTTCGATAAAACTGATCCTTTCAGAATAACCTGCTCTGCAGCTTCTAAAAGGGCCTGTCGCGCAATATGTTTTTTCATAACTGAACTAAAATTTGACATTGACGGTAATTTCACCGAGAATAGGAAATTTACTGAAAATTAAATATGAGAAAGTATCGCGTACATCGTGCAGGCATAGAATTTATACAACAATATGCGGCAATAGCTTTGGTGACTTCATGAGAGTGACGTATTTTACGTATTCAACGGTAACCATGCGTGACCGTGCATTCGTTTCGCTTTGTGCGATACTGATGAGAACAGGGTCAAAGTGCGTTATAAGAATAATGTTCCGGCCAAGAACTTTTGAATTGGTACGTTGTTAGAAACCATCATTATTTTCTGGAAAATATCCATTGTCCATTGAATTAGGACCATACATAGAAATGCTATTTCTGTAATGTCATACAAAGCACACGAGAAACTAATATTAGACGCTGTAGTTATCTAAAAATTCAACGTGCCAATACATTCTCAATCCATAGATTCGTGATTATCATCTGAACTAGAATACTACAAAAATATCGAGAAATAAAAGGACTAGCAAAGAAGATCATGGTTTTCTTGTCCGTGAAAATATTTGCAAAATCCTAATTCAAACGATGCAGCAACATCTACTAATGCTTCATAAATTTCAAGTGTATTGAGCTTTTGGAAACTAGGAAGATCTCTTAAAACAGACAGAAGACGAGATTTTCATTCGAGAAAAATTCGAAAGAGGTATTTTAATTATCCACGAATGCGTTATTTTCCGAGAGAGGGCCGATACGTCGAGATCTTGAGGACGATAGAATGGCGCGCAGGGGTCGTTGTAGAGTACATCGCTTCGTCTTAGAAGCGGAATTACAAAAGTTTCCCTTTTAACGTTAATTAATAAGAGAACGCGCTGTACCGTGCTTCATTATAGCGCTATCCATTATAAAAGGAGCCAGCCGGGGCCGTCTTTCAAGTTGGGCAAGCTTTCGATTCTCCCGAGAGGGACGTGGAAAAGGATAGCCTGATTTAAGCGAGGCGGTTGACTTTTTCTTCATATATACTTAACCCTGTTAACCATAAAGATCGACGGACGTCCGTGAGAAACGATCGATCTCGATCCATTACATGTAACATTGCGATACATTAGCAACTGAAAAGCGTTTCTGATCAAGGCGCATAACCGCGCCTTGGAATTCGATCGCGTCCTTCTTCTTAAGTAAATACGAATGGATCACGAGTGGATGCGAATTTACAAATAAATAGACCCCTTCGTTTTTGCAAAGTTTCACCTCGCTACCATATCAAGTATACTCATTCTTAACTCTTTCGACCCAATTTTTTTTCTATTCAGTTTTTATTCTTGTTTCTTTGAGAAAGTGGCAACGCTAAACTAGGGATGCTCGTAGGATAATTTTTTATGTTTGTCTAATGATTTTAACAATTAGAACACGCGAGTTTCGTAAATGCGTTTTATGTACAAATGATAATTTATAACAGCATATGTGATAACTAGTGAAATACGTTGTTATTAACGTTTTTTAACGACTAATTTAGGTTTATAGCCTGCTGGTTTTGTAAAGGTATAATATAAGTGTTATTTCTAATTACTAATTACCAATTCGTCACTAATTTGTACGTTCTACTAAAATTCACATAACATTACGACAAGTCGACCGAAGTGTCTAAACGTTTACAGCTTAATTATCACGGTCACTCAATTTCCATCGATATTAAAATGGAAAGAAACGACAACTATCATGCGTGAATAGCAAATGAGCAACGATTCAGAGAAATGACTCATAGTTCGATAGAAGTTCCAGGAATTCTCGTTTAGTCTGCCACTTCGAAGATGAAGACGAAGAATGCACGTATTGAAACAACATATACGTAAACGTAAACGTTTGTTCAATGGCGTTTCTATTCCGAACGTGGTAGTTCCTATGTAGTATACTTGTTGGTCTCCGGATGACGCGGTCGACCAGTTACTGGTTCGCCTACGGATTTCAACGCATTCACCAAATACGGAGCATCGAAGTTGGTTTCACGTAGCAGCGCTTGCACGGTTCCTACCCACGCCATGACCTGACGACACTTTTTACGGGAAACGCGTCGGGACGGGCGTGGTACTTTCGCTCCATAACCGAAATCGATCGTCGAGATCGAGATCAATCGTATGCACTTTGCGTCCTCTATTTTTTTCAGCAGCCCTATGCCGGTCAGAAATCGATGATGGATTCGCGGGACGACCGCAAAATATTTCCTTATTAGGACTTTACGACTTTTCTCCGAACCAGCCGTGTGTCATCCCATTGTTTGATCCGTTAAGGATCGTGCAATGAAATAATTCGCGAAAGTTGCGAGAACGTACGAATGATATTGTAAAAGGCAAATAGAGTAACGTATTGTTTTATCCGGATAAAAAGCGCGTTAAAATAATAGTAGGTTGTTTGGGAAAATCGTAGCGAAAGTTAAGACACACTTTTAACAAGAATTAGATATTTGCTATTTATGATGATTTCACGAAATTTCTCTTGAAAAATGTTTCGCCCTTGTCGATAATGAATCCCTTCAAACAGCTCGTTCAAGCTTCGAAAATACATACCTCGTTTCTTGCCTACGTCTTTCGAAACAGTTTTGTAAAGATCGCAATAAATAATAAGGAAACTATAGTATTATTTGACGAATGAATAATATGTACATGGAACGTGTATAATCATAATGTTAAGCTTCGAAATTGTATTATACAGGGTGGTTGGTAACTGGTGGTACAAACGGAAAGGGGGTAATTCTACGCGAAAAAAGAAGTCGAAAATATAGAATAAAAATTTTTCGTTTGAGGCTTTGTTTTCGAGAAAATCGACTTTGAATTTTCGCTCGATACGCGTGCGGTACGTTATAACGGATCTCACTGTAGATCGTTGTCTCGATGGAAAAATTAAAAAAAAAGAAAAAATTAAAAAAATAATTTTTATTCTATATTTTCGACTTCTTTTTTCGCGTAGAATCACCCCCTTTCCGCTTGTACCGCCAATTACCAACCACCCTGTATAATTTAAATGAATTGAAATCAATTACGAAGGGAATATGGCATTGGCGCAACATTGGTGTTTAATGGGTTAAACAACTTGTAAAAATAGTTCTAATTCTTTGATCGATTTAAAATTGCTGTTTTCGCTAAACGTATCTCGACGTGTTGCGTATAGGCGCATATTAAATATGCATCCGAGCGAAAAGTCGAAGGAAAAGCGTTAAAGGCCATCAGACTAAAGAAAGAGCGTGCTTCCTCTATATCGTATGCGATACTACCTACGTAATGATTCAACGTCGATTTAGTGATCCTATCGAAGTAAAATATCGCGTGTCTCGGATTCGAAGGTCGTTGGATCGCGATCAATACGACATCAAAGTTACGCGTACATCTATCCTTTCGACGTTCCTGCTTAACGTCGCATTTCCTGTTGCATCATAGGGTTATTTATTTTAACCAAGGACAAACAGATTCTTACTCGGTTTGTGTAATACTTAATAACAAATCAGACAATGATGTCGCGTTTAAAGAAAGCTCATCGACGATGTAACGTCACTCTGAGGTACGTGGAAATTGTCTTTATGCAAGAGCGTTATTTATCCATTAACGGATAGTATGAAAAGGCTTTAGCGTACAAGAAGTTGGTCATAGTTGAAATCGTTATAGGAAGACAAAATAAAAAATATTAGTTTCTTTCGTTTTATAAGAAAATAATAGACGCACAATGTTTTTTGTTTTATACTAGTTATAAAATTTTGTTTTTATATTTATTTTTTATATTGTACTTATGAATTTTTGTTTTATATTAGTTATAGAATTAATAGTCAATAAAATAATATAAAACAGAAATTGTTGCTCATCTATTATCACCTTATGAGATGAAAGAAACATTTCGAACAACCTAATAGATTCCGGTAACCAGTGTTTCTAAATATTTCGAAACGATTAAAATAAGATATGAAATAAGATCGACTAAAAAGTGTTGAATAACGCGTAAATAATATTATAAAATAAAAGACACGCTTTTATCGTGCTTCTATTACAACGTGATACTTTTTAAACTTTAAATATTATAATCCACAGGCGAAATATATAAATTTCAATCGTGTAACGATCAGAATGTTCATGAATTGAACTAACAAAACGAAATTCTTTAGACAGCAGAGTACAGCGTCTTAAAACGTTTATGCTAGTTAATAAATGATAAATTATAGGGAGTCAACGAGTTGGGGACGTTCAAAGGATAGTTTGGAGATTTCGAGTCTGGCGGAAACGCGGCATTGACATTGGCGATAAGTCTCCCAGGGCAGACCAATTCCGTGCGATAAATTTCAGTGTTACCGCACCTCCATTTGTATCACAGGGCAATCTAACAATAATTCCTTCAACTCTGCTAGCTTGTTAACGACATCGTCAGCGGTGCAATCAGCCACTATATCTGCGATAGTGCACGCGAAAATAATGGCCATTGCTGAACCAGTCCGACACCTCCAAGGGGAACGCCGCGATCGCGGCTCTCCACGGCCTACGTCATCGCCTGGTTTACATCGAGACATCACGAAGGACCGGTTTCTCCGAGCTATCCCCTTCTGCTCTGCCTCTCCTCCAGACACGTTCATTTCGTATTCGTGCTTATTCGCGACCGATCTTATTTCTTCAGAAAACGAACATATCGTATCGCGAACGATAATGCACATAATTTCTCTTTCGTCACTATCATCGTACGTAATTGCATTGCTGAGTGCGGAAAGTTCAAAGCTCGTTGACGAGGCGGTTTATCGAGAGAAACGTGCGCATCCAGATCGAATGAAGATGTAAACGTGGACGACATATTTGTCCGTTTCTTAATTATGGGTTATGGTAGTGTAATTAAATTTCACTTAGAGGGAAAGCTCGTTATCGTCGTGACATGAATGCGTTGAAGCGGTTAGAGAGCTTTAGAAAATGTAATTAGATAGTTACGTAGAGTTCGTAAGAATTAGAACACCTGCTGCTTTCATACGAAACGCGATGATTAGTATAAGGTATTATGGATGAATGAACGAACCTCGCGTTCATGCAAGTTTCAGTCCTAATATACGCTATCGCATACGAGCACCTGGACACTTTGGTCGATTTGTAGGGACAGTACACGAACGTTATATTAATAACAAACTAATAGCTAAAAGTAATATGGATCTCCTTAATAGAATCAACAAATAATAGGTTTTAATTATTTGTATAATCACTGACAAACTGTACGGTATAATTCGATACGTATCATAGAGATTTTTTAAATATTACTATAATACTTAAACAAACGATCGTAGTCTTCTCTTATCTGATCCGTATCTTAGAAACTAAGTAGTCCAAGAGACAAAGAACCTACAGACACAGCTCGTGTAATCATCATACGAGTACAAATTTCTTTCTTCAACAACGGGCTTATTCAAAGTCGTAATCGCTATATGCTTATAAACAAGAACATCGTCGTCTCTTTCTCTCTGTCTGTGACACGTTGCTCGAAAGAACAGCTACAGATTCCCGTGTATACCGAATCATAGTGGAAGAGGCGAACGTGTTCCGGCGAACACGCTCGGCAACGCGAGGGGGCGAAAATTGCATTTGTACCTGTAACGCGACGCGTGTATGTGGTATCGTCGTCGACGTAATCTCTTACGATGGAAAGCGAAAAGAGTAAATGTCGGCTACGCTTCGGTTGCAATATCTTTCGCCGTGAAAGAAGCTAAAGCCGTACACGCGCGGCCACACACGTGAATAAAGTCGCGTCCAAAGAGAGTTTTGTTCCTGTACGTGTTTCGCCTAATGCGCCACGTCAGCCTCCGAATGAAAGAGAAAACCGTACGTGCTTTTACAGCGAGCGAACGCGACGCGTAAAAATAGAGGGTGTGCGTTTACGGGCTTTATTCGCCGCGAACGAAACAGAGCGGCTGTTTCGGTCGACGGGCCTCCATAAAATTGTTGTAAGACGGTCCAGCGCTGGTAAATATCGTACGTACGTGTACAGACTGAACAGACTATGGAATTTAGCGATCGGAACGCGAAGACGTTTCATATTTATCATTCTATATGGAGAAAGTCCACAGAAAAGGTTTGGCTAGCTAGAACTGTCGTTACACAATAGGATGAACTTGTAGCATGAACGAATCGACCAATGCATCGGTGCGCGTATTTGTGGCGCTAGATAAGTATGCGTATCGAATGACGAGAACACGGACAACTTCTTGCACCTGGATGCGAATTTTACGGCATTGGATTGTAAATGAAGTAGCGTGAGAGAAGCGGTGTGAGAGTTTATGTAATGATCAAGAACTTTTGTGATAGAATATCGGTAATCAGCGAGATACGGTTGATAGATGATTATCGAAGATTCGGCGTACATAGCGTCACGTGGACGTTTAATGTATTAATTGGATCGTTCCTTAATTAGAAATTTTCTAGAATCACGAATCTAGAAGTATAATAAAAAAAAAAGAATCTTAGATACGTCGGTTTTAGTAACTCGTAAATGTAAATATGATATGATTCATTTTAATTTAAATGTAAAAAGGATAGGCGATTTCTAAATAAAAACATCGTCATATCTAACAAATATGCAATCTGAGCGATGAGTCAGCTCGTCTTCCGTGGTTTACAAATTAAGAATGCGAGAATATGAACTTATGTACTTTTAATAAAAACATTTTTCTTCGACAACAACTATCCTTTTACGAGTCAACGTTCCTACGTTAACGTCGATAGGAGCTAGAACGAATTTTACGATCAGTCAAAGCAGACTCATAATTTGAAGTAGACAAATAACCGTAGAGCGTAACGAAACGTAGATAGACACGCTCGCGCTGCAGGCGGTTATACAATATTGTTGATACAGTATGTGTACTCTTCTAACGAATGCACATAAGCACGTGTATGTACGTGGTGTATTAGCAAAGTCGTTTTTAGTCGTCTGGCGACGTTGACAGAAACGGGAAACATTCTGCTTCTTGGTAAAAATGCCTCAGCAGAATGAACGATTCGAGGTGAGATTTTTCGTGCAGCGAAACGCAAAACGGAGGAAAAGACGGCGAGAGAGCGTTTGGAGGTGGATTATCCTTAAAGAGGATCGGGCAAAAGCGAAGCGGGCGAAGAAGAACGAGGACAAGACCCGGTTTGGGAAGAAGAAGAAGAGAGGAAGAGTTGTATCTCGCCAACTCACTCGAGAACGGTACACAATAAGAATCGGCTAGAAGGATCGTGTGCACGCACACGGACGCGAGACACGAGCGAATACGCGGTAACATCCCACGCCGGGCGACATACGAGAGAAAAGTAGGGAGGCCGGATCGGCGTTCTCCAGGCAAAAGAGTCGTGGTTCGCGTACGTCGTGGCAATGGTAGTGACGGAGAGCAACGGTGTATGGTGTGGTCACTAGGGCCAGCGAGCCATCGTCGATGCCACATCGACTCGCGGTACCGGACCGTGAACATCAAAACGAATCTTTTCTCCCGCGTTTACCATTCTAACGGCGCGTTCTGCACCGAGACACGCAGATTTAACACACGTATACGTTATACCGAGACACGCAGAGAACAAGAAACAAAGAGACACAGTGGAAAAGGCGAAGAGTGTGTATAATCGTTGATATACACGATATAATAGAGCGAGCGTTGAGGGACGAAGAGAAACGAGTTTGCAAACTGGGCCGGTCGTAGTGAAGCTTCAGTCCGGCTCGAGTGATCGCCGAGTCGCGTGTTTCCTATCGTGATAGAAAGTAAACATACGGATAGTTCTTGGTTTTTGTCTATTTTCCTACGGTTTCGGTGCGCGACGCGAGTTTGCCCTTTGTATCGTTACTTCGTGTTGTTGCACTCGCATGAAAGATTGGTATACGATTGTGAATAGAAGTGAGTTAAAATGACTATACACAAGAAGACGAGTGGAAAGAGCAAGGGGAGCTCGAAGGAAGTCGCCACGACTTCTTCCAGTTCCTCGGATATGACGACCGTTGAGACGGTCGAGATGGTATCGTCGACGAGCATGGTCGAGGAAGCGACACAGATTATGGAGAGCGAATCTAGGAGCAGCGTCGTCGAGGTAACCAGCGCGAGTCGCGAGGTTATCATGGATTCCAAGGGTAACGTAATTAAGGTGATCGAGTCTGCTCCTCAGACTGTTGGTCAAAGTACGTCTACATATAGAACGGGTAAGAGTTCTCAGGACTTTATAGCGCAAGAACAGATGCAGTCTGTTAAACAGGGAAAAACTGTTCGTGACAGTCCACAAAATGTTAAGGACGTCGAGGTACGTTCGGATGGACATCGAGGAGAAACGTTGGAGCAAGTTAGTAGATCGTCCGAGAGTCGTAGCGAGTCTCGAGCAGAAACTATTCAGAAATCTATATCCTCTTCGATGGTCGTAGAAACATCGTCTTCGATGGGAGATTATTACGATCAGCTATCAAAGACGACGTCTTCCAACGGTATCGTGAACGGTGATCACGCTCCCAGAATACATACGTCATCAAAATCGTACGAAAGCAAACAAGCCAGTAAAGAAACGTACGAAGAGACAACCAAGGATGGAAAAACGTTCGCGAATATCTCGAGAATCCACGAATCAGGTGAAAAACTCGATGACAACGGTAGAGTAACAGCCACTCAGAGTCGCATCATTGACAAGGAGACCACGGTCGTACCCTCGGACGTAGGTCGAGTTAAACATACGGATGATGTCAGAATTGCCAGTAACAAGGTCATCCTCGATTCTTCCTCCAACGCCACTGTTAGCGAAAGCACCGCGAAGAGCAGCGTAAAAGCGGACAAAATTAGCGACGTTGTCACGCGGTGCAACAAACCCGGCCAGTCTACGTGGGATGGCACGTTTATTAGCGAAAGTCCGGCTAAAGACAAGGACGTCTCGAGAAACGTCGATACGTCTCGAACAGACCGGGACAGTCTCGACAAGGCAAAAATAGATCGCTTGGTGTCCAAAGTTAACACCGATAATGTACAAGAGAGCATGTCGAGCATTGAAATCTCTGAGAGTTCGTTTATCGATCAGCGTTCATCGTCGACGGTAATACAGGACTCGAAAATTATCATCGACGAGGGTCGTTCTAGCTCGACTAACATCGAAAGTTTTGATCGAAACGTTAACTCGATCGGTCGCGACATTCACGAACATGTTTCTGAGGATACGATCGATTTTGCCGGAGGACAGAGGCAAGTTACGACGGAAGCACACTCGAAAGGTTCGACTCGATACACGAAACCTGGAGAGTCTACGTGGGACGGTACTTTTATGGTCGAAAAAACACCAGAACCGAGAAAAAGAAACGTGTCAGATGCTTCTGTCTTTCATCATACTGGTGGCGATAATGTTATAGAATCAACACAGAGAACGGATTTCAAGGAGAAAAGTTCTGACGGATCTTACGAAAAGAAATCTTCGAACGTTGTCCACGTGGTACAAGGCGGCACGGACTCTTCGAGGTTCATTTCGGAAGAACGCAAAGATGTCACAGAGGAAATTTACATCGATGGAAAACCTGTTAGTAAAACAGAGCTATTAAGAGACAGATCGTCGTCTAGTAGAGGAGAAAAAATTACGAGACCCGGTGATTCAACGTGGAACGGACAATTCGTATACGAAAAGCCACAGGATGGCGGTAAGAAATTATCGAGTGACAAAACTGTGGTCAGAACGAGCGCGAAAAGACACGATTCCGTGGATGTCCAAGACGTCACGGAGGAGCAGAATATCTCCAGTATGTCAGAGTCTGTTTCGTCTTCGTACGTCGTGGAATACGCTACATCCACCGACGAGAAGAAAAAAACTAGCGAAAAGGTGACCTCTGTTTCTGAAATAATTATAGAAGAAGATTCCGGAGATGGAGGTTCTCCTCGACGATCAACTCCAGAAAAATCAGTTACCCGTGACACTATTTCGCGATGTTACAAACCTGGTCAATCCACTTGGGATGGCAGTTTCGTTTACGAAAAGCCGCAAGTTCATGAACGTCGAAAGCTGGATAGCCGAAGACCGACCGATTCCATCATCATTCGCGACGTTACAGAGGACAATTCGATAAACGAGGCGGAAATTTCATCAACGGCTTACGTAGTCGAACATTCATCGAGTCAACAGAGTTTCACCGATGTTAAAGATTCTAGTTTATCTTCCGTACACGAGACGATTGTTTACGATGTGCAACCTGTTCGTCAAGATCGTCCATCGAGCAGAACATCGAGTAGACCAGAAACTCCCGACAAGACACCTAAAGGAAGAGATACCAGGCTTACCAAGCCTGGTTCGTCGACCTGGGATGGAACTTTCGTCATGGAGAAATCGCCAGAAACGAAAAGACCGTCTAGCAGAGAATCCGTTGATAGACCGGCAGATAAAATTCGACCTGAACCAAGAGAAAGTCCAATACCGAAATCGAGAAAGCACATCAGTGATACCACTTTGGATATTCGTGATACTTCTCAGCAAGTATCCACTAGTTCAGAAGTTTATAGCAATTCCATTGTATTGGAACAGTCTACCACACACGAGAGTTATACCGATTCGTCGAACGTGGATTACTCCACGAGTTCCGTAGAGACAGTAATTGTTCGTAATGGCGTCCCAACGACGATACAGAAATCTGTGACGATCGAAGATAGATCTAAGAGTCCCGAGAAGAAAGCGTTGGAACATAAAGGGTTGCAACCAGAAGACTCCAAGTCGCCTGACAAACGTCCTAAGAGCCCCAGTAAAACCGACAGTTCTTTTAGACCGTCCAAACCAGGTGCTTCAACGTGGGATGGTTCGTTTGTTTACGAAAAACCAGCAAAAAAGCCTACCGATAAGAAACCATCGACAGACGTTTCACGTCGTCCTACCGATGAACGAGCTCCCATTCGAACGTCGCCAGTAGATAATGGAAAATTGCCAGAAGATAAGAAACCGACTTATCTCACTGAAAAATCTATCACTTTATCGGACACTACAATGGAGACTTCTGAATTTGTCACGTCGACGACGCTTGAACGAACTCTGGCTTCAGATTCCGAAGTTCTTGATTCGTCCAAGGTCTCTACAACGATATTTCATGAAATCGACGATAAAAAACGCACTGCAGATACCGAAAGAGAACTTCGAAGAGAGGTTCCTCGATCACCATCTGGAAAACATCCTGAAGACGGGAGAAAGTCTCCTGAAAGACGTCCTAAGAGTCCTGAGAAAAGTCCGGTGGATAGATCTATGAGACCGACTAAGCCAGGCGCGTCAACTTGGGATGGTTCGTTTGTGTATGAGAAACCACAAGACCAGAAAAAGAAACCGACTGACCAACAGAAGGAACCAGTAGACGAAAAAAAGAGACCAAGAGAATCTCCTACAAGAGATGAACCTAAAGACAGACCAAGTTCTGTCGTGCCGAAAGATGATACCACGAAAATTTCAGTCGTGAAACATGATGTGACGGACACCAGGAAGGATGTCATGGATATTGATATAGTTCAGAAATCTTCTTACGTAATCGATCAGTCGTCGTTCACCTCGGTGCAGGACGTTCGCAACGTGTTAGAGGAACGTGTCATCAGCGAATTTACAACGGACACGCGTAAAGATGTGGTGAGTAACGACGTGTAACTATTAGTCAATCCTTTGGTTTGTTAAGGAAGGAAATAGAATGGCGGAGATTGTTCTTCAAAAGATAATCGCGTTTCATTTAAACGATGCTTCCTTGTACTTTTATGAAATCAAGATCTTGCGTAAAACTTGGTTTAAATCATAGTACGTAAAGATGAAATAATGGTCATATAAGAGTACGATAAATCGTCGTAGAGTAGAACTTTGATTATCAGGACATTGATTAATGAATGAACGAATGATTGATTACCAGAGCATCGATACTGTGTAAATGTTTTCGGTCATTAACAATTATGATTTCATAATGGAAATTTACCATACTTTTAGCAAGTATTTCCATAGTTACAGATATCGTTAGATAGAAACGAATCTTTAGATATTCCCCCTTCATGACGCTGTATTCGATAAAAATGAATTATCAAGACTGCTCATGTGTCGTGGTTACATAGTTTGGATAATTGAGATTCTACTGTAGTAGCAAGGTATGAGTAAATCAGAGAATCAAATAAGGAAGGATAACGGTAAGAAGGAGGATCTTTCTAGTTCTTTCAAGTACTGAAGTTCACGAATAGGAAAAGAATTTTATTGGCTGAGTTTTCTCTGTAAATAAATATCAGTAGAATGCGTGAGTTCAGCATAGTGTAGCCAATGATATAATCGAGTTACCGATCTTTCAAGGGAAATAAAATAAATACAAAGACAGTCGCGGAAGAAGTTCGTCGAGTACTTTCACTTCCAAACCAGGCGAAGGTCGTAGGTTCTCGCGCGTTATTCGGTTAAAAATAAAGTTGACGTAACCTAGCGATCCAGCAGAACCACCGAGAGAAACATGGAGAACGAGGAGAATGCTTGATACAGGGTCAATCTGCAATGCGAAAAAGTTGAAACTCTTTTTACAATTCCAATTGCCAAAATATCGCGATGCTTCGTATTCACGATGTTTCATAACGATTCTTCTTTCGTAAGACGATATGCGCTGGTTTACAGTAACGTGCTTGTTCCATTTTATGTTATCGATATTCCTCGACATACATGCAAAAGGCTGTTCTGTCTCGAAGGACAGTTGCAGTGTTAAAAAATATGGAAAAAAGAATTGTATCTATGTTTCATGCAGTGTCTCTCCTCATGACTAATTATAGTACCACGTTATACAGCGTCCTCTGCAATCACGGAACGCGTCGAAAACATTTACGTCTTTGCCGATAAATCTTGCTTGCGTTTCAATTAACACCAATAACAGCGTCGAACGACTTGCACGACGCGATATACGATTTACTTTATCTCACGACACGTAGTCCAACTCATTACTAAATAACATTTTCTAATGAAAATGAACAACTGTTTCGACGTTCCGACTAATCGTTTATTTCGTCATCTGGTTAATGTAGTATGTACTTGAACGTATTCGAACACTTGGGTGAATTTATAGTACGTGAATTGCATCGAAGTGTCTAAACTAATGATCAATTTGTAGCTAGAAATAACGTTAACTATCTTTTTATAGAATTACTAAATTATAAATTTAAATTATCTATTAAAAAACATGGCAATAATATATTTTACTATATACATGATATACCATGTAAAATTTTTACGAATATGTTATATGCGTTATACGAAACTTTCTGAAATTTTATTAAAGTCGTAATGACGCATGACCATCGTATGATATCGGTCAAATGTGAAATCAGCCTAATAATTTCTATAATTGTTAGAATACTTTCTGTCTGTCTTAAATGACGTAAATTTGAACGCTCAATCAATTTTACAGCCTCACTTCTTCCACCGACAGCACTTAATCGAAACACCGTGATTTCGTTTTCATTGCGACATTCGCGACACACCGTAAATATTTCCGTTCGCGGGCTGGTGAACGTTTAGCCTGATGCAGGAACCAGCCGCATAATGATTTTCTTGCTCGGAGCACTTTCAAGCGCTGCAATCCCCGAGGCGAGTTACGTTCACAACACGACAATTTCAAACTCCACGGCAGTAAACAGTTATTAACTCAATCGAGTAATACCGCGATGAAACGAGTATGAATATATCTGTTCGTGCATTTGGCTAATAAGAGGCAACGGAATACCAAGTGACGTATGCCGCGTGCACGCAATTGCAATCACCTGCTATCGACTTCAATCGAGCATATGTAAAGCGATAATAATTGGTATCGAACGTGGCCAAGTTTGGAAGTGATCTCATCTCGATTTTCGCTTCGTTTTAAACTCTGATCGACCGACCGAGTTCCACGTTTGCGAACCTCGATCTGTCCGTCAATTCGTCACGCTCGTCGTTTAACTGGTTTGCCAACCTTTGACCCGGTTCCTTCGTCTCGCGTTTCGTTCCTTTCCTCGAGCGCCTCCAACGAACAACACAGTTGTTACATGTTATGAAAACGATTGCGATTAATAATGGGACCAAGTTCAATACGAAGATGATAGTCTTCGCAGGGATGACATTTCTCGATTTTGTTTGTTTTTTATAGGGGAACTGTTTTAACATTCAATATATTGTCAATGGATCGTGTTTCTGAATTATTTGATGTTGAAACTGAACGTGTGTTTTTCCGCTTTCTTCGTAATGATCGAAGAATCCGAATACTTTTGAACGTTAATGTACATTATACATTGTGATCGCGTGTATCTTAATCACCTGCGATAGCCTTTGACGAACACACGCGATACGTAACAAACAATCACCGTGAAACACAATGACCAACTTTGGAAGTGATGTCATCGGCCGTTAAACGCGGAACCAATTGTATTTCACGCCACAATCATCTCGGTTCTTCTTACTTGCTTCTATATTGAATAGTCATGATCGCCTGTCACATGATTCAACATTTTACGCATAGACAGATAAGTAACGTATTCACCAGTGCTTAACAACATTCCTGTATAATCGAAGCAGAACATTTCGATTGCGTTGAATTATCAATGCCCAAACGTGAATGATGTCATCGTTTACGAGCTCTAGCCTGCGTATAACGAATGGAATTCCAAGAACATATCCCGTACCTGCTCGTGTAACCTTGCTTAGGTTGATAATGCCAGTTTTTCAGTAACACATTATCAAATGAGAATCTAGCTGTAAAATTTATGAGCATTCGCGCCACTAAATGCAAACATCGTGCACAGATCGTTAGATTTGCGAACGTCCATTTGCATCGTGTAACAGCACATAAAGATATCCTTTCAGGCATCAAGTAAAATCATGTTGTACTCTTCGATTATTTTTATGTTTTTCATTTATTTCACGTAATCGGTATTCACGCGTGCAGCAACATTCATTCGTGGAGAGAAATATATGATTTTTGTTTAAAGAGCCTAGATCTAATTTGCTTCGTGATGTACAGAAGCTGACGAAACTATTTTATCAGTATGTTATGCATGTTATGTAAAATAATTTTTAATTTCATTAGTACTGAGATCCGAGTGTCATAATTATATTAACAAAGTTTAAAATAAATCGAATAGTTCAGTACCTGAAAACGTAAAATAAATGTTGAGATAAGAGAAATGAGAGTTACAAGATTAGATATTCGTTACTATAACATAGAGTCCGTAAAATTTACATACATACTTAAGTAAATTAACAGTTACATTAATTAACGTCGATGTATTTAATGAGACTACTTACAGCGTTAATTATATTTAATTATTTCGAGATAGATTTCAACTATGATGATGAGAGTAATAATATAATATTACGAACTATGATTATATTATATATATTATAATTGTATAATAACGTGCGTTATAAGAAACATTTTGAAATTCCACTCGCACTCTAACGAAACCCGATAATTATCACGAATACGATGAAGCTTGAAAGAAGTTTGAGAATATAGGTAGAAGCTACATTATTTTAGTACATGCTTCGATATTCAGTGGGACCATTTTTAATACTTATTGTTACGTTTAAAATAGCCGTATACTAATTTTTTTCTTTCAATCTTGTAACTTGTAGCTGCTGCATTTATTTTCAGATTAATTTCGAATTTGATCCATATGATCGCGAAAGTCGTGTCTCGCTACAGTATTAATGAAATTTCAAAATATTTTATATAATACACACGATATGTACATGTAATTTCGTTATTCCTAATTTTCGTCTTATTTTGAGCCATAGAATTTCTCTCATTTCACTTATACCATACCGCCAATTTAAGCTCACGGTGTATGAGTATTCGAAAAATATAACGGTTGATCTTCGATTAGAAACACGCGTTAAAAGAAGAAGAAGGGAAACAAAAAGGTTAGAAAGTATCGAAAATTAAAAAACGGCCTGTAGTTTGCATGCGATGCGAGAAATTCTCGCTACGAGAGAAAAAGCTGACGAAACTGATCTTGGCAAAGTGGATTGAAACTTTGTGAACGCGCAATCTCC
Organism: Bombus bifarius; assembly: GCF_011952205.1. Lineage (NCBI taxonomy): Eukaryota > Metazoa > Arthropoda > Insecta > Hymenoptera > Apidae > Bombus > Bombus bifarius. The sequence continues at coordinate 19,051 of NW_022884569.1, read as the reverse complement.
AGTCTTCAGCAAGACGATAAAGAGAATCTTATTTTGGATCGTCTTATCGACCTGATTTTTCGTAAAACACCGTATTTTTCGATGAAATTTTTCGTGCGCCGTGCAGAAGAACGTTTAGAATGGTTTTGGGATATATAACGATCCACGAAAGCAATTGAACGTCTTATTATAGAAAACTTTTATGGATACATTATGCGTATAGTACTAAACTTCTTGTAACTTCATTAGCAGATAATGACATGTGATTACTATGATTATACTGATAAAGTTGGATATCAAAACAGATGTGCTGCAAATAGACGCAGGTCACGAAAATACCTTATATAACATAAATAAATAGTAGCAATCTCTGTCGTCTTTCAGTCATGATATCTCGTAATTTTTCCATCTTTCTAACGTTAAACCATATCTTAAGTTCGACGAAGATATAACAAAATTATTACCGTACGCATAAAATTTCTCTTCTCAATTTTGACGTAGAAAAGTAGAAAATCTTTTCTTTATTTTTGCCAAAATGATAGCGAGATTGAGATATAAATGTTCGGGGATTGCAACCGGATTAAATTTTTCGAGATTGACAGGACGATATAGTCACAAGATAATCTTAAAAATATTGCTAGGTAATAATAATTTGTACAAGATCCTGTTACAAATGAATTTACAGATCCCATTTAATTTTTCAAATTAGCATTTATCTATTTACATAAAAATATTCTATTGGCGTTCAAATACTTCCGTCAGCCACACTGTATGTCGCTTTATGGTTCATAGAATAATCGATATGGAAGTCTAGTTACGTGGAGATAGATTCTATCGATAGCGTTGATTCGTTTGGTAGCCGTGACATCGGTTTCGAGGTCTCGTGGTGGTCGATGAAATACTTGGCACTCGGTTCTCTCTTCACACACACACACACACACACACATACACGCATATCCCTGTGAATATCAATTTCTTCCATCGTGGCAGCAAGCAGGGTAAATTCAACAGGTATACATACGCCGAGCGAAATTCAACCGCCGCTCACGGCGAACCTTTTATTTTCTTTTCCATCCAATTAACGTAACAATCGAAACCGGACTCTTTGAGCGTCTTTAACGAGAACACTGGAGTTAATTGCATGCACGCTCCGCTCTGACTCTGACCGATTTAATGACGCCAATTTCGAGCCTTCGGCTTTCTTTTTCATCATGGAACGATCCGCGTCGCTATAAATGGGCTTTTTCGGACCACCTAAGAAACTACATTAGAGCAACGATATTCTCTATCGTAGACCATGGTCATTCGATCTGTTAGGAAATTTACGCGACCACATGTCGAGGTATTATTAATAATACTTGCAGGATAGATTCGTCTGAGTCGATTATCTCTTGGTGTATTACAGATCAAGAATACCGCACTCGAGCTACTGTAAACGACAATAGAATTTTCGAAACCTTCTAACGGTGATCTGTTTTCTATTTCTTATCAAATTTGTTTGTTGTGTACGCCGTGACAAAAGATCTTAGCAAATAAATTGGCTCCGCAATAAGCAAAGAGCTTGTAGTCGAACAGTTTCATTGTATTCTTAACGTCTGGTATTAAGAACTGCTCCAACGTATTGTTGTTTTTCGTCTAATTTTGTCACTAGTTATGTTTCGTGCATGGAAGATTGCCATTTCACGATACAATTGGTAATGTTCGACGACGACTAGGACTCGGTATTTGTAATAAGTAGACCGGCCGATTTTTGTGAAATATCGCATTCTTATGAGCATACCTGAAGAAGTCGGATCTACGTAGAAATTCGTTTCGTTCGTTGAAAATTATCGAGAGTATATTCTGAATATTTTACACGTAATCGCTGTATCTTGGCTCTGGAAATAACCTAGTGTTCATCTCAAACATGGTACAGAATTTCTCGTCGCGTGACGACAGGTGTCCTTCTGAAAGTAGGTGCAAGGAGCCCTGTTTTCGATTGTTCAACGTGCAAACAGCCGCTGACGGTGTGGTGTATTTTGCCTACATCCAGGCACGCTTTAGTTGGCGTATACACAAACTCGCATAATCGTGTTCCCTCGACTCGTGCTGTTGCTACGAGTTTGCTTCACGCTGTACTCGTTCGCTTAACACGTTACTATCTGGAAAGTTGCAAAGAGCTTTCGACAGGAAAACTCGTCACGAGCCTCCGAAAATCTAAACTGATTTAACTTCTGTTTTTGTTAATTTCTTAATTCCATCATATAGCTACACGATTAGCCAGTGTACGCGTTTGTTGTTCGTGTTTTATTTAATTACACGATCGTTCGTCACAATGATTAGAACGAATAGAATGATGACGATGATTATCGTGCGGGTCGTTCAGGGCTCCCCTATGAAAATCGTTGAAAATTGACCCGATAAACGACAAAAGTTCTTTTTGTTACGAACCTACGGCCGAAAAGTGGCACACAGGGACCGCTTTACGTTATTAGCGAATGTTACTTGCCTTGTTATCGAATTACAACGTTAAGCCGAACGAACGTGCCTGCCAAGTACAATGATCAACGCTAACGAACCGAAAAGAGGTGTACGTGAAGCTATTTCAAAGCTACAGAGGCTGTCGGCTACGTATTTATATCTTCGACTATACAATAGTCACGCAATTAAGAAGAAAATGCTTGATTGTGGAAATCTGTCTTAGGGACAGAAAATTTCATACGAATGCAACACGTTCATACTTATCGTAAATATATCGTTTACTTCTCAACGAGGATTTTTCATTTTTCAGATAACTAGGTTGTCCTGTTTGTTAGGTTGAATCGTTTTCGGTGGCATGGATGGTGAAAGGCGATAGCCATTCCCGTGAATTTCGCCGAACGCGCGATTGTTCGTTGCGTGGCATTAAATAATTCAACGAGCGATTTTAGCGAGCTTGTCGCGCGTCGTGCACACGGAGGTCGATACACGATCCTCCAGGTTATGTGTGACCTCCGTTGTGTCACCGAATAATGGCAGAATACCTCTAACGCTGTGGAATCGACGACAATTGGTTCGAGAACTAATTATACAGCATACCCTTGAACAATGCCGGCTTTCGTAGCGCCGAGCGTTTGCTGAAAATTCGTGAACAATTTTTCGTTTCCAAGTGATTCTACCGTAAGACTGCTCTGTCGAAATTCATTCTAACTTTTTCTTCGTGTTATTTAGACAGCGGCTATTTGTGGTAATTCTATTTGACTTTTTAGTTGAAACCTTAGTAACATAACCTTCCCTCAACTTTGCTTTTAATTTACTAAAAATTTTTTAATTTAATCTAACCCAAAGGATTGTCAATTTCAACATGTGATTCTTAATTTATCACGTTCCTTCTACAACCCTCGCAATTTATTTTCACAAAATTATACATTTGTAGTTGTTTTTACAAAACATTCTCATTATCTCGTAGGAATGTAAAATTTTCATCGATTAATCGATTTCCTCTATGATTTTGACTGCTAAAACGTTAAACGATTTCAATACTGTAGTTTCGGTACTCTAATTTCCTCCAATATCTTCTAGGAAGAGATTTCGTCAAGAACGGAATCTCAGCGTGCAAATGCTTGAAACGTAAATCTGTTTTGGAGCATTTCACGCGCGCCTGGCTATTCAGCTGTTATAAGGACACCTTCGATGTCTATGAACGAGGAAACCGAATCCTCGAAGAAGTAGGTGCAGGGTACAAAAGTAGCTCGGGCTATGCGATACGATGCAGACGTGTGCATAAACGCCATCTGTTCCGTTCTCGCGTTACCTGAATTCCGTTTAGGTAAGCGTCGTCGCGTCGTCATTTTTAATCTAAGTACACAACTATGGTATTTTGCAGTTCGTTTAATGTCGGTATTTAACGAACAATGGAATAGAATACGAGCTGGCATTCCTATTATCGATTTCCGCCCAACCTACTGCGAAATCGCGTCATAAACCGTGACCGTCTGACTTTCAATTATCGCCTCTTCCTCTGCGATTTTCATCTTTCGTTCCCTCAAGCTGCCTCGTCTCTGAGGAAACGACCAGATACCATTTGTTATGTCGCAGTCGCTGCATGTTTCAAACAGTGTAGGGTCCACGATAAGATATAGTTATTTGAATAATCGAACTATCAACATCTTAAAACTCAATCTTAAACTTTGCATAGAATAATCAAATTTTGTGATATATTGCGAAACACCATTTGACGTAATAAGCAAAGAATGGAAAAATATCTACCTTAGGTGCAATAAGAAGAAATAAAAAAAAAAAAAGGAAAAATGAGAAGATAAGTCGAATAATCCTATGATAAAGTTGTTTCGAATCAGGGAGAAGGTATTTATTATTTATTTATCTTGAGAAGAGAATTTTTACGATGAATTTACATCTATCGAAACACCGTAGGAAACTAGGCAAAGTAAGTAGATCAGGATCTTTCACTCAATGGAAATGCAAACACATTGGTATTTCACGACAAAGGAAAATGGACTTACATCGCTTTTAGAATAAACGGCTCATAGGTATATGAACTAATAGAATGAACGGCGAAATAACTTGCTGAAATAAACTAGTACTACTACTAGTCTACTAGTAGTAGTAGAATTGCGATAGTCACAACTGAGATTATTAACATTAGTTGAACAAACTTGTCTTTCGATGAATAGGAATTGCTCGTAGAAAGGGAAGGGTCGCTGAGCTGCCTGTTACAGGACATATTTCATCGTTTATCACGTCACTAATAACGAGTTAAATAGTCCTTTTACAAATGTAAATCGTTCAGAATTCCTCATAATCAAATTTGGCGATTTACAAATTACTTAGCCTACTTCAAATATTCTTTTAACTCGAATGACTCTATCCTTAGCCTATCCAACAAATATCATTCTGTGCAAACGTTTGGTCCACGCTGAAGCGAAAGAGAAAAAGAGATAGAAACGATAATTTCCAAACTCGTTTCGTTAACGTCGTTAAAAGTCCTACAAAAAGATCGACAGCGTTCTGGTATAACATCGGTTTAAATCGCAATTCGTTTATTTAATCGGAAATGATCGGTGCGGGGCGGAAGTCAAACAAAAGGTTACGTTCCAGCGAATCCAAACGAACGTACTTCAGCTGCATAAATCGTAGATATCGGTCGAACAAGGTGCTCTTCGTGTCGTGAATCTTCAATCGTGATCAAATAACGTAGCGATTTTCCGTTACGTGTGAATTAATTGCTACCCTGTTAATTCTATCTTCGGTGCGTTAAGACTTCTACACGGTTCGCGAAGCCGGATATTTAACAAACGAATTAAATTTGTTAATACTTAATATGTGTAACGCTCGACTAGTACAGAGTTCTAAAGTTCTAGCGTTTCGTAGAGTTCTTAAAGTTCAAATATCTCAAAGTACAAAAGTTCTTGTTTAATTCCAAGTGCAAAGCCCGTGTCGTTTAGTTTATAGTTTGAGAACTGTTGCTATGTGAAACGTTTATAGAAATGGAAAAGTTCGAAAGTCTAAAAAATTCAAGCAGTTTCGTATTTACCTTCGGTACTCTCAAGTCCAACAATTTTCTACTTCGTGCGTTCGTTCTGTCGTTCGTATCACGTCCAATCCTTAATCCTGAGGATAACATTATGATACCATGCTATGTCCTGTTCTAAACATGCTGTGAAATTTCAATCAAAACAGCGATTAACATCAAGCGAATGTTCCTTTCGTTGTCATTACCGTGAATTCTCTGTGAAATGCTGTTGTGATGATCGTCGTAAAATAGTTAATGATTAAGCGAGATATTAGCGCGACAAAAGATAGCGCGAGAGAACAGTCGCTACGATCCATTTGACGAATAACGCGGTTGCTTTGAGCCAGCCGTGAAAGTAGTTGTAATTAGTAAGGTGATAACCGTTTTGATTAGCGGAATCCTCCGGTAATTGTCTGCAGCGTCGGAGACGCGTGACGAAGGGCCGAGTTCCTTGACAAAGCGCAACGAAATTGCTCCGGGGAAATTTATTTAGCTTCCGAGGCTGTTCCAGGCTAAAAGCAACGGAACCGCTCAAGATTCATAAATGTTCGTACGCGTTTAAAAACATTATGCAATTTAACTTTAGAAGTTCGTGTATTCCGTTAAGTTTGAAATGGACTACCCATTAGATAGAGTGACACTCAGACTAATAACATTACGATACGCTCTAATTTACCTTCGCTTGGCGAACACAGGCAGACTAGGTGACTTCCTGGTATAATCTTCTCGCAGAGAGTCATCTATGGTTATATTAACTGCACACAGCCACTTGAATTAATTGAATTCAACGTCAGCTCTCGCTAATAACGTTTCTAACTTCATCGACCTTTCTCCGACGACGACACAGTGAGTACTCTTCTCGGTGAACCACGAAGACATATTCGAGGGACCGCGATTCTAAAACCAGCTGCGCGTGTTCTGCTGGATCTGTTGAACGCCTCTTCGGCATCCACTGAATCGTGTTTACGATGAAACTGTGTTATCATCTTGACCGGTGTAACAGTGAACAGAAAATATCGTAGCCGTATGTTTTGCCAGGTTGCTATAACGTGTACGCTTGATAAGAAACCTGCCATGGCTAAAACGTCGTCTGTGCATATTCATTTTCAGACTAGTTTGAAATTTTACTAATAGAATCGCGACGCTCGTGTCTCGTTACGACGCTAACGAAACTCTAAAAGGTATCGTATGACGTACATAATATGTTCATAAAAGTTTTGCGTGAAACCGTTCGAGTACGTTTACGAGCCTGTGTATGAATAAAGAAGTTGTTGCATCCAAGAGATCATGTATCCAAGAGATGACGAGTTAACTCGTCTCGCGTTACGTTAAAGACTTAATCTCACGCGTTTCGTTCTGTAACCCTCTCTAACGTGATCCGTTCTAACGTGTTTGCAGAGAGATGTCACCAAGTCAACGACCGAATTCATCGACAACGAGCAGGTGACTAGTATGGTAGCGCGGGATGTCGTTGATGACACCAGGTTCGACAGATTCACCACCTCGACTCCCAAATCTCCAGCTGATACTCCGCAGAAAGGATCGCCGGAACGACCTGGTTATCCGCGAGGAATCCCTGGACTGCGGGAAGAAGATCGACCAAAACCGATTCCAGCAGCTGGGAAGCCGAGCCGACCTCCGCAACGAGAACAGAGTCCCGGGGAAAGGTTGGTATACAGATTTAGAAGTTAGCTAGAAAATAGGTTATTCGAGCGTGTTGAAATTGCTTCGTCTTTTGAGGGTGCTGGGGCAGCATCGACTCGAAGCAGTCGATAGGCATAGAAAACGACGTTGGCTTGGCAAATATTGAAATTTCAAACTGATTTTAATTAAAGTCGAGCAGCGTAGAAGCTTCGAGTATTCTATAAATTGCCAGCTCGAGTGTATACTTGGCTGTTTTATAGGGAGCAGATCGGGGGAACTTGGTGCAAAACGACGAATTGCTCATAGGACACTTCCCAAAATCGATATTATACATATCGCTTGTTAGATTGCGTATAAACGAAGAAACGTATTTCTTTGAGCGTGATCGTTGAACTACGGACGTTTACGCAAATTCAGATTTTTATTCGTACCAGTGAAGAAATAGAAGCTAATGATAGAGACGTTTTTCATCGTTTAAATATTAAATGTAATACTTCACTTTCGTATATTTTTCTGTATTATATGCATTTTATACATTTTTCACATTTAAATTTTTCTTCCATTCAACTTCCACTATGTATTGCTTCTTTGATTAGAATTTTCTTTAAAGTCGATACAAAATATGACAATTTCGTAACCTCGCGGTCAACTCTTCTTTTCCAATTAAATTTGTCAAGAAAGAGACAAATGAAAGTTTGAAATTTCCTCGCAAAATAGCAAAGTGAAACTTGTTAAACTTTCCAAATATTTGGTTCCAGATATACTGGCGCCAGGCCACAGACTCCAGGAAAAGTTCGTGACTATGTATCCCCGACAAGAAAACCAGTGCCCGCGGCAGGGAAACCAAGTCGCCCCGAGGAAAGACCTGGCAAGGTACCACGTGCCGATGAAACGGTGCCAGGCGCCAGCAAACCGACGCAACCCGATGAGCAACCAAAGGGACCTGGGAAACCCGATGAAAGGCCAGCCGCTGGAAAACCGAGCCGACCGGAGGATAAACCGGAGAGATTTGATGACAAGCCGAAGAGAGGAGATCAGACGCCTGACTCCCTCGAGGAGGACGATGTTCAGCCCGGAAAACTACCCAACTACATACTGTCCAAGATCCCTCTGAAGGAGCAATGTATCTGCGAACTCTGCACCTGCGGGTGAGAATTTTTAATTTCAAAATTTCTATATTTGGATTTCAATCTTTTAATCTTTAAATTTCAAGATTTGACATTTCCAAGTTGAGGCATGGTGGTATGGCGAATATTTTGTTTAAAAGCGTTGAATTCTATTAAACGAAATTAAAAGATGCTGCGGTGGTCGTTTGGTCTTCTGGAGAAAGACAAACGCGAATAAGCATCGTATTTCTTACGAACCTTTCAATTTTTAATTTTATATTTCGAACTTGCAGTAGCAAAAATAGCAAAATTAGCAAAATGGCATTGAAGTCTCAATATCAAAGCACGACAGCGCTGAAACAAAGAACTCACGAATAAATTTATTTCATCCGAGGAACGTTCGTTTCGGTTGAACATTGCGACGTGACCTAGTTTCAAGCCAAGTTAACGACATCGGAATACAAAACGTGACGAGGTTGAAGATGCAAATTAACGCGAACATTTGCAACGATTTGAATCTTTCCCGATGCTATTCGTCCGAGCGAGCTGTTTTTTCAGCGTTTTCAGCTTCTATAAATGAAGGCCAGGCACCGATAAAAACTCTAATTAACGTCGCGTCGTTGCACGTCGCAATTCAGCTTAGTCGTTTCGTTCAACTAACTATAAATTTTTGACGCAAAATCTCATCACATCCGCGTCACGCGAAGAAAGTTAAGACGGAAGAACATCCGATCTATTAGCATCATCTGCCATTTTTCCCAAATTAAAATCTACTTCGTGGAAGGTGGAATTGTTATTCGCGCGAATCGTCCAGCGAATTACTAGCCGTTTGCTCTATCGATCACGGCCGTTCTCGACTCTTTGCTCCGCGAAATCCATTGCCTTACATCGAGCTCTTATCATCGTCACCATGATCATCGTCAACATTTTTGGAGACATCCGAACGTATTGTATAACGTCTCGCTCATGCCGCAATGGATCCACACGACGTTTTAAAAAACGATTGTAAGAGTCGTTTCGCTCCTTCAATTCGAGCTTGCGTCCAAATTACTCGAATCATACGAACACGAGCTTAAATTTAAGTAACACGACTGGTCCAAATAACGTTTAACAAGCCCGAATTGGTCAAGAGTCATTCCGAATTGCTTGTAATTTTGCTTGACCGATATGAACAAATCTTAAACGCCTGTCACGACGATATTCCAACGGTATACGACAAAATTCGAATAGGACGTCAACGGTACCTTTGCTGCGGACGTTCTTTCGAATTCGATGATGATAATCTGGCGTGTTCCAGTACGTTATAACCTGGAGAACCTTGATCGTATTATGAAACAGCTCGTATGCATATGAAGGGAACAGGCGCGTGTACGCGCCGCTTAAAAGTGGGACAGCAGACAAGCCCTTCTATGGGAGCTTGTTTCTAGCCAATCGCGATCGGCTGTTCTCTCTTCTTCCTTATTCGAAAAACGTGCCGCGTCCTCCCATAACAAGGTGATCGCGATACAAATTTAAGGTGATCAGCTTTGGGACAACTGGCGCGGTTCATCGCGATCCTCCAAGGATATCCATTGTTCAGCCAAAAATCAAGGATATCGATGCGCGTAGCCGATAAGTTACGTTTTACCATACATAGAATACGTGGAAGGTGATTGAAAACCGGATGACAATGATGTCGAAAGCAGTTTCTCGCGACCGAGTCGAACTTTAATCGAGTCAAGGACGATCAGAAATCACGCGGCAGAAAGACGGTACCAATTGGGTCAAGTCAGTTGCCTTCGTTTAGAATTATTCTCATAATAAATCAGTCGAAAAGCGAAGGATAGAGATAAAAAAAAGTGTATTCCTAAGTCATTTATCAAATGAATATTACGAACTGTCGGTGTTTAACGCGTTTACAGAGATATAAATGGTAAAATAAATGGTAATGGATAAGTATGGAATATATTAGAGATATTCACTTGTACGTTGTAAAATGTAGAGTAAATGGTAAACGATGTTTTGGAGTTGATCAATTTATTTAATTTATCACGTTATATTTTAATGTTTTTCGAGCACAGCTTAAGCGTTTTGCACGCGACCAGCTCGCACTATTTTTCCAATCCTGTCACTTTGCCGCTATGTTCTCTCGCAGAATTAAATTAATGTTATTAGTAAAATTTCATGCAACGTTAACAAGTTCGCTAACGAATCAAACGAAATTTTCTAACGAATGTTTACGAATAACAAAGCATCCGTTGTCTCATTTGACGTAAATTTGACGTAAAAGAATAAGAAAGAGTATAAAAGAGAGGTCTATGATCCACAACTGTATGATATACAATAGTAAACAAATATATTTTCCAGTCTTTAAATTATCTTTAAATTATTATCTCGTTTATTTTACAAATATAAAAAGATCAAAGTCGTTTAAAAACCATTACATCCATCGAATCAAACATGGTTAATATCCAAAGATTAGACTCAAAACTCGCAACATGATCTACTCGATCCATCGCCCTATCTAAACCTTTGCACTCCAAATTTTATTTCAATTTCGTTATCAGCAGCTCCCAACGCTATTAAGTGTTTTATTTGAAATTCACTTTAACCAAAAAATAAGACAATTTAAATAAATAAAGGAAGAAACAAATTCACTTATATACCAGTTTTATTCACACTGTCGTTGTATTTTGTAGTTTTTAAGTGTATGATATGTCTTGAAACAATTTCCAGGATGCAATCCTGGTTTTCTTGGTCGCACGTTTCACAAAAAAAGCGACTGAAAGAACGTCGAGAGGGACTCGACAAAGGAGCTCCTGAGATAAAAACTGATGTCGAGTCACACTCGATATAGCAGTGCAAAGGGTTAATTCTTATTTCACGGGCCCTTTTTCCACCAACGTCGTTAGTTCTCGATCCTCTTGTATTTCTGAAAAACAATTTGCTTATTGCATGGCCAAACTCTCGCCAAAGTTTGGTGACGCGGCACGCTTTAATATTTGTTCTCCGTGAACGTAAACAAGATCGGTCTGGGCGTGCGGTAAATTGCACCCGATAAATGTAATCTTGGTTCTCGCTAGATCGAAACGCTTGACCCGGATCGAACCGAATGCAACCGCGAGATCGGGGAAAATTGGTTGAGCGCTTATGATCGAGAGAGTAGCTTCGATTGCTAGCCAGTGATAGTCTTCCGCAACGATGATTTCTTGTACCTGATATTGCCTGTGGAATATCGCGAATACCAACAGTATCTATTACACGTTCGATTCGTAATAATTAAGCCTTCAACCGCATTCTGACGGAAAAAGATTATCGTGTTAACTTCAATGGGCCATGATATCATCGTGTTTTTTTGTACTGTATTAAGAGTTTCCTGGTGACACACCTACACAAAGTACGAATTTCGGCCGTGGTTGCCCATAGAAAAATATGAAAATTGCTCTGCACAGTTAATAATGCAGATTGGCTTTTTTAAACGCTTCACTGCTATTGTCCCATTAAAATATTTATTTTTCAGATATTTTATAATCGGTTGGTGTTTCATGTTCGGCGCGATGGAAATGATCGATGATCGTTATTATACGTATGACTGTTATTATACGTATGTTTTGATATTAAAAAGAAAATGAAATACCCAACGATATAGATCAAAGGCTAGTTAATAATATGACGCAGTAAGAAATGTTACAATTTTCATCCGCTGTTCGATGGTTTGAGATATTCCAGTCCTCGAATATTCATATTCGAATAATTTTCTTAAAGTTCTAGATGCGTAGAATATCGTCAAACATACGAAAACGATTTATTATTGTTATTAATAGAAACAGGAGTGTAGGCTGTACCAATTCAAAGTGATTGCGCGTCGAATCGATAAAATTAGCAAACGCGAACCGCGATTATCGACGATCCATTTTAATCGATATTCAATTTTATGCGGACTGTGTGGCGATTAGCGTGTGTGCACGCGCTCCAACCCATTAAAACAGAAAGCCGCGATGATTATTCGGTGCTCATTATTCTCCGAGGTGTTGTCAGGATTAATTGGAAGCTGGTTATATCGAATCGAATCCTGGCAAAAGAAATCCCGTTTGCGTGATTCTTTTATCTCATTGAGTAAGAAATTACGCGGCAATTGCATCTCTCTCTCTCTCTCTTTCTTTTCAAATCCAGCATCCTGTTACGATTAGTCAATTTACTTGAATTCTATTGTAGCAGTCTGAGATTAAATAATTTAACTTGGAAGGAAGTGGTTACGAATGAATGCTAAACGTTAATACTACGATTATAAATGTATTTCTATTCGTACTTCATTATAATAAAAATAATGGTTATATAATAATAATAAAAACCTGTTATATGTAGCGAATCGAAAATAACAGTTACTTCGAAAATTTGTCAGGGAACCAGTATCAATAAATACGAAACTATATATAATACAAATATAAAAGAAATATAAAGCTGAGTAGTTGGAAGGACTTGAATTTCACTTGAAACTTGGAATTCATATTTCGAGCGAGCGAAATACGTAACAGGTTCACGCTGAAAGTGGTTTCAAATTGCTCGAAGTTAACTAATTCGGCCGGAATGCAAAAGCAAATAAAATATTTCATCGAGTTTCCATACTCGGTCTTATTACTCAGGCCGTTTGATTTCAAGTCGTTCGAGTTCAAGCAATGAGACTGGTCTGAAGGAAACTTTAAAGGCACGATACAACCTCGGATAAACCATCGTTTTGCATCGAAATTTGGCGCGCGCACGCGCGCCTCCTGTGTGTTCCTTCCATCTTTTTTCTGTTTTTCCTCCGTTTTTTTTATCTTTTGCAAAGCCGATGCATTCGAACGCATCGGATACGTGCGGTGAATCGCGAGCAGGATGCTTGCGAAATCTCTCTTTGACAGGTTTCCAATTTCCAAATGGCCTGCCGCGAAACTGAATAGATAAAGCCTTTGCACCGGCGTGTACTTACTTTAACACGTTAATAAAATGTTTTCAGTTCTAATTAACCTTAGTGTGTCCAATCTTGTGCACGCTTTTCTGCGTTTCTTTTAAATGTTTCTGTATTTTGTAGCCAAAGCGTGGGAAAGCCGCTCCGAATTCTCATTTTATGTTATTTTTACGTGACGCGTATTATTTCGTATAATTAGTATTTTCCACGTTGAAGTTTATGCTAAAATTATCAATATCGAAGCTTCGAACTTACCTCTAAGCTTGTCGAATAACAGCAGCATTTTTCTTGCCCGTGTAAAAGTTGAAGATCGTACGGTGTTCTATGAAAATAGAAAGAATCTGGAGTAGAAGCATTTCGTACGATTAAACGTTAGCATTTTCGGAACGATCGCGCATCAAGGTGCATTTATGATGTTCAATGTTATACATTTTTAATCGTTGATTGTGTTACGCACCGCGTCAGTCTGTCATCGATATTAAACGCACGCCAGGGGGTTGGAAAGAGGAACGTGCGTTGGCATTTTGACAAGCTACGCCCGCCTTAATTGACATGGAGATTGCTGTATCGTTGCGCGAACGTCGAACGATGTCGATATTTCCTTCGCTCGTTAATTACCAAATACGGTGTTCTGAAACAATAAATATTATCGAATCATGTTCGGTTAGTTACATGAACTGATGAAATTGGTCGAAAATCATGCGAAATTTCGCTAATAGGAAACATAATTTTCATTTGTTCCCCTTAAATGTATCGATTAATTACATTTACACATTCAATATCGTATGCCGTATGTTCATTTCGATGCACGATGTCTCGTTTCGATCTATTATTGCAATTGCAAACTACAATTTCGAAAAGTATTTACGCCGAGTAGACAAAAAATACATTGGTTACAGAAAATCGAAACGTACACGACATATTCGTATTATTGCTAAAATTTCTAATTCTCCGAACACAGGACTATTCAAAAAATTCGATTCTAAAAGGATCGAAATGCCAATGTGTATCCCAATAAACAGAATAAAATTGTTTAAACGCGTTACATCGCATTTCCTATTTTACAATCGTCATTTCGATATTATTATTGTACGTTAACGTTTATAACGTACAGAGTAGTAGAAATTTTAGGAACGGTATAAAAGTGTCACCGATGTGACGATTTAAACGGCGTCATAGACTAATCTAATACGAATGACCTCCACGGCACTTAACGCATTGAGAAACTCGTCTGAGGACGTTGAACCAAACCAGCCGCGTCTTACAGCAATCCGCTATTAACACAACATGAATGTAATTAATCGGATGTGGACTTGTGTGTGGCGTGAGACTTGGACTGGTAAACACGCGTGTCTGAAACGGGACAGGATACAAAAGGTTCTATCAAGGTTGACATTTCCATAATGTTCGATTGATCGCATGGAACGATCGTACGTACAAGAGACAAAGCACGGTTCGATAATGGCACGGGGATTTATACATTTTTTTGCCGACCAACGGTGATGAACGAGTAATCTGATGGATAGGAACGTGGATTCGATTCGAAGCGTATTTCAATTACTTAGCCCGATGAACTATGTACACGGAATCTAACGAAGCGGTCGTGAACAAGAAACATGCAACTCGTGCTAGTACGACAATGATCACGTGCGTGACTACGGTGACGTTCACGACTGCAATACCAGCCAGTTTATCAATGGGCCAACGCTGGTAATCTAGCACGGCCGAGGTGCATGAATATTCGCGAGCCACGTTGAAATCAGGCTCGATGTCCAATTAGGATTCCCTACTGACGAGAGATTAGTCGTTACACTTGGCAAGGATTTCAGTTTCACGGGACAATTAATTATTTTTCTCTTTGTTCGTTAAAATTACGGGACATTCTATAAATATTTTCATTAAAAATTTTCCACGTAGATGTTTGCAAATCCTGCGCAGCAGACCTAAGTCACGTAGCAGCAATAAATCCGTAAGTCAACAGATGTAACGATCAGTTAAGATAATTCAATGGAAAGATACTCTGGTTTTTCAAACGGAATTTCTAAAAATTCACCGATTATAATTTATCGTTAGATAATATCTTTGCGCCATATGGGAGAATTATATCGAACAGACTTGGTCTATTTAGCCGTATTGAAATACATAATTCGACACACGTCCATTTCAAATTCATATTTTATTATAGTAGCTATATATGTTATTGGTTGCAAAGTGAAAGCACAGCCACCTGATTTGGTTGGGGCAAAATTAAAAAATGTCGAGTTACTGGTTCATCAATGTGCCAACGATCGTATCATGATATTTTCACCATATTCCATCGAGCTACGACGTGCAACGAATTCTTCTAACTTTTCTATATCATGGTCGATGTTGGAATTTTTCAGACGACATCGCTGTCCGCACAATCTGCCACAAGATCACCTTGAGATTCCTCGAGATGGCCCCGTCCACGCGGTGACTTCCTATCGCGAGGAATTCGATGAGAAACACGTCGACAGGCAGACCGTGTACCACCACGAAGACCATCTTCGGATGGAAGGAGAATTCATCGGAGAGAGGCGAACAGACTATGTGGTGACAAGGGGCGAGAGAGCACCGGTAAGGAAACCGCAGGATAACCTGAAACCGGAGGGTGAGTTCATCGGTAGACCCAGGGAGGAAGCTCCAACGAAAGGAGAGAAAGCTCCAGTGAAAAAGCCGCAGGATAACTTGAAGCCAGAAGGCGAATTCATTGGAAGACCGAAGGAAGAAGCCCCGAAATATGGAGATCGAACGCCTGTCAGGCGACCTCAGGATAATCTCAGACCGGAAGGAGACTTCGACAGTGAGCTTCGTTTCTAACAAATTTTTTAACTCGTGCGAGGTCAAATTTTTTGACGACTATAACGAAAATTTTTGGTTTATCAATTATGAATAATAGCTGTACATTTTTCCTGATTTTATAGAGAAAGATATGGCGCGAACTGAGATTTAGAACATCGATTTCATCAGTTTAAACCGTTCCTTTTTAATAGAAACTTGCAATTTCTCCCGACATTGTATGAACGTTGAAGATCACCTTTTCAAGACAAATCTGAAATTTCGAGAAACGTAATATTAAAGATACCATAAATATGTTCATTTGATCATTTGATCATTTGTCGTTCTTATTGTAGTTAGATCTTTTTACTATAATTAATTCGTATTGTCATAACATTTAACTTGTATGTGCAGGTACAACCACCACGGAGCTGGTGTTCACCGGTACACCCGGTGAACGTCCCAGACCAGTACGTCGCAACACCTATACAAAGGTCGAGGGTGAATTCATCGACTCGACCACTACAAGATCCGAATACGTCGATCATCGAACGGTTCAACGTGCCGAGATCATCAAACGTACGGATAACCTCACAGTGGGAGAGGGTGAATTCACAGTAAGTAATTTTGGAAATTGGAAATTACGGATGACAATCTTTTATTTGTATATTAACTTTCAATGGAAAATTTAAACGCGTCATACTCTCTGACAGCTTTGATAAGAAATGAAATTGTAATTTTGTAATTAAAAAATATTGAAAAACTGGCAAATATTTATTAAAAATATGATTTATCTCGTCTCGTTCTAACTTTCTCTTTACTCCGTATTAAAACGATATTCAGAAAGCGAGTCCATTGTCCCAGTTACTCTTATCTCTACACTAATCGCTGATCTAGTACGAAATGTGCTTTAGGGTACCTCTCATCATAAAGAGGATTTCCACACGTACGACATAGTTGAGAGGACACCTCGACGACGACTCGACTACACCGACGAGGATGACCGCTTCTATGGCAAGACCGATATCGTGGAAAGCACCACAACGACTCAGGAACAGTATCAAAGTTTCGATCAAACCGACTATAGAAGCACTGCCGTGATTAGACGAGACGATAATTTGAGACCAGAAGGACCGTTTGAAGGAGTGCCTCATACTAAGGACGACTACGTTGTGCCACAGATAATGAAGAGACCGGAACCGCAGAAACCCAAGGACAATTTGCGACCTGAAGGACCGTTCGAAGGAAGACCGAAAGACGATTATAAACCAACCGGAGGCGAAAGAGCAGACGTGAAGAGACCACAGGATAACTTGAAGCCGGAAGGACCGTTCGAAGGACGTCCAAAAGACGATTATTCACCGAAAACAGCTGAACGCCCGGAAGTTAAGAGACCCGAGGATAACTTGAGACCAGAAGGACCATTCGAAGGACGCCCTAAGGATGATTTCATGCCTAAAACAGCGGAAAGACCAGAAGTAAGGAGGCCTCAGGATAACTTGCGACCTGAAGGACCATTCGAAGGGCGCCCGAAGGATGATTTCACACCGAAAACAGCTGAACGTCCGGAAGTGAAGAGGCCACAGGACAATTTGAGACCCGAAGGTCCGTTCGAAGGACGTCCAAAGGATGATTTTTCACCGAAGCGAGGTGAAAGACCAGAGGTTAGAAGACCTGAGGATAATTTGAGACCGGAAGGACCGTTCGAAGGTCGACCTAAAGACGATTACAAACCAACCAGAGGCGAAAGAGTTGATGTTAAGAGGCCTGAAGATAATCTGAGACCCGAAGGACCGTTCGAAGGGCGTCCGAAGGATGATTTCTCACCAAAAATAGCTGAACGTCCGGAAGTAAAGAGACCACAGGACAATTTGAGACCCGAAGGACCATTCGAAGGACGTCCAAAGGATGATTTTTCACCCAAACGAGGTGAAAGACCAGAAGTTAGAAGACCTGAGGACAATTTGAGACCAGAAGGACCTTTCGAAGGCAGACCCAAGGATGATTACAAACCAACGAGAGGCGAAAGAGCTGATGTTAAGAGGCCTGAAGATAATCTGAGACCAGAAGGACCGTTCGAAGGACGTCCAAAGGATGACTTTACACCAAAAACTGCTGAACGTCCGGAAGTAAGGCGGCCACAGGATAATTTGAGACCCGAAGGTCCGTTCGAAGGTAGACCTAAAGATGATTATAAACCAACCAGAGGCGAAAGAGCCGATGTTAAGAGGCCTGAAGATAATCTGAGACCCGAAGGACCGTTCGAAGGACGTCCAAAGGATGACTTCACACCAAAAACAGCTGAACGTCCGGAAGTGAAGAGGCCGCAGGACAATTTGAGACCCGAAGGACCATTCGAAGGACGGCCAAAGGATGATTTTTCACCCAAACGAGGTGAAAGACCAGAAGTTAGAAGACCTGAGGATAATTTGAGACCAGAAGGACCTTTCGAAGGCAGACCCAGGGATGATTACAAGCCAACCAGAGGCGAAAGAGCTGATGTTAAGAGGCCTGAAGATAATCTGAGACCCGAAGGACCGTTCGAAGGACGTCCAAAGGATGACTTCACACCAAAAACAGCTGAACGTCCGGAAGTGAAGAAGCCACAGGACAATTTGAGACCCGAAGGACCATTCGAAGGACGTCCAAAAGATGATTTTACACCCAAACGAGGTGAAAGACCAGAGGTTAGAAGACCTGAGGATAATCTGAGACCGGAAGGGCCGTTCGAAGGTCGACCTAAAGATGATTTCTTGCCGAAAACGGCGGAAAGGCCAGAAGTGAGAAGACCTCAGGATAATTTAAGACCTGAAGGACCATTCGAAGGACGACCCAAGGATGATTATGTACCAACCAGAGGTGAACGTGCGGACGTGAAACGTCCAGAAGATAATTTGAGACCAGAGGGTCCGTTCGAAGGAAGACCTAAAGATGATTTCTCACCGAAAATAGCTGAACGTCCAGAGGTAAAGAGACCACAAGATAATTTGAGACCGGAAGGTCCATTCGAAGGACGTCCTAAGGACGATTTCACACCGAAAACAGCTGAACGTCCAGAAGTCAAAAGACCACAGGACAATCTTCGACCTGAAGGACAATTTGAAG